>NC_058082.1:496310634-496626738 GCF_014858855.1 Bufo gargarizans
TCACGGATATCTTCTGGCTTATGTCACCCCGATTCTGAAGGTAATCCGCCGGTGGGGTTTGGAGGTAGGGGAAATCAGGACTCTGTCAAGGAGGTCCCTTGACGAGAGGGTCTTGTTGTCCCACTTTCAGAAGCCCCTGGCCCTCAAGGATTGCCCAAGCCGGGATCTAGACAAGGGGTTACAGTTGCTAAATTCTGCAAGGATCCCCTCGAAGTTTTGGGACTTGGCTTGGCGCTGCTTTCACGGGAGGCTGTATGTAAGGGACAATCTGAAGTACAGGAACTCTGATGAAAGGGGTTGTCCCCGGGAGGAGTGCGGCTCCATACTGGAAAGTATGGAGCACTTCCTGCTTCAGTGTCCCTTTAATACAGAGGTGTACAAACGGGTGGGAGCTTCCATTGGCTGGCCTAGGCTAGCCAGCTTCTCCTATGCGGAGTGGGCCTATGGAGTGCTCAGAGACCTGGGCAGAAGGGACCTGTGCACATGTTTTTTAGTTAGCATAGTGGTTAGGTACTACACGTGGAACGCACGGTGTTTAGTTTCAACGAAGCAGAAAGTCCTCCCAGTGGATGAGGTGTGTAGGAACATTCTGGGGGACCTGGTGAAGGTGCGTTCTCTTGAGTACGAAAGACTGGGTACCAGTAGGGCCTCTCTCCTCTGGAGAGGCTTTGCTTTTAGTGTACCGTAGTCTAGTAGTACTCCTCCTGGTGGTGGGCTGATACTCTCACCTTAGATTTTTGTTTTGGATAAAGTGTATGGTTTTGAAAGGCTTGCAAAGGCTGAACTTGGTCCTTCGGGAGTGGTTGTGTGTGATTATATAGTGTGGTGGTATATTGTATATTTTATATTATTGTATATTATTGAAGGATAGGGTAAGTGGGGTCAGTTAGTTAGGTTGGGTGGGTTAGGGAGAGGGGGAGGGCACTTTTAAAGTGTGGGGAGGCCTGCATCCAGTCCTGGACTATGCGGACATGGGAGGACACGGGGCGAGGGCTGGATGTGGGTGGTGGAGGTGGGGCTGGCCTCGGACTATGCGGACATGCTGAGGACATGAGGCGGAGGTCAGCCCTGAGGGTCTTAGTTTAGAATAGGGAGTGGCTAGGGACAGTTTAGGTTAGGGTAAGTTTGAGTTGTGTGTGGTATATTATAAATAAAAAAAATATATACAAAAAAATATATATATATATTATTAATTTTTTTTTCTTTGATTGTAGGGGCAAGTTTCCAAAGTTTTTCGTTATGGCGAGTAGCCTTATTTTTGGTTTAAGTTTGTTTTGATTTAATTTTGGCAAGATTAGCCTTTATTTTTTCAGTTATTTTGGGTTTAGGATTACAGCCGAACCGGCTAGGTAAGTTTTATTTATTATGTGTAGTTTATGATATGTGTAGTCTTTAGGTTCATAGTTGTAGGTATGAATGTGTGTGAGAATGTGGCTGGGGCAGCTGGAATGCTGTCTTTGTTTACGTTTTGTGTTTTGTATATATTTATTGTTATGTTTTGTATTTTTATAATAAAAAAGAGTTCCAGTAGCAATGTACATGGCCACTTGTTCTGGCACAATGCACCCTTTCTTAGTGGACCGGAGCGCTGCAGTCACATTCTCCCCGGCAGCTCCGGCCCCCGGCTCTTCAATACGCAGGCGCTTACTGCCTGCACCTGTACTCCCAACTTCGGGAGCGCGACCAGACACACCCCCGGCCACGCCTTCATTCTTCATTCACCGCCGCCGCCTCCCCTGATCCCTGCCGCACGTTGGCAGCTGCGGGCGGGGACCCAGAACTATCACCGCCACGGGTAGGAGGGACGGTGACCTCATCATCACACCGCCCCAGCACCACCCCACATACCTGAACGGCAGGCAGGGCCGTAGCCAGAGCGGTGGACGGAGCGGCTGGCAGAGTGGTGGGCGGGGCCTCCCGATGTTTTTGTCCGCCCCCTCCACTTTCAACAGATGACTGCTGGATCCCGCTTTCTGCTGGCACCTCCTCCCTGCCCCTGCATGCAGGGACGGCGTCCGGCGCCATTTTGGGCTCCACAATCTCCCCGCTCCTCCGCTCAGGCACAACCTCAGATGCCGAGCCAGGGAGTTTAGCGGGATACACACCTGGTGAAGACTTTTCAGCCTCCACCAAGCGTGTATAGACATAACGTGTCTGGATGTTTTTTTTTTTCCTTCTTGCTCTTCCTCTTTTTCTTGCCACTGCTCTCGTCCTCATCCAGCAGGTCCTCTCCGAACGCAAAACCCTGAAAGTCTACCACAGGCGACTCCAACATTTTGATCTCTCTCAGTAGACCACCATCTTCATCGCTGCCCTCCATAGCTGACTCTCCATCCGAAGATGGCAACACTGGTAAGTGCACTTGCTCCTGTTCGGGCAGAATGCCACTATATGCCTCCATTACTGGGTTACCGGGAGGGCTGGTTCAGACTGCGAGGTTTGGGGCCCTGCCTGGGATGCCAGAGATTCTGAGTCTTCCAACTCCTCCACCTCGCTCTCCGCACCCCCGCACGGCTCCCCTCTCCTCGCAGCCTCCATCTCCCTAAATCGCTCCGCATTTAGTAACTTTTCTCTGAAGTGCCCACTGCCCTCCAGCAACTGGTCTTGCCGCTTCAGGGAGGCCTCCAGGTCCTCTTTCAGTACCCCAATTTTCTCCCTGAGGGGGGGCCTCTTTGACTTGGAGGAGATAGTGGACCTGACCCTCGTCTCCTTCAGATCCTTCCTTACAGTTTTGTGGTGCCGTCCCAGCTCATCGTATTCTCGCAGGTGGGCAGCTATACGAGAGCTGTAGGTGAGGGTACTTTCTCCCTCCCGCCGAGACCCCTAACCTACCTGGGACGACACCTCTCAGCATCCTGCTGGTAGCCTTTTTCCTCCTGATGTCTTCGGGTCCTCAGGGGGGACTTGGATACCACCGCGTCCAGATGTTTTCACCCCCTCGCCGCCATCGCTCAGAGTCGGTCGCCACCCATCCATACTCCCCTTCGACCCAAGCCGGGGAGCAGGGGCACCCTTCCGGGAGCTCATGGCCACAGGACCCCACCAGCTCCTTAGGGCGCAGCAGACACACCCTTCCACCTCAGCTGCAGACACCGGACACACCCAAGTCTGAATCTCTGCTATGGGACCTCTCTCCTCTGCCTGGGTGCCGGGGCCTAAATATATGACAATGGACTGTTCCAGTGGTGGGTGACATGAAGCCTGATTCTCTGCTATGACATGAAGCCTGATTCTCTGCTATGACATGAAGACTGATTCTCTGCTGACATGAAGCCAGATTCTCTGCTATCATGAAGCCAGATTCTCTGCTATCATGAAGCCAGATTCTCTGCTATGGGACCTCTCTCCAATTGATATTGGTTAATTTTTATTTATTTTATTTTTATTTTTATTTATTTCCCTATCCACATTTGTTTGCAGGGGATTTAACTACATTTTGCTGCCTTTTGCAGCCCTCTAGCCCTTTCCTGGGCTGTTTTACAGCCTTTTTAGTGCCGAAAAGTTTGGGTCCCCATTGACTTCAATGGGGTTCGGGACGAAGTTCGGGTCGGGTTCGGATCCCGAACCTGAACATTTCCGGGAAGTTCGGCCGAACTTCTCAAACCCGAACATCCAGGTGTTCGCTCAACTCTAGTTCCTATGTCAAAATAGGATACTGAAATTACAAACGCAGATGTGGATATAGCCTAAGCCAGTTCTTGGTCTGTACAGATTACTTTACTGCAGTGATCTCCTTATCATTGCAGAGAGGATTACAATGACAGAAAACACCTGTGTATATCGATAACACAGGATCCACCATTCATAGTATGATACCTCAACTTATTTACTCCCTTCTGACCCTGCCTGTAATGATATCACCACAGCTCATGAAAACGCAAAATTCCTATCTAAAAAAATTAGCATATCATGAAAAGGTTCTCTAAACGAGCTATTAACCTAATCATCTGAATCAACTAATTAACTCTGAACACCTGCAAAAGATTCCTGAGGCTTTTAAAAACTCCCAGCCTGGTTCATTACTCAAAACCGCAATCATGGGTAAGACTGCCGACCTGACTGCTGTCCAGAAGGCCATCATTGACACCCTCAAGCAAGAGGGTAAGACACAGAAAGAAATTTCTGAACGAATAGGCTGTTCCCAGAGTGCTGTATCAAGGCACCTCAGTGGGAAGTCTGTGGGAAGGAAAAAGTGTGGCAGAAAACGCTGCACAACGAGAAGAGGTGACCGGACCCTGAGGAAGATTGTGGAGAAGGACCGATTCCAGACCTTGGGGGACCTGCGGAAGCAGTGGAATGAGTCTGGAGTAGAAACAACCAGAGCCACCATGAACAGGCGTGTGCAGGAAATGGGCTACAGGTGCCGCATTCCCCAGGTCAAGCCACTTTTGAACCAGAAACAGCGGCAGAAGCGCCTGACCTGGGCTACAGAGAAGCAGCACTGGACTGTTGCTCAGTGGTCCAAAGTACTTTTTTCGGATGAAAGCAAATTTTGCATGTCATTCGGAAATCAAGGTGCCAGAGTCTGGAGGAAGACTGGGAAGAGGGAAATGCCAAAATGCCTGAAGTCCAGTGTCAAGTACCCACAGTCAGTGATGGTCTGGGGTGCCATGTCAGCTGCTGGTGTTGGTCCACTGTGTTATCAAGGGCAGGGTCAATGCAGCTAGCTATCAGGAGATTTTGGAGCACTTCATGCTTCCATCTGCTGAAAAGCTTTATGGAGATGAAGATTTCATTTTTCAGCACGACCTGGCACCTGCTCACAGTGCCAAAACCACTGGTAAATGGTTTACTGACCATGGTATTACTGTGCTCAATTGGCCTGCCAAATCTCCTGACCTGAACCCCGTAGAGAATCTGTGGGATATTGGGAAGAGAAAGTTGAGAGACGCAAGACCCAACACTCTGGATGAGCTTAAGGCCGCTATCGAAGCATCCTGGGCCTCCATAACACCTCAGCAGTGCCACAGGCTGATTGCCTCCATGCCACGCCGCATTGAAGCAGTCATTTCTGCAAAAGGATTCCCGACCAAGTATTGAGTGCATAACTGAACATAATTATTTGAAGGTTGACTTTTTTTGTATTAAAAACACTTTTCTTTTATTGGTCGGATGAAATATGCTAATTTTTTTAGATAGGAATTTGGGGTTTTCATGAGCTGTATGCCAAAATCATCAATATTAAAACAATAAAAGGCTTGAACTACTTCAGTTGTGTGTAACGAATCTAAAATATATGAAAGTCTAATGTTTATCAGTACATTACAGAAAATAATGAACTTTATCACAATATGCTAATTTTTTTTAGAAGGACCTGTATATTACCTGGTAAAATTAGCTGCTGTCTTTGAAGCCATCACAAACTCATTATCTTATCCCAGAACGTGGCTGTAGGTACAGTCTGTCTTGCTCCCAGAAAGGAAATATTTGACATGCCATCTATCTAATGAGAAGCAGACATAGATACAGAGCAGTATATTGGAGCCCTCTGATCTCCAGACGGCTGAGTATTTGCACCTGGACACGTAGTGCACCTGCGAGCTGGAAGCACATCTTTCTTTAAGATTCTTGAAAGGTAGTTTTGTGTATCTGTTTCAGATTTACCTTGTCTTCCACATCAAATATGTGTCTATTGGTGTCATAAGTTCACCAACTTTCCACAATAAAGTTGTCCTCAGTTGAAATTTGTGTAAAGGCAAAAAAAAAGAGATCTCTTCAGCTCGAAAAAAATACAATTGAAAATGGATAAATCTACCTGCACGTACACATTTGGATCAGAGAGAAGTGATGAGCGGGTACAAGAATGGCAGAACTAATTATTATTGGGCTTTTGGAAAAATGATACCCGGGTAAAAATGACAAAAACATGCTGCAGAAAGTCTCAGCCTGTACATAAGCATGTAGTTCTTTATCCTACTGTATATACAGTATGGGGCATAGTACTGAATGGCTTTGTGCCACAAAGGAGGCAAAGAAAAGTTGTGAATTCTGGTGCATGACAAACATAGGGATGTTTGCAACTTTTAAAGGGGTTACAACTTTTAAAGGGGTTGTCCAGGTTCAGAGCTGAACTCGGATGTACCCACAATTTCACCCAGGCAGCCCCCTGATATGAGCATCGGAGCATGATAAATTACCCAGTTATATCTTTGCTTTCACCACTTCCTGTGAAGAGCCGTCGGTACAGGGAGGAGATGTTATCCTGCTCTATAACACGCTGCCTGCAGATTGCATCTTGTGGTGACAAGTTCTCTTTACCCCCGAGTTGCCAGAGTATGGGTATTTTTTTTGGGTTAGTATTGAATTGGTATGAAGTATCACAATACTGGGAACCAAAATTGAATCCAAAATCTGGCATCGTAATGACTCTAGTAGGCATGCATTCTCTGGGCTTCCACCACACCCAGAATCAAAACTCCAATCGCAATAACTAGGAGGGGTGTCAGCATACTGAAGGTCATATTGTGGTTTTTCTGTATATGAAGATTTCATATAGTAAGATCATTTTTGGTGCCAGGAGCGATTCAGAGTTTAAAAGGGAAATGTTAACCATCCTGCTCTAGCAATGGAGTAGTTCTGATGGTGTGTACCAATATGCATCACCAGCACTTGCAGTTTAACGCCTCTTTCACACGGGCGTCATGGTTTTGGCCCAAATAAGATGTGGGTGCGTTGTGGGAAAATGCACAATTTTTTTGCGTGAGTGCAAAGCATTGTAATGCGTTTTGCACGCGCGTGAAAGAAATCGTCATGTTTGGTACCCAGACCCGAACTTCTTCACAGAAGTTCGGGTTTGGGATCGGTGTTGTGTAGATTGTATTATTTTCCCTTATAACATTATAAGGGAAAATAATAGCATTCTTAATACAGAATGCTTAGTACAATAGGGCTGGAGGGGTTAAAAAAAGTAAAAAAATAATTTAACTCACTTTAATCCACTTGTTCTCGCAGCCGGCATCTCTTCTGTCTTCTTCTTTGAGGACTAGGACCTTTGATGACGTCACTGCGCTCATCACATGGTGCATCACATGATCTTTTTTTACCATGGTGTTGGATCATGTGACGGACCATGTGATGAGCGTAATGACGTCACCACAGGTCCTTTTCCTGTGCCGGAAGTCGGGCCGCCACTGATCAGATGTTCTGAGGATAGACCATCAATAGTGAAATCCTGGAAAACACCTCCAATGTGAATGACAAATGCAGGGTGGAGAAAAGGGTAGAGATCGGCCTGTGTCCCCAGCACACCACCCGTACTGCTATTCAATGGTCTGGAGATAGTCTTTAAAAAAAAGTTGTTGATTACACCAGAAGAATCCAGATACGTTGTTCTCGTAGAGCAGGGTTCCTCAACTCCAGTCCTCAGAGCCCACCTGCTGGTCATGTTTTCAGGATTTCCTTAGTATTGAGCAAGTGATATAATTAGTGTCAGTGCATCAGGACTTACCACAGGTTTTCATTCTGTGGGATATTCTCAAATCATGACCAGAAGGTAGGCCCTGAGGACTGGAGTTGAGGAACACTGTTGTAGAGTATCTGGTGCTGCTGCTCTGACAGAGTAATTGTGCCTATGCAACCCATAATGACTGCTTTTAAGAAATCAATTCTTTGGTCTAGAATTAACCCCTTACATGAATAGTAGCTACATAATAGTGGATATGAGATTGTCTAATGTTAAGAGACGTTTACTGATCAGCAGTTTCTGGTTAAAGCTATTTTCTGCTTTCATCATCTTCATAAGTTTTTGGTGCAACTTTTCAGCAGTTTTGCATATTTAGTGCTGTTTTTAGCAGTCAAAACACCAGCTCAAGAAGTTGGCTGAAGGTGTATGAGAAATATGAGAAGCAGGACACACAAGCATATTTTCTCTACTTGGGCTTTTGATCATTAGTTGGCATTTTTTGTATTCTTGGCTCCTTTCAAACCAAAACCTTCTCTATACGGGGAAAAACAACATGAAGAAAATGCTAGTGATGAACAAAAAATGGCAGAAAAACACCACAAAAAACGCAGCAAAAACAGCTGGTGGCCACAAAAAAACACCCGCTTTTTTTTTTTTTTACATTTTCTTAGGGGTATAAGAGTCAAATTCATGTGTGCAAGGACCCTAAAGCGGTTGTCTGAGACCTATGCAAAATGAGAGAGGGCCAGAGCAGTTTTAAATCAGCACATAGTCTATCGCTGTGGCTCCTGTCCCCACCGTTCGGAAATTATGATGTTCTATATAGACTCCAGGGACCGTCGTCAGCTAATCAGCAGTCGCATGCCGTTCATTGACACGTCATCACAGAAGAAGGCAATGATCAAGGAAGTGTATATGGAATGTCAGAATTTCCAGTCTGTTGGGGACAGAAGCTGGAATGGCAAGACTGATCCAAAGAGTCACATATGAATATGTGACAGTTTAAAGGGGTTCCCCGTTTTGAACAATCCCTATTTGTTAGAAGTAATCCACAATGATAATTTGATGGAAGGGTGCCGCATTGTAGGGACACCCACTGATCAGCTGTGATTTGTAGAGGAAACTAACTATAAGGGCAGAATTAGGGCTCATGCACATGAACGTATTTTCTTTCCACTTCTGTTTAGGCTTTTTTTTGTGGACCATATGCGGAACCATTCACTTTATGGGTCTGCAAAAACAACGAAAGTTACTCCTTGTGCATTCCATTTCCGTAAAAAAGTAGTGCATGTCCTATTGTTGTCCACAAATCACGGTCCGAGGCCCCATTCAAGTCAATGGGTCCGCAAAAAATATGGAACGCACACGGAACAAATGCCTATGTCATCCGTATTTTGCGAATCCATACTGTAGAAATGCTATGCCCAGCCCATATTGCTCTTGTGTTTGGTTATTAATAAGTTACTGTTTCCGTTCCGCAAAAAATGGTTCAAATACGGAAACCATACGGATATGTTTTGTGCGATAACGGAACGGAAGAGGACTTAAATCAGAGAAGAAAAAAAACAACTCAGATACGGAACAACAAATCCATGAAAAACGGACCGCAGAACAACAACGGTCATGTGCATGAGCCCTTAACCTGCAGCGCAAACCAGGATAAGGATAGATAAATGAAGGGCTATGCATTTCTCATTGAAATCAGTGGACTGTCTGTGTAATACATAAGCATGCTGGTTCCTCCAAAACAAGAGACGCATTTCTAGCCGCTCTTCTCTTTAGCTTTTAGTGGGGGTCCTGGATTTGAAAATGACAACTATGATATATATTTGGTCATGGATGAGCATTACAGTCCCCTTCATTCTGGCAATCAGTGAGGATCCCAGCTCACGGACACCACTGATGTAACCTTCTAACATATCATGCAAGGAATCAAAGGCAGAGGTACACTTTGTATACTGTCAGTGTATGTTCTTTATTTCTCTGGGTGAAGGAATTAGGAGTTTGTACCTAGTATAGATGAATTTGCCAAATATATAGGATATGACTGGGTAGCTCTTGGCATTGTGTTATTATATAGCTATAGCTATATGACTATGATTCAAAGGGGACCTGTCATCATGAAATACATTGCAATCTGCAGACCAAATGCTACTGAGCAGATTGATATATAGTTTTGTGGGAAAAGATTTAATAAAACTTGTAATTTATTCATTTAAATCTCTGTTCTTCCTAAGCTGAAGATGGTATTTTCAGCTATTATCAGTGACAGCATGCTCTGTGTAAGTCTGTATACAGAGATAGCTGTCAGTCACTGATAGTTGTACACGGGGGAGTGTTATCAGTGATTGATGGCATTCCCTGTGTACAGTAAATGTATATACAGAGGTAGCTAGCAGTCACTGATAGCTATACACAGGGGAGGTGTTATCAGTGATTGATAGTATTCTCTGTGTAAGTGTGTATACATAGATAACTATCAGTCACTGATAGTTGTACACAGGGGGAGGTGTTATCCACAGTAAGTGTGTATACAGAGATAGATGTCAGTCACTGATAGTTGTACACAGGGAGGTGTTATCAGTGATCAATGGCATTCCTTGTGTAGGTGTGTATACAGAGATAGCAAAAAATATATACATATACATATATATCAATCTGCTCAGCTCCTCCTGCTGATTGCTTTGCATTTTGTGGTGACAGGTTCGCTTTAACAATTGCAGATCTGGTAGAGTATTATAGAAAATAGGAAATGAAGTAGTGTGTACAGGCTGTCTATATTTTATCTCTATTTGGAAACTTTCTATGCATTAAATTATAATTTTTTTCATAAAGGACAATACTATACATATATTTTTGTATGATACAAACATTGGTCATGATAAAATATTTTAAGATTTCCAACTATAAAATACAGAATGTTATTTCCTAGTAAGAACAGTGACTAGCCTTTGCTATGCTCGATGAAGCATCGTGTTGTTTTCTTTATAAGTCTGAGTCTGAATAAGGAAACACGTCAGTAAAAGGCATGAGTTTTTACATCATAACGTAATGCTATGTAATAATAGACATTTCTTCCCGGTCTCTACTCTCTGACAATGAGCTGATGACACCTCGGAGATATTTTACAAATTCCAGTCTGACATCCTCAGGATCTTCTTCTAGATTGGAATGTACCAAAGGTAATTTGGCTAAAGCTGAGGCTGTAAAGAAAAACAGAAAGAAGATGAGAACCTTCAAATACTTGCGAAAATTGAAAAGGCCAAAACATAGCAAGGCCATACAAATGTATTGAACAGGAAGCAAGAGGAGGACAAGGGCAACGTGACACATACTAGTGACTAAAGGGGCCGCCCCATCTCAACATTTATAGCATATCGCTAGAATATCCCACAAATGTCAGATAGGTGCGGGTCCCACCTCTGGGACCCACTCCTATCTCCCGAACAAAGTCCCCCACTTTCCATTCATCGCTAAGAGAGTTCCAAAAGTCTCAAAGTAGTAAGTGGATTGGAGTAGATGCCAAGCATGTGCGGTGTGCTCTCCTTCCGTACAGCGGCCCTGTCCTGGAGATGGGAGAACGTCCCAGAGGTGGGACCCGCACCTATCTGACATAGCGATATGCCATAGAAGCTGAAATAGGAATACCCCTTTAACTTAAGGATTTTCCTGTTTAACACTACCTAAGAGACCCTTTAACCGCCTCCGGACCGCCTAACACAGATGTGCGGTCCGGAGGCGGCAGCGCTGCGCAGAGTCACGCATATACGAGTCATCTCGCGAGACGCGAGATGACGCGCTTTGCCGGCCCGCGCATGCGCAGTTCGGGCCGGCATTTCGTCAAGGGGAGTCGCGTCATCAGCTTGCCAGCCAATGATCGCGGCTGGCAAGCTGCTGATTTTTAAAAAAATCCAATCAGAAGCCACATAGCAGATCATATTATATGGCTGCCCTGCTCCTCTGCTGGTCCTTTTCGTCGGTTGGATCCAGCAGAGGAGCAGGCTTCACAGTGAGTAGCACCAACAGTACACACTTAGCCCCAGATCACCCCCTGCACCCCAATTAACCCTTTGATCGCCCCTGTCAATCACTAGTGAAAGGAAAAAAGTGATCAGTGCAAACTGTCACTTTTTTTTTTCACTGCTATTGACCGTTAGGTTTTAGTATAGTTTTTTTTTTTTGATCACTGCACATTCACTTTACACGCGCTGCGGCGATAAAAAAAATCAGTTTTGATATTTTTTTATCAACCGCAGCGGCCTCCGGTACTTCGCTAGCCTCCCCTTTGTAAGACAGGCTTGCTTTTTTTTCTTGGGTAGTCTCAGGGAATACCCCTAAATTTAGTTGCCCAAATGTCAAACAGGGGGTATTCTTCTGAAGAGGCTTCTGATCCAGTCGGATGAGGAATGGGAACCCTCATCTGATGAATCCAGCGGGTCAGAATACGAACCTGTAGAAAGCAGTGGCTCTCTGACCCAAAGTTCGGACGAGGAGGCTGAGGTCCCTGATAGCACCAGGCGTACCCGGCCCCGTGTCGCTAGACCACAGGTTGCGCAGGATCTGCTTCAAGAGCAGCAGAGTGGGGCTGGCGCTGTCGGATTACGTGGTGAGGCATACACCAGCAGCGCAGCCCTCCCTGGACCTAGTACCAGCACTGCTGTACAACCTGGTGAAGTGGCGAGCACCAGAAGGGCAGTTGAAGCTGGTACGGTGGCACGTGCAGTAGTGACCCCGTCGCAGCCACCGCAAAGACGGGCCCGTAGAGCCCCTAGAATCCCAGAGGTGCTGGCAAACCCTGATTGGCAGTCCCCAACTTCAGCCGCACCTGTAGTTTTCCCTTTCACTGCCCAGTCTGGAGTTCGGGTTGAGACAGCTCAGATCGGTTCGGCCCTGGGATTTTTTGAGCTGTTCTTGACTGCGGAGCTCTTAGACATAGTCGTGGCCGAAACAAACAGGTATGCCACACAATTTATAACCGCCAACCCGGGAAGCTATTATGCCCAGCCTTTCCGGTGGAAACCAGTCCAAGTTTCCGAAATTAAAACTTTTCTGGGCCTTCTCCTCAACATGGGTCTAACTAAAAAGCATGAATTGCGGTCATATTGGTCCACGAACCCAATTCATCACATGCCCATGTTCTCTGCTGCTATGTCCAGGACACGTTTTGAGGCTATCCTGCGTTTCCTGCACTTTAGCGACAACACCGCCTCCCGTCCCAGAGGCCACCCTGCTTTTGACCGGCTCCACAAAATTCGGCCCCTCATAGACCATTTCAACCTGAAATTTGCAGATTTGTATACCCCAGAGCAAAACATCTGCGTAGACGAGTCCCTGATACATTTTAGCGGGCGCCTTGGCTTCAAACAATACATCCCAAGCAAGCGCGCCCGGTATGGGGTCAAATTGTATAAGCTCTGTGAAAGGGCCACAGGCTATACACACAAATTTCGGATCTATGAGGGAAAAGATCAGACCCTGGAGCCGGTCGGTTGCCCTGACTACCTGGGGAGCAGTGGGAAGACAGTCTGGGACTTGGTGTCACCCTTATTCGGCAAGGGGTACCATCTTTATGTGGACAATTTCTACACAAGTGTGGCCCTCTTTAGGCATTTGTTTCTAGAACGGATTGGCGCCTGTGGCAACGCGTGAACTAGTTCCGCGGGCTTCCCCCAACGGCTCGTTAGCACCCGTCTTGCAAGGGGGCAGAGGGCCGCACTGTGTAACGAAGAACTGCTCGCGGTGAAATGGAGAGACAAGCGTGACGTTTACATGCTCTCCTCCATTCACGCAGACACGACAATACAAATTGAGCGAGCAACCCGTGTCATTGAAAAGCCCCTCTCAGTCCACGACTATAACCTTCACATGGAAGGGGTGGACTTCAATGACCAGATGTTGTCTCCGTATTTAGTTTCCCGCAGAACCAGACGCTGGTATAAGAAGGTGTCTGTATATTTAATTCAATTGGCTCTGTATAATAGTTTTGTTCTCTACAGTAAGGCTGGGAGAACTGGATCCTTCCTCAAATTTCAGGAAGAGATCATCGAGAACCTCCTGTACCCAGGAGGTTCCGTGGCCCCATCCACCAGTGTAGTTAGCCGTCTACACGAGCGACATTTCCCCAATGTCGTTCCTGGTACCTCAACCCAACCGTCACCCCGAAAAAGATGTAGTGTCTGTAGCAGGAGTGGAATAAGGCGTGACACCCGCTATTTCTGTCCTGACCACCCTGCCCTATGCTTTGGAGAGTGTTTCCGGAAGTACCACACACAGGTACACCTAGCATAGGGATCACATCTCTCCAGGACAGGCACACAGGGCTATTAGGGCCCATTCACTCACAGCTGCTGCAAACGTCTCCTTTCACCTGGGACAAAGTGCATAACGCACTTCGCCACATCTTTGGGCGATTTGCGCTTTGCACATTGACCCATGGGGAAGGAGAGGTTTATTCTATAAAGGTTAAAAAAAAAAAAAAAACACCAGTAAGCAAAAAGGTTAATGTTTAGTTCAAAAAGTTAAAGTTTATATATTCTGTTCGAAAGTTAATAAAATTATTGCGTTGCGGCCTGGTTTTTTCTTTTTTACCTTCCAGGTGGACCAACCAATCGACTAGCTGCAGCACTGATGTGCATTCTGACAGAAGCATTGCGCTGCTGTCAGATTACACGCAAGTCGGTGTATGCGGCGCTGCAAGACGAGATTTCTACTCTGCAGTAAAAGATACGTTTGCCGAGGCATATGAGCTGAGGAGGAGGCGGCGTTCCTATGCTTTGGCAAACACTTTGTATATAAAAAAAACAAAAAACCCGGCAATGATTTATTAATCCACATCGATTGATGTGAATGGAGAAATCTGGTTTGCCAGGGCATACAAGCTAAGTGGGTATGGATGTTGGGCGGAGCTCCTATGTCCTGGCAGACGCCTTTCCCCTCCTTTTTTTTTTTTTGGCAGAGATTTTCTTCATCCACATTGTTCGATGCGAATGAAGAAATCTGTGCCGTTCATTTTTTTCTTTCAGCCCAGAGGCTGAACGGAAAAAAAAAAAATATCTCATTACCTGTATGCTCAATATAAGGAGAATAGCAGAAACTCCTAATGCTGCCCATACATGTAATAATTGCGGAGACCCTCAAATGCCAGGGCAGTACAAACACCCCACAAATGACCCCATTTTGGAAAGAAGACACCCCAAGGTATTCGCTGAGGGGCATATTGAGTCCATGAAAGATTTAAATTTTTGTCCTAAGTTAGCGGAAAGTGATACTTTGTGAGAAAAAAAAAAAAAAAAAAATATCAATTTCCGCTAACTTAGGACAAAAAAATAAATTTCTATGAACTTGCCAGGCCCCTCATTGAATACCTTGGGGTGTCTTCTTTCCAAAGTGGGGTCACATGTGGGGTATTTATACTGCCCTGGCTTTTTAGGGGCCCTAAAGCGTGAGAAGAAGTCTGGGATCCAAATGTCTAAAAATGCCCTCCTAAAAGGAATTTGGGCACCTTTGCGCATCTAGGCTGCAAAAAAGTGTCACACATGTGGTATCGCCGTACTCCGGAGAAGCTGGGGAATGTGTTTTGGGGTGTCATTTTACATATACCCATGCTGGGTGAGATAAATATCTTGGTCAAATGCCAACTTTGTATAAAAAAAAATGGGAAAAGTTGTCTTTTGCCAAGATATTTCTCTCACCCAGCATGGTTATATGTAAAATGACACCCCAAAACACATTCCCCAACTTCTCCTGAGTACGGCGATACCAGATGTGTGACACTTTTTTGCAGCCTAGGTGGGCAAAGGGACCCACATTCCAAAGTGCACCTTTCGGATTTCACAGGTCATTTTTTACAGATTTTGATTGCAAACACCTTCTCACACATATGGGCCCCTAAATTGCCAGGGCAGTATAACTACGCCACAAGTGACCCCATTTTGAAAAGAAGACACCCCAAGGTATTCCGTGAGGGGCATGGCAAGTTCCTAGAATTTTTTATTTTTTGTCGCAAGTTAGTGGAATATGAGACTTTGTAAGGAAAAAAGAAAAAAAAATAATCATCATTTTCCGCTAACTTGTGACAAAAAATAAAAAGTTCTGTGAACTCACTATGCCCATCAGCGAATACCTTAGGGTGTCTACTTTCCGAAATGGGGTCATTTGTGGGGGTTTTCTACTGTTTGGGCATTGTAGAACCTCAGGAATCATGACAGGTGCTCAGAAAGTCAGAGCTGCTTCAAAAAGCGGAAATTCACATTTTTGTACCATAGTGTGTAAACGCTATAACTTTTACCAAAACCATATTTTTTTTTTGCCCAAACATTTTTTTTTATCAAAGACATATAGAACAATAAATTTAGCGAAAAATTTATATATGATGTCGTTTTTTTTGCAAAATTTTACAGCTGAAAGTGAAAAATGTCATTTCTTTGCAAAAAAATCGTTACATTTTGATTAATAATAAAAAAAGTAAAAATGTCAGCAGCAATGAAATACCACCAAATGAAAGCTCTATTAGTGAGAAGAAAAGGAGGTAAAATTCATTTGGGTGGTAAGTTGCATGACCGAGCAATAAACGGTGAAAGTAGTGTAGTGCAGAAGTGTAAAAAGTGGCCTGGTCATTAAGGGGGTTTCAGCTAGCGGGGTTGAAGTGGTTAATGAGGACCTGTCATGTCTCCTGACATATCCGTTTAAGTAAATACTTGCATTCCTGATGAAATAACAATACCTGGATGCATTTCTGGTAGTTACTGAGTGAACACTGACGTGTGAATAAGGCCTATTTCACATGAGCGTTACGGATTCTCTCAGGGTCTGAGAAACCCAATTCACGTCTATGGAACCAGAGCTTTGTGAAAAACCCAGAATATAGAACATGCTGCATTTTTTCCTGAACGCAGAAAAGATCCGTGTAAAACCACGCTCATGTACACAGACCCATTGAAATCAGACCTGATGTGTGAAAGGGGCCTTAGGGCTCATGCACATGATGGTTGTTTTGGTCCTGCATCCGTTCCGCATTTTTTCCAGGTCAAATGCGGACTTATTCACTTCGTTGTCCGTTTTACATACAAGGATAGGACAGTTCTGTTATGGGCCAGATGTTCCTTTCCTTAGCCTTAGTTTCTGTGTTGTTGCCTTGTAAATAGGGTTGCAACGAGTACTCGATTAAATAGAGTAATTAGACACAAAAAATTTGCATCGAGGATTCGCTTGTGTCACGTGACCAAGGAGCGGGAGTGAAGTGCTTGCTATTATTTCCGCTCCGTGGTCTCCCGCTGGCTCGCAATGCGCTCGGAATAGTCACCCTCCTAGCAGGGGGCCTCCGGACACTCCACAGCATGTCCATGGTCCTGTGCTGAACTGACCTCCTGATGTACTCATTTTGTGACCTGACGCGCTGTGTGACGTCAGGCCCAGAGCAGCTTGGAACGATGAAGTGTCGTTGGCACCCCTGCTGGAAACATAAGTTGATGACATAGAGGGGGTGGGGGTGTGACTAAGGCCAGGCTCCCGGAGTGCACAGCGTCATAGCAACCAATGACGCTGTGCACTCCAGGTGGCAGGAGGAGGGCAGGCTGGGCTTTCACGGACCGTGCATCCATGGTTTAACTGAAGTGTGGTCCAGCCTTAGGGAAGAATTGGCACAAGGGGGAGAGCTGAAGGCACTGGGAGATAGTGGAGGAGAGCTGAAGGCACTGGGAGATAGTGGAGGAGAGCTGAAGGCACTGGGAGATAGTGGAGGAGAGCTGAAGGCACTGGGAGATAGTGGAGGAGAGCTGAAGGCACTGGGAGATAGTGGAGGAGAGCTGAAGGCACTGGGAGATAGTGGAGGAGAGCTGAAGGCACTGGGAGATAGTGGAGGAGAGCTGAAGGCACTGGGAGATAGTGGAGGAGAGCTGAAGGCACTGGGAGATAGTGGAGGAGAGCTGAAGGCACTGGGAGATAGTGGAGCTGAAGGCACTGGGAGATAGTGGAGCTGAAGGCACTGGGGGAGATGATGGCACTGGGAGATAGTGGAGCTGAGTGCATTTTGGGGAACAGAGCTGATGGCACTGGGGCGAACTGATGCACTTAGGGGGGAACGAAGGGTGTTGGGGACTGATGGCAGGGGGTCTGATGAGTTTTTATAAAGGAAAGCAGTCTATTAATTCATTTTTTCCTATTATACTCGATTAATCGTAAAAATAATCGGTAGAATACTCTTTTGCTAAATTAATCGTTAGCTGCAGCCCTAATTGTATACGAGGTATAGTGCTTTCAAGTAGCAAAACAGGGTTTCTAGGTAACGTCTCTGGTGCGCACTGGGGAAAAATCTATGGTTTGGAAGCAGTTTTCGATGTGCACTTTTTAAAGGGCAGATTTGTACCTATGACACCGGCTGACCTGTTACATGTGCGCTTGGCAGCTGAAGGTAACTGTGTTGGTCCCATGTTTATATGTGTCCGCCTTGCTGAGAAAAATTATGTTTCATTATATGCAAATGAGCCTCTAGGAGCAACGGGGGCGTTTCCATTACACCTAGAGGATCAGTTCCCTCAGCAAATGCCTTCGGCAATTTGATTGACAGAGGCAGGCAGTGCAGATCAGCCATAGGTACAAGTCTGCTGACAGATGCCCTTTAACGGCGAAACACGTTAATTTAACCTATTTCACCAATAAAAACTGCAAACGCATTGAAAACCACTGCAAAACCATATTCATTTTTAACTGCAACTCAACAGTTATGTGTGAATATACCCTTACGGGCATATGTACTATGGCTGGCATTTCATGAGCCAATCTTATGAAAAAAATCCATTCAAAGATGTACACAGGCGTCTTAATGGATGTGGTGCATCTCCTGGCTGTCCATGCGCCAGAAAATAAGATCTACACCAGCTATGAGCAGGCACAGATTTCAACTATAATTTAGGAGACCACGCTCCCTCCTGCTAAAACCTGCCCACTTCTCTCACCACTTTTGAAAAGTGGAGAAAAGTGTGAAATTATACAATTTAGATATGACGTGCGCATCATTTGCATCTTTTTTATGCTATAAAAAAATGGTGTAAAACCGATGATTAATCTGCCCCTTAATTAGATCAACTGTACGTGTCCATTACTCCAAGCAAAGAACAGTCGTCCCTACATTAAAATTACCATATTTTTCAACCTTAAACCAATAAAACTAAAACCTTGTACAATAGCAAATGTTCTGTAGATCCAGATACACCAGTTGCACAGCCTGGCCCACACAGCTAGTAAATAAACCTTTCTAATGTTATACTGCCATCTAGTGGTGGAAAGACAGCATTACTGAGCCGTTCTCATGCCTTACCGTGTTAGTTTATGAACATTCAGCATTGGTTAAACAATAATGGTAGTTTGTAATCCCCCAGTACTAATCCTATTGATATGACAGGCAGCTGCTGCCAAGGCCAATAAGATAATGGGTTGCATCAAAAGGGGCATAGATGCCCATGATGAGAACATAGTCCTACCACTTTACAAATCACTGGTCAGACCACACATGGAGGACTGTGTACAGTTTTGGGCTCCTGTGAACAAGGCAGACATAGCAGAGCTGGAGAGGGTTCAGAGGAGGGCAACTAAAGTAATAACTGGAATGGGGCAACTACAGTACCCTGAAAGATTATCAACATTAGGGTTATTCACTTTAGGAAAAAGACGACTGAGGGGAGATCTAATTACTATGTATATATCAGGGGTCAGTACAGAGATCTCTCCCATCATCTATTTATCCCCAGGACGGTGACTGTGACGAGGGGACATCCTCTGCGTCTGGAGGAAAGAAGGTTTGTACACAAACATAGAAGAGGATTCTTTACGGTAAGAGCAGTGAGACTATGGAACTCTCTGCCTGAGGAGGTGGTGATGGTGAGTACAATAAAGGAATTCAAGAAGGGCCTGGATGTATTTCTGGAGTGTAATAATAGTACAGGCTATAGCTACTAGTGGGGTCCATTGATCCTCCTTCACACAACCGTTTTTTTCCCCCCGTTTACGGAATGTTTTTTGCGTTCCGTATACTTAACCATTCATTTCAATGGTTCCACCAAAAGAAAAAAGGAATGTACTCCGTATGCATTCCGTTTCCGTATTTCCGTTCCGTTGAAAGATAGAACATGTCCTATTATTGCGTGCAAATCACATTCCGTGGCTCCATTCAAGTCAATGGGTCCGCAAAATAAAAAAAAAAAAAAAAAAAAATAAAAAAAAAGAAGAACACATACGGAATGTACTCCGTATGTCTTCCGGATCCATTCCTGCTCCGTATGCTCAGCCCAATTTTTTCTATGTAATAACTGTATACGCCGAATGGAAACAAAAAACTGAATGAAAATGAATGGGGCACATCCAATCGTTACTACATAGGGCAATATGCTGCTGAGAAAACCGGAATTAGACTTACCGGTAATTCAGTTTCCATGAAATCACCATGACGGCCACAAGGAGATTGACCCATGACCTCTGTGGGGGCAGGAAACAGAGAAGAGGTTAAATTGCCCCCTCCCACCACCGCACCTCAGTGTTCCAAAGATATCAAGTGCCAGAAGTGTCCTAGTATTTCCCAGTATTACACCATACCAGAAAAATACCGGTGAAAAACAAAATTTCAACAAAAGAAGGGGAGGGAATGTATGGGCCGTCATGGTGATTTCATGGAAACTGAATTACCGGTAAGTCTAATTCCGGTTTTCCCATATCATCACCATGACGGCCACAAGGAGAGTTATAAAATTATTTTTTATGGGTGGGGGCAACCGCTTGGAGAACCTTCTGACCAAAGGAGAGGCCAGAGGTTCCAGACAAGTCCAAACGGTAATGTTTCACAAATGTGTGAATACTAGACCAGGAGGCGGCCCTGCATATATCATCCAGGGAGGCCCCTGCTCTTTCAGCAAAGGTAGTGGATACAGCTCTGGTAGAGTGAGCTCTAATATTGGAAGGAGGATCCAGATTCTGATTCTTATAACATAAGGTAATAGTGTCCTTAATCCATCTTGCAATGGAGGATTTTGAGGCCCTGGATCCCCTATTCCTTCCAGCAAATTGGACAAGCAGACTGTCAGACTTCCTGAAGTCCCTAGTGGCTTCCAAGTATCTAATGACTGTACGCCTAACGTCAAGGAAATGAAATTTCTCTTCCTCCTGATCCTTGGGATTGTTGAAGAAGGATGGAAGTAGGATCTCCTGGCCTCTGTTGCGGTCTGAGGCCACCTTTGGCAGGAAACCTGGGTCTAGTTTAAGCACAATCGTATCCTCAGTGATGGTAAGGTATGGTTCCCTAATGGAGAGAGCCTGAATCTCTCCCAGTCTCTTGGCAGAGGTAATTGCTATAAGAAAGGCAGTTTTGAATGAAAGCAACTTAATTGAACAATCCTCCAATGGCTCGAATGGGGAACACATAAGATTGTTGAGAACTAAATTTAAGTCCCAGGTTGGGCTGCGGGACCTAAGCGTGGGTCTCAGTCTACGTGCAGCTCTAATGAATCGTTTGATCCATCTATGGTCTGCCAGGTCGGAATCAAAGAAGGCGCTCAATGCCGAAATTTGAACCTTTAAGGTGGATGGAGAGAGGCCCATGTCCAGGCCCCTTTGTAGAAATTCCAGAATTTTCTGGATACTGGGCCCCACAGAATTTGGATTCTCCTCGCCCGACCATGAGCAGAATCTCTTCCAGATCTTCAGGTATATCGCGGAAGTGACTTCTTTCCTAGAACATCTCAGGGTGGCTATAACCTGGTCTGACAGGCCCTGAGACCTTAAGAGGGAGACCTCAGGATCCAAGCCGTGAGCTTCAGGAACTCCGGATGAGGATGTAGCAAAGGACCCTGGTATAGGATGTCCCCCCTGAGTGGGAGTCTCACTGGTTCGTCTATTGCTAGCTTTAATAGAGGGGCGAACCAACTTCTCTTGGGCCAGAACGGAGCGATCAATATTACCGTGGTTCTCCCCTCCTGAATCTTCTGAATGACCCTCGGGATGAGCGGCAAATGGAGGGAATGCGTACCCTAGATCCCAGCACCATTTTAGGGAGAAGGCGTCTACTCTCCAGGGATGGTCCCCGGCATTTAGGGAGCAAAATGTTTGCACTTTCGTATTTCTCCTTGATGCGAACAGGTCTATTGTAGGAAGCCCCCATCTTTGGGTTAGCATATTGAAGACCTCTGGGTTCAGTGCCCACTCTGTATGATCTACCACCTGTCTGCTCAAAAAGTCCGCTTCTAGATTCAGGGATCCCTTCAGGTGCATTGCTGAGATGGACTTTAGTTCCTTTTCTGCAAAGGAGAAGATTTCCTCTGAGATACTCTGGAGTCTCCTTGATCGAGTACCCCCTTGGTGTTTTAGGTAGGAGACCACAGTCACGTTGTCCGATAGGACTTTCACGTGCTGATTTCTTATCAATCGCTTGGCGGTGAGAAGGGCTTCTCTTACTGCATACAGCTCCCTGAAATTTGAAGATTGAGCAGATATCAGACGCTTCCACGCTCCTTGGAAATAGGCTCTGTCGATTTTTGCTCCCCAACCGGATTGGCTGGCGTCCGTGAAGATGGTAATTGACGGTGATCTGATCCATGGGACTCCCTGGGACAGATTCCTCTCCTTCGTCCACCATGAGAGGGACCTCTTTACTAATCCTGGGATTGGGAGCTTGGAGTCCAGAGAACCCTTCTTCTTGTTCCAGTGGGACAATAGCCAGGTCTGAATCACACGGCAGTGAGCCTGTGCCCACTCGACAGAGGGTATACAGGAGGTTAGGAGGCCGATTAGGCTCATTGCTTCCCTCACTGAGCATTTTTTCCCGCGTTGGAAGTGCCTCACCTTGTTTATCAGGGACTGGATTTTGCTCTGTGGAAGAAAGGTTGACTGAGTTACGGAGTCTAGAGTAACTCCCAGAAATCTCACCTTCTGGGATGGAACCAACATTGACTTGGGTTCGTTCACTATCCAACCTAGTTGAGATAGGCGGGACAGAAATACTTCCAGGTCCGACAGCAGGAGATCTTTTGAGTCCGCTATGACTAGGAAATCGTCCAGATATGGCACTATATTTAATCCCTCCTGTCTGAGAGGGGCTATCATCTCTACCACAAGTTTGGTGAAGAGCCTTGGAGCGGCTGAAATCCCGAAGGGCAGTGCTATAAACTGGAAATGACGAATCCGATTGGAAGGGTCTAGGATAGCAAATCTTAGAAACCTCTGGTGATCTGGGTGAATGGGGACGTGCAGATAGGCGTCTTTCAGGTCGATCGAGCACATAAATGCCCCTAGCTTTATCAACGGTACTAAGGATTTGAGAGACTCCATCTTGAACTTCCTGTAAAGAATAAAGTTGTTCAGTTGTTTTAAGTTTATGATGGTCCGGAAGTCTCCTTCCTTTTTCCTTACTAAGAATAGGGTTGAATAGTACCCTTGACCCCTCTGAGATGCGGGGACCGGGATTACAGCACCCTTCTTCACCAAGTCCTGGACTCCTTGAAAGATATTTAGGTTGGAGAGTCTGGTAGGCAACTTCGTGATGACGAATCTTGCAGGGGGGAGAGAGGTGAACTCGATCCTGTAACCTTGCTGAATGATGTCCAGGGCCCAGGGATTTCTTGATGTTAATGACCATGGACCCAGGAAATCCTTCAGTCTCCCCCCTACAACTGCGTCATTGTTTGTCCTCGGATTTGGATTGGGGCTTGAGAAGGAAGCCCTTTCCTCTACCCCCTTTGGGATAAGACCAGCGGCCTGACTTGCCTTTCCCTCTAACAGACTTGTTCTGTCCGCCGTAGGACCGAAAGGACTGGTTCTTCCTAAAGGACCTTTCCTCTGGGAATCCCTTTTTCTTGTCGGCCGCCTTCTCAAGTATCTCGTCTAGGACCGGCCCGAATACATATTCTCCTGAAAAGGGGATAGATATCAACTTTAGTTTAGAGATTCTATCGCCCGACCAGGACTTCATCCACAAAGTCCGACGAGCCGCATTGGAAAGCCCTGCCTCCCTAGCACAGAATCTGATAGATTCAGCAGATGCATCTGCCAGGAACCCTGTAGCTGATTTAAGTAGCGGTATGGACTGCAGGATTTCTTCCCTGGAGGTCTTCCTGCTTAGGTGGTTCTCAAGTTCCCCTAACCATAGGTACATAGACCTGGCTACCGACGTTGCCGCAATGTTGGTTTTGATGTTAAACATGGAGGCCTCCCAAGCTTTCCTTAAAAGGGCATCTGCCTTCCGCTCCATGGCGTCCTTCAATTGGGCAGCATCCTCAAACGGCAGGGCAGTCTTTTTGTTAACCTTTGCCACCTGCACGTCAACTTTAGGGGTCCCGTCGAACAGCTTAGACTGAGAGGGGTCGAATAATAATCGATTTTTAAACTCTTTGGAAATCCCCAATCGTTTTTCTGGTTCTGACCATTCCTCCAGAATCATTTGTCTAATGTGTTCGTTTATGGGGAAGACCCTGGATTTTTTCACCTTGAGTCCCCCAAACATTTCGTCCTGAATGGAAACGGACCTAGGGGTCTCTTCAATCCCCATTGTTGCTCTGACTGCCTTTAGCAAGTCATTCATCTCCTCCGAGGAAAAATAAAACTTCCTATTATTTTCGTATATTTCCCCCTCAGAGAGAGATGGATCATCCTCCCACTGCGTAGAAGTAGAAGCTTTATCGCCTGCATCCTCGGATCCGGAGGAAATAATCCTGGAACACGGACGCTTGCGAGAAGGCTCGTCCTGGGGATCAGACGGAGCAACTCTAGCGGCCCGAATTTCTTCCTGAACCACCGATCTGATATTTTCCATAAGGGACGATTGTTCCTGCTGGATCACATTAGAAATACATGCTTTACAAAGCTTCTTTCCATATTCGTCAGGCAGTTTCCTTGCACAAGAGATGCAGCGAGGAGGTTTTTTAAACTTTTTTTGCGCCTCTTTAGCCTGAAACAGATATGGAAATAGCGGTATCAGAAATAAGGCTTTAGCAAAAAAGAATATCGTGCCATAAGACAAGCGGACCCCCAGAGGGATACTTACAGGAGGCAGAGGGGGAGCATCCAGCTCCATAACAGTTTGTACCTCAGGACCTGACATTTCTGTAAAGTAAAATGCAGCTGCAGTACTCACAGACCTCAGATCAGCGTCCTATGGCAGCTCCCGCCTTTTATTCAAACTGCTCTGCTCCTGCGCTTTACTTCCGGGTTACGGCCGAACCCGGAAGTGACGTCACCGACGTCGGTGTGCGCACACGCCGGCCGCTACCAGCCCGACCCACAGGGGAGGAGGAGGAGGAAGATTGCGGCCCCGGGAGCAGGCTCCAGACCAGCCGGAGCGAGTCCTCCCGATACCCCCCAGCCCAGCATGAGCACGCGGCCGCCGGCGGACTGGGGGAGCTCCGACGAGCCTCAGGTAACCAGGAGGCCCCTGGAGACAAGAAAAAAATAATAAAACAAAATCCTATCTTCATCTCCCTGCCGCCGCAGGGAGACTCTTCTCTGACCTTGGCCACAGTGGGGACAGGAACACTGAGGTGCGGTGGTGGGAGGGGGCAATTTAACCTCTTCTCTGTTTCCTGCCCCCACAGAGGTCATGGGTCAATCTCCTTGTGGCCGTCATGGTGATGATATGGGAAACTGGACTTTTTGATGCAGCAAGAAATATGCCAACACCCGACAAACAAGCAATTATTGGAAATGAGCATTCACACGAACTCTGGCACAATAGAAAACGGATCCGTTCCCCATTGTCTTTCAATAGTGTTCAAGATGGATCCGTCATGGCTATAGAAGACATAATACAACCGGCTCTGTTCATGACGGATGCAGGCGGTTGTATTATTGTAATGGAAGCGTTTTTTTGCAGATCCATGACGGATCCGCAAAAAACGCTATTGTGAAAGTAGCCTCAGCCATTTTCCAAACCAAACAACTTCGTGGGAAATGATAAATCAGCTGGGTCTGCCGGCCACCCGCTTCCCCACGCACGTCATGTCCCCTTTTCTCACCACCTCTGAAAATTGGCCTGAAGGGGGAAAAGTCACAGATTTTGCTGCAAAAATGGCATTCAACTAAGGCTACTTTCACACTAGCGTTCGGGCGGATCCGTTCTGAACGGATCCGCTCATAATAATGCAGACGGAGGCTCCGTTCAGAACGGATCCGTCTGTATTATTTTAGCATATAACAGCTAAGTGTGAAAATAGCCTTGTACGGATCCGTCCAGACTTTCAATGTAAAGTCAATGGGGGACGGATCCGCCTGAAGATTGAGCCATATTGTGGCATCTTCAAACGGATCCGTCACCATTGACTTACATTGTAAGTCTGGACGGATCCGCACGCCTCCGCCTCCGCACCGCACGGCCAGGCGGACACCCGAACGCTGCAAGCAGCGTTCAGCTGTCCGCCTGTCCGTGCGGAGGCGAGCGGAGTGGAGGCTGAACGCCGCCAGACTGATGCAGTCTGAGCGGATCCGCTCCATTCAGACTGCATCAGGGCTGGACGGCTGCGTTCGGGTCCGCTCGTGAGCTCCTTCAAACGGAGCTCACGAGCGGACCAGCGAACGCTAGTGTGAAAGTAGCCAAAATCAGCGGTTTTAATACACCACTATGGTGGCGTATACCACTTAATAAATGTCTCCCTTGTACCTTTTTTTAAACATTTCAAGTAGGTTTAGGGTCCATTCACACGTCCGTAAGTGTTTTGCGGATACGCAAAACACGGAGACCTGCAATGTGCGATCTGCAACTTGCGGACCGCACATCACAGACACTATAAAAGAAAATGCCTTTTCTGGTCCACAATTGCAGACAAGAATAGGACATGTTCTATATATTTTTTTCAGTAAAGGAATTGCGGATCCCGAAAAAACGGATGCAGGGATTCGCATCCGTTCCAGCCCCATTGAAAGTGAATGGGTCCGCAAATTGCGGAACGAATGTGGACCTTAATTACGGACGTGTGAATGGACCCTTAGTCCTGAAAAACCTCTTTAAGGCTGGTCAAAACACTGCAGCCAGATGTCACTATAAGGCCCTATAGTCGTGCTGCGGGCCACAATACACGAACACAGTCCGTGGGGCAGCCGCAGCGGATCGCGGTCCCATTCACTTGAATGGGTCTGTGATCCGGCCGTTCCGCAAAAAGACAGGACATGTTCTATCTTTTTGCGGAACGGAAGTATAAGACGAAACCCCACGGAAGCATTCTGTAGTGCTTCCGTAGGCATCCGTTCCGCACCATTCCGCATCTCCGGATTTGCGGACCCTTTGAAGTGAATGGGTACGCATTCTTGATGCGGAGTGCCCATGGAACGGCACCCGTGTATTGCAGGTCCGCAATAGGGCAACGGGGCGCACATGCCTGTGTGAAAGAGGCCTAAGGGTCCATTCACACGTCCGTAGTTTGGGTCCGCATTCGTTCTGCAATTTGCGGACCCATTCACTTTCAATGGGTCTGGAACGGATGCGAATCTGCATTTTCGAGATCCGCATCTGCATCCGTTTTTTCGGGATCCACAATTCCGCAATTGCGGACCAGAAAAGGCATTTTGTATTATAGTGTCTGTGATGTGCGGTCGGAAAATCGCGGATCGCACATTGCAGGTGTCCGTGTTTTGCGGATCCACAAAGCACTTACGGACGTGTGAATGGACCCTAAAGTCTAGGTGAAATTATTGGAAAGTATACATACACAGCATTTTGGGTTTTGGCACTAGGAAGCTGTCTTACATTTAGAACTGGCGGAGGATGCGGCGGAGTTATGAAGAAGCCGGCGCCTCTTCATAACTTCGGCGGAACCACCACCAGCTTAAGACTTTTTTTAAGACCGGGTCTAAAATCCCGGTCTTAATAAATGTGCCCCTTAGTCTCAATTTTTTTGTTGTACTCATTCCACTTTTTCCACACAGAGCTCCGTATTTATACTATCAAATGAATGACCCTTGTGTAATGCATGGACGGGCTGGATCTGCTAGACAGGGGCCACTCTTATGTAGAAGCTCTCCATTTTGGCTCATAAAAGAGGTCCTATGGAAAAGGGGGTTGTCAGTTGCTTCAATACCCTCCAAGTGTAGAATAAGATACAGCGTAAGCAGAACAGGAGGATTACATAGGACACTTACATAGCTCTGGTTTCTCGGTTTGGTCTCCTGATCCAGGCTTGAGATGTGCGATCAGGAGGCACTGGTTATCTTGGAAGCGCTGCTGATGGATAAAGTTACTGTGCCATATTTCAATCTCTTTCAGGTGACTTGGAATGTCTGAATTAAATACAATAATGACCCCGTGGGAATCCTTCATTAACGCAGGCCAGCAACTTTCAAACCTACCAAAAGAGGAGACAAGATGGTAAGAAGCAAACCGTGGTGAACGTCATCAGCCAACTGCACTAGCTGGCAGACACTTATAGATGATTGCGCCCTGGGGACTACACAAGGGACGGGCACTTTTACCCTAAATCATCACTGGGCAGGTCTAATTTCTAAGAAAATTTATTTTCTAAAAATTCTCCATGCCAGCACACAATTCAAGGGGTTCAAAAGAATTACTTAGACCTTCTGAGTACAGGTAATATAGACTGACGCCCATTCAAATGACCATGTAATACTCGGTAGGGCTTAGAATGCCAGAATGATACCTAACAACTCTCAACAATGGCTCACAGAAAATACATTGTCAATAGACCATAAGGAAAGCAGAGGTCCAGACTGAAAGAACTCTTTAAAGGAAAGGTTTCACCTGTTTTTATTTTCTGATTACAGATTTTTTATTCTATTTCCTGAACATGATTATGGGGGCGGCCATCTTGCCTGAGCTTTTTAGAAAGCATTAAGACAATTGCTTTACGGCAGCCCCGTGGTCCATAGACACAATGGTAAGGAGGGGACCTAATTGACTTCTATGGGAGAGTTTTCTAGACTAAGTACGCAGGATGTCCTGCACATATCACGGAGCTTTTATCATCCCTCATATCTCTACTAGAGGTGACCAACCGTCATATGTGACCTGTGCAGAGCTCATTGTACAAGGGAAGAATAAAATAGCTCTGGCGATCGCCTATTGAAAAATGGTGGATCCTGTCTTATCTGTCATTTTAATTCTGCCTGAAATAATATCACTTCTGTGTATAGATAAGCAGATATCTGCAGTAAAGTGATCTGAACAAACCAAAAAGTGGCGCTTATTGTTAGTTAGAGAGGTGCTCTTTAAAAATTATCTAAAAAAGGCACAAACCATGCCTAAAACAAGTGAAATTGATAAAAAACTAATTATATTTATTTATTCCTTCACAGCTGCATGATGAGGTTTATGATTAAGAATGCACGGAAAAGTAAAAAAAAAATTGGCAGCAGGTTGTTCCGGCAGAGAATGGCTTTCCGGAGTTCGCAGTATCTGGCCTAGCCGCATATTGCTGTTCACCACTGGACCAATTGACTATAATGGGATCCGGCTGCATTCCGGCATGAGTACTGGGTTTCAGCTGGACAAGAAGTCCTTATGGGTCTCTGTTTATGACCATGCTGCCCGGCCACCTGCAACCGCATAAGGGCCATCTAGGTCAACGCTTCTGGATCAGAGAATTGGGAAGTGCCAGGGGTTCTTCTTCAGGAGCACGAGTAGAAATGTCACATCTGTTTTAGACCTTTTGTGTGATTCACAGTAACACATTCCCAAGAAAGTAGTGATAAACATTTACTTGTGATCTCCTCCACAGTCCCAAAGCTCCACTTCACATCCAGGTCCTTTGTTTCCATTTACATTTGGGCATTCAAACTCTAGTATCCTGTATAAAATAAGGAAGAAGATCTGTACAATCTGTATTGGAAATCTATCAAGGCAAATATTTATTAAGCAATAACATTGACATATCATTCTCCTAGTAAAAAGTCCATTACCGTACAGTCAGCTGAGTCTACACGTTATAATGAGGCTTATTAAACCGCACATCTGTGGAACACTATAACAACCCGCCTGTATAATATACAATGTATTGTGCAGTACGTCTAAGCCCTGTCATGTTCCCTGGGAGAACGCTGAACATATGCAGACTATAAAACCGGAAGGGAAAAGGCCATTGACTCTGTAGTGATCGGCACCAGTAATTCACATTTATTAAAAAAAATATATAAATACAGGCAGATACTTATCCATGTATCCGTGTCCGATTGGCTCCAGATTTATTTGGCATTAGGACAACAACCCCAAACATACAGCCATGTAACATGTGACCATCAGTATGCCTTTTTACAATGGCCAAGTCTAAGCTCTGCACAGGTCTCTTGCATGACAGCCGGGCTCCTGCTCTAATGGCTCGGATTGGCAAAAGCGTAGATCTTGGCTTAGATGCTGCAGTCAATAGTGACAGCAGCATCTAAGCAGTTTCAGAGGGTGGGGGCTCCCACTATCATGCATTGGCACTGCCCCAAATGAGAATGCAGGGTAACCGTGTGCTCACACAGCAGCCAGGGGCCCAATGAAGGTCCCCTAGGTCTGCCCTCAGTGTATGCGCAAAGGGGTTAGAGGTTGCAGTGCTCGTGAGAGAGCGGTGACCTCTTCTATGGTTACCTGGACACCATCTAAACTGTAGCTGAGGGGAACGGGAAAACTGAATTAGTCTTACTGGTAATTCCCTTTTCACTAAACCTCCATGACGGCACCTTACTAGGAGATCATCCTCCTCCTCCTACCAGGCAGGGGCAGGAAGCTTCAAAAGGGCCCACCTCCATGCAATCTTCAGTGTCTTCCAGACTTGACAGGCCCTATATTACAGCATTCATACCACAAAACTTCCATACTTTATAGCTTTAGACTTAATATGTATAATCTAAGCACTGGTTATTCTAAGATTCATATATATACTGCCTGTCCCCCCAAAAAAAGTCGCCACCTGGATTTAACTAAGCAAATAGTTATGGGCCTCCTATTGGATAATTACTGCATGGGCGATTATCTTTCAGCTGTTATTTAACCCCAACTGGTGCAATGAGTTGCTTCTGTTTTCTTGAACAACCATGTCGAAAGACACATCTCGTGGTCGTGGAAAAGACGTTAGTCTGTTTGAGAAGGGTCAAATCATTGGCATGCATCAAGCAGAGAAAACATCTAAGGAGAATGCAGAAACTACAAAAATTGGGTTAAGAACTGTCCAAGGCAATATTAAAAACTGGAAGGATAGTGGGGACCCATCGTATTCGTGGAAGAAATGTGGCGGGGAAAAAATCCTGAATGATCGTGATCAGCGATCACTTAAACGTTTGGTGAAATAAAATAACTGTAGAACTCAGGGCTATGTTTAATAGTGAAAGTAAGAGCATTTCCACAAGCACAATGCGAAGGGAACTTAAGGGATTGGGACTGAACAGCTGTGTAGCCATAAGAAAACCACTAAGCAGTGAGGCAAACCAGAAAAAAGGCTTAAATTTGCTAGGAGGATAAAGATTGGATTCTGGAGCAATGGAAGATGGTCATGTGGTCTGATGAGTCCAGATTTACCTTGTTCCAGAGTGATGGGCACATCAGGTTAAGAAGATAGGCAGATGAAGTGATGCACCCATCATGCCTAGTGCCTACTGTACAAGTCTGTGGGGGCAGTGTTATGATCTGGGGTTGCTGCAGTTGGTCAGGTCTAGGTTCAGCAATAGTATGTGCTCCAAGAATGAGGTCAGCTGACTACCAGAACATACTGAATGACCAGGTTATCAATGGATTTTTTCTTCCTTGATGGCACGGGCATAATCCAAGATTACAAATGCCAGGATTCATCAGGCTCAAATTGTGAAAGAGTGGTTCAGGGAGCATGAGACATCATTTTCACACATGGATTGGCCACTACAGAGTCCAGACCTTAACCCCATTGAGAATCTTTGGGATGTGCTGGAGAAGGCTTTGCACAGCAGTCAGAAGCTACCATCATCAATACAAGATCTTGGTGAAAAATGTATGCAACACTGGATGGAACTAAATCTTGCGACTTTGCAGAAGCTTATCGAAACAATGCCACAGCGAATGCGTGCCGTAATCAAAGCTAAAGGCTTTTTTTGGTGGCAACCTTTTTTTTGGACAGGCAGTGTATAACCAAAAAGAAAAAAAAAACTAAATTATTGTTCCTCATAAATATGTTTTCTTTTTTTAAAATTTGTGGGGGGCGGGCATAGTGAATATAAGCGGTGTCGTTATGGAGGTTTTAGGAAAAGGGAATTACTGGTAAGACTAATTCAGTTATTCCCCTCACTTCCATAACGGCACCTTACTATGAGAATTAACAGATTATTCATTTAGGGTGGGAAGACTACTATTTAAGGTCCCTTTTCACATCAATGTCTACTCTATAGTGTTTAATTCAAGTTTGAGCGTTGGACCATGTTGCCACCCTACATATTTGATCGAGAGAAGCGGATGCCCTTTCCACCCAGGATGTCGATACTGCCCTAGTAGAATGAGCTTTCAGGTTAGAAGGTGGTTCCTTCCTCATTACTCTATTGGCTTCACAAATAGCTGATTTAAGCCAATGCGCTATGGTCGCCCTAGAAGCTTTAAGACCTTTCCTGTTTCCCAAGAACTGAATAAAAAGACTATTGGATTTCCTCCAGGCCTTAGTAACTGATAAGTATTAGAGAATGCATCTCTTGATGTCTAAACTGGGAAAAACTTTCTCTGCTTCAGATCTAGGATTTTCGCAAAATGAGGGAAGAACAACAATCCGACATCACTTTAGGAAGAAAAGAGTCCTTAAACCTCAAAATAATCCTATCGTCTCTAATGGTTAGGAATGGTTCCCTGAAGAGAAAGCTTGTAATTCATTAACTCTGCTTCATTAACACTGTTTTGAGGGTCAAGAACTTGATGTTTACTTCCTCCAGAGGTTAAAATAGAGAAATAGAGAAATAGTAAGACCTGAAAGGACTAGGTTTAGGTTCCGGGGTGCAACTATAGGTCTTAGCCTAGGTCTAAATCTGTCAGTACCCTTCATGAATCTAACAATCCATGGGTGAGCAGCCAGCTTTACATGCAAGAAAGTGCTCAAAGCAGATATCTGCACTCTGAGTGTGCTAAGTTTTAACCCCTTGCTAAACCCTTCTTGTAAGAACTCTAGAATTGCATGGACATCCTCCAATTTAACTGAAGGATTTTCCGAACACCAGTGATTTTTGTCCTACTGGCGAACATAATGCTGACTACGGAATCTGAAAGGCTCCTAGATGTAAGAATTAGCCTTTCAGGATCCGTGCTGACAGGCGCAGACTTGTCACCTTTGGATGAGAGAACGGACCTTGTGTTAGAAGGTCCTGGGACCACGGCAGAATCCAGGGGTTCTCCCTGGACATTTTTGTCAGGAGCGGGTACCATGATTTTGTTGGCCAGCCTGGTGCTATTAGAATGATATTTAACCTGTCTTCTCATATCTTTCTTAAGACTCTCTGTATTAAGGGCAATGGGGGAAAGCAATACACTAGATTAAAATTCCACCTGATCGCTAGTGCATCCGTTCCTGCACTTTCTTTGTCCCTTGGATCCAAGGAGTAGTAGATCGGTACCTTTGCATTGTTCTTGTTCGTAAATAAATCTACTTGTGGTAAACCCCATTTATGCACTAGCGAGTTGAATATTTCTTTCTTTAAACTCCACTCCCCTGGATCCAATCTCCTTCAACTTAGAAAGTCCGCCTTGATATTTTGTGTCCCTTTCAAGAAAACTCATTTTCCGCCCCCAAAAAATAGGGAATACGGAATTTTTTTCTTGAAAGTGCAGGAAACCGAGTAAAATTCCTACACTTCTGTATATTACAAAAGCATTATAGAGGGCAATTTGCGTCTGGTGCAATGCCAATTTTTTATACCATGCCCGAGCTTTGCGGAGGGCAGTGTATGGTAGCAGTACCTGGTCTGACAGATCCACTCCTCCCATAAACTTATTATAGTCCTGGATGCACACAGGTTTGGGGACTGATTCTGTGGATCCACGAACTGGGACAGGGGTGTATGGTATCACGCTTGTCTTTGTACTTAACAAGCATCATGTTATCACTGCTAACTGCCCTGCTTTCCCTCACTTTTATTCTTTGGTCTATAACATTTTTAGTCAGATGTTTTTGGTTTCGTCTAATAGTTCCGCATGCAACTAGGGATGAAACGATTACTCGATTGAATCGAGTCATTTGACACAAAAAAAATCCTTGATACAATTTTTTTTAAATGAATGCCATGCATGTACGGCCGGAATGCGGTCTGGCACAGCATTCCCCGCCGTACATGCACGACATAATGTGTTAAGGGGTTAAAGTGTCATTTATTTTACAACTACATCAAAAGTTCTGATTCAACCTCTCCAGACGCCACCTCCACGCCCCAGATTACACCGCTGAGGAAGGTCCTGTTGATGACCCATACAGATCTGAGACCCTGAGACCCACTGATCTGAGACCCTGAGAGGAGTCAGCACAAATGCCCATTTAGTAGGGGCACAAACCAGTACTACTTCAGCGGTGAATCAACCTAATATTACTACAATCTACTGACATGTTCCCATGGTACACCAAGCAGTAGTTCAGGAGAAAAGTTCAGTAACTGCTGGCCCGGTACACTTCTATACGGACAGGTACATTACCTCACACCTTGGGTTGGACTGTATTCTCCACCAATATTTTCTGTGGCATCAGCTAAAAAGTTGGACAAAGTTGTCTTTCCACACTGCAAAAAAAAAAAAAAATATGTAAAAATTAAACTTACAAAATCCATGTAAAGCCAACAATCTCAATGGGGGAGGCATTATAATTAAAGGGGCATTCCAGTTATGACAACATATGCCTTATCGACAAGATCGGTGAGGTTCTTACCATTCATCACAAGAATAGGAACTCTGTACCCTGCAGGGCCCCATGACATGGACGCAGTGGCAGGTCGGACATGCGCACACAGTAGATCCAGTCATCTCTATGGGAGATCCCGAGACAGCATTCGGAGACAGAGGAGCAATGCATAAGCCTGACGCGCCGCTCCGTTCATTTCAAGGGGCCCCATGAAGTACAGAGTCCCCATTCTTGTGAGTGGTGGGGATTCCAGTGGTAGTATAGGGATAAACCGGAATACCTCTTTAACCGTGACGTACGGGTGGATGAGGTAATGTATGGAGTGGGCTGCTGCTGTGAGCCCGCTCCAAATGCGGCGGGTGTCGGCTGTATCATACAGCATGGCACCCGGCTACAATGACGGGAAGGGCGAATCAGCCAACCCGTCATTTAACCCCCTCAGGTGCAGCGACATCTGTGAGGTAAGACAGAGGGGTGTGGGTCAGCTCCAATTGGTTACCATGACACTGCTGAAGTCTTCCAGGCCTGCCATGGTAAGCTCCCTGCTGCGGTGTGCACAAGGCACAGCTCAGCAGGGACAGTGTCAAATCCTATTCACCCTAACAGACCTCTAAATAGGGTGAATAGGACAAGGGATCAAAAGATAGTTAATAGTTATTAAATAAAAGGTTAAAAAAAAGTTACAATTTTTTTTAAACCTCATTAAAATACGGTATTAAAAGTTGAAATAAAAAAATATTAACAATAAAAAAAATAAACATATCAGGTATCGCGAAAATATCTGAACAATTAAAATATATATTTATTTAATTCCTGTGCGGTGAATGCCGTAATGAAAAAGAAAAAAAAAAAAGTTGTACGTACCACAAAATGGTACCAATAAAAACTGCAGTTCGTCCCGCAAAGAACAAGCCCTCATACAGCTCCGTGGACGGAAATATAAAAAAAAGTTATGGTTGTCAGAAAATGGCCATTTTTGTATTGAGTTGCAGAATAAGAACTTCAGTCAGTTTTAGCGCACAGTGAAAGCTGTGCTGTCAAAGCCCCCAAAACCTTGGCGGTATATATTTTTTCAACTTAACAGCACAAAATAATTTTTTTCCCGTTTCCCAATAACAGACATGGTGAATTAAATTGTGCCTTTAAAAAATACAACTTATCCCGCAAAAAAAATAAGTCCTCGTATGTCTATATCAATGGAGGATTAAAAGGTTATGGCTATATGGAACATGGGGAGGAAAAATGAAAACCCCTTAAGGGGTTAGAGGAGAATACCCAGTGTCGGACTGGGGTACCTAGGGCCCACCAGTAAAATTTATTTTGGGGGCCCACCATACGGATACATTCAAATATAATAAATAATCTAACAAGTTTTTTATATGAACATAGGCTGGTTGAGGTGCTGTACATTGAATATATGTATGAAATCCAGTAAGTCTACTGTGTTATATGCCATTTGTGCAGGGGGTGGGAGACTAGGGGCCCACTTTGCTCAGGGGCCCACCGGGGGATTCCCCTGTACCCCTGTGGGCCAGTCCGAGCCTGAGAATACCCCAAATGATCCTGAAATGAGGGACCTGTAACATTGCTTCAGTGGTGCAGCCCCTAACAGTGGCACCGGGCCGCCCTCTGAGCAGGGAACTACCACACACCCCCATTTAGAAGAAATCTAAACAAAAACATGAATAGTTTTTATTAAAAAAATATATTTTTTGTTTGTTTTTATGTTGGGAAAATATGATATTTAAAGTGGTTGGCCAGGATGGAATGTTTTATTTTATTTTTATTAAACCATCCTCCAGGCCAGTGTAGAAGTATACTTACTTGCTGCCCGCTTAGTGTATCCCCAGCTATCTTCATTGCGCTTCCAGTATAGATCACAGGCACTGCTGCAGCCAATGACCGGCCTCAGCAGTGACGTGTCCCCAAGCAGCACATGACACTTGGGGACACGTCACCACTGAGGCCTGTCATTGGCTGTGGCAGGTATTGGGGCACAGTGAAGACAGCCCCTTTAAGGCCAAAGATCTGCTCATTCCCAATCTGCCCTGTGTAAATGCCATTGTTGTGGCTGGGGCTGTTCTGGAGGGCACTGAGGGGCATAAACCTGTATGTGCTACCCCTGCCCTGAGCTTCTGTAATTAACTACATTGGGGGTTATCTCTGCATCGTCTCAATGTTATATAAAGTCGCCCGTAACCTCAGCGTTAGTTCACACAAGCAGTCCGAATGCCGCACATGGTAACAGCAATGCTTATAAAGACGCTTCGGCTCCTGAGCACAATCAGTCCATAGCCCTGTCCTCACCTCACTGGGTCCGACAATCAGCACCTTCGCCTTCAGCATCCTTCTGCCGGATCGGTGGTCGCTGCTCCAGAAGAGCGGGGGACGGGTAATCCGGATAATCCCGATATTACATCAGAGGCTACGAGCCCATACAGCGCGGATTACTGCTGCTGCGGCCTTTGCGACTACAGCCGCGTCCTCCGTTTCCATAACAACACAGCGGGCGCAGCCATAGGCTGCCGCCGTTTCCAGGGAGACCGTGCTGAGTAAATCTGTTGTGTGATTTTCCCTGGCACGTTCGCCATTATCACAGCCCGCAGTCCAGTGCCTTCCTCTGTCAGTGATGGGGGTCATTCTAGGTTCAGTAAACTAAGAACCTTAACGGTTCTAACGGCACCATTTACATGAAGTGGGAAACGGGAAAATATCGAAATAAAAATAAACACAATTCTGCCACAGTTTTATGAGCTTTCTTTTTACAGTGTTTCCGATGCGTTAAAACTGACCCGATTCGTTAAAACTACTCTCATTTGTGTAGTTTTTCTTGCGTTTTAATACAAAAAAAGTTAAAACTTTGGAAAAAACAAATCTTTTCTTTGTATAGCCGTATTTGGACCCCCATACGCTGTTTTTTAGTTATGTGTATGGAGCTGTGTGAGGGCTCATTTTTTGGAGGGAGGAGTGTGTATGACTTTTTGATCACTTATTACTTAATTTTTTTGGGAGGTGAAGAGACCAAAAAAATAAAAATAAAAGTGAATTGGCCATTTTCACTTGTTTCAGTTTTGCTGTTCACCGTATGGGATAAATACTGTTATAGTTTAATAGTACTGGTGTTTCTCACGCGGCGATGGCCATGATGTGTATTTTTTTATTGTTTATGTTGTTGTTTTTTTCATTTCATATTTTTATTTTTAAAAACTTTTTTCTTCCCTTGTTCATAGTCGTCATAGGAAACTATAACAAGAAATCATCGGCTTTCTTCTGTCATAGACTCTAATGCATTAGCATCGGAATCCACGAGAAATACTTGGGCCAGATTTATCATTAGCTCAAGTTAAAATAATGGAGTGAAAAAGTTGCAAATATTTGCGCAATTGCTAAAACTGCGCAATTTTTTTTAACTTTTATTGGCTCTGCGCTATGCTCGCCAGTTTTCTGAAAGTGGGCGTGTTTTCTTATGTAAATGAATCTCTAGACAGATTTACTATTGCGACAATATAAAAAAAGTCGCAAAAAATTGTGCAAGTTCACTCCAGTGAGGACCATTCTTACCTTTTACGACTTTTCAATAGAACATGCGACTTTTTCGTAAAGGCGTGCGACTTTTGTAAAGCCGCTTACTGAAGGATAAACTGCTACCGTCAAACCACATTTATCACAGTATTAAAGGACCATTAATACATCTGACTTAGCCAAAAGTGACTTTGCACATATGTAACAGTGGAGTAAGATGTAAGGCCTCATGCACAGGAACGTTGTTTGTTTCCGTGTCCGTTACTTTTTTTTTGCGGATAGGATGCGGACGCATTCATTTCAATTGTTCCGCAAAAAAGTATGTCCGTTCCGTTGCCCCGCTAAAAAAATAGTGCATGTCCTATTTTTTTCTAGTTTGCGGACAAGCATAGGCATTGTTACAATGGATCCGCAAAAAAAATTATGCCATATGTTCCGTTTTATTTTTTTGCGGATACACAATTTTCAGACCGCAAAACACATACGTCGTGTTCATGTAGCCTTAGGCCCCCTGCACACGAACGTGTGCTTCCCGTTGCCAGATGAGGACAGCATTCACTTGAATGGGTCCGCAAATCCGGAGATGCGGAATGGTGCGGAACAGAAGCACGGAACGGAACCCTACGGAAGCACTACGGAGTGCTTCCGTGGGGTTTCGTCCCGTACTTCCGTTCCGCGAAAAGATAGAACATGTCCTATCTTTTTGCGGAACGGCGGGATCAACTGAATGGGTCCGCGATCCACTGCGGCTGCCCCACGGACTGTGTTTGTGCATTGCGGCCCGCATTTTGCGGGCTGCAGCACGACCATGGGGTGCACACGTTCGTGTGCAGAGGGCCTTAGTGTAATGATAAATCTGGGCCACAGTGTTTCTATGGGTTCCATAGGAACTAATGTGCGGTAGCCTCCTACCATTGATGAGGCTGCCAGACATACACTCCGGCTCTCCCGATCCGCACTGGGGGGAGCCGGAACACACCTGAAAGGGTGCGCTTCCGGGTTTTTGCGCCTGCATATGCCATGGTCATGTTTGACCATGGCATTTGAGGGGTTAAAAGTATGCATTCGACATTATAGAAGATATAGCGGATGGCACTCGTGAGAGGGCACTATTTGTAATTTCTCCTGTAGTTCACAGGGGGGATTGGGAACTAAAAATTCATAAAAGTGGCCCCATGTTGTAGGTAGGTCCAAACTTACAGAAGATGGGGCAACATAATTAGGCAGGGCCAACAGAAGAAGGCAGAGCCAGCAATACCATAGTGCAGAGCAATATACCACTCCTGCTGAACCAAATACCACAGTGCAGCAGAAACATACTGCCACCTGCTGACCAGTATTGAACTGTATCGCTGTACTGAGGACAGAGATACAGTTGAATTCAGGAGGACACCTGCAGCTGCTGGCCAGGTGCCTAGGAAAGAATCTGATCATTAAGGCCTCTTTCACACGAGCGTGACGGATTAGGTCCAGATGCGTTCAGGGTGCGTTCATGAAACTCGCACTATTTTGCAAGCAAGTTCAGTCAATTTTGTCTGCGATTGCATTCAGTTGTTCAGTTTTTTCCGCGCGGGTGCAATGCGTTTTGATGCGTTTTTCACGCGCGTGATAAAAACTGAAGGTTTACAAACAACATCTCTTAGCAACCATCAGTGAAAAACGCATCGCACCCGCACTTGTTTGCGGATGCAATGCGTTTTTCACGCAGCCCCATTCACTTTTATGGAGCCAGGGCTGCGTGAAAAACGCAGAATATAGAACATGCTGCGATTTGCACGCAACGGAGAACTGATGCGTGAAAAACAACGCTCATGTACACAGACCCATTGAAATGAATGGGTCAGGATTCAGTGCGGGTGCAATGCATTCACGTCACACATTGCACCCGCGCGGAAAACTCGCTCGTGTGAAAGGGGCCTAACTACCTGGCTGGCGGCCATCAGAAGGGCTTTGGTGGCCCTCCTGGGGATCGGCCCACTGGAAAATTTCCCTGTAGGGTCTATGGCCAATCCACCCCTAGTATCTGGTGTATTAAAAAGGGTCACTTGCTTTGAATTTAATGAGTCCCAGGACAAGTGGACGGCTAGCTGCAAATACAAACATGGGTATGCTTTCTGTGGGGGTAGACAACCCATGTCTAGATGTTTTAAGACGGCAAGTTTGACTGGTTTGTTTCCTCACACTTTCCATTCACGTGCTATTCGCAAGAAGAGTTTCTGTGGTATTACAGATTTTCCTGCTTTATATGACTGATGATGTCCAATACACCATTGTCTGTGTGTACGCACTCAATGTCTGACAGACTGCATTCCTCACATGATTTTTTTTTTTTTTTTTTTATATAATCTTTATTAGCTTTTGTCATTTGTCATTCCAATAGCATGTCGCAATAGTATGATAATTTGATAGGAATTAACACATGTAATACATTACATCTGGGGCTCACATGATTCTTTAAAAGAGCGCAGAAATTGGCCAAAGAAGCAGTAGTTATCGGTGGTGATTTTAACGTGCCAGTGAACGCCAGTTTAAATTACCGTAGTGTAACGGGTTCACACTGAGCTGATCTTAAAGGGACACTGACAGGCCCTAAAAACATATTTAGTTATTCCTATGCAGTCATAAATCTTTTAAAGTGTATTCCAATCACATAAGAGTACCCCCTGTCTGCATTTTAAACCATGTAAAAACAACTTTATGTTCATCTGTCAATCACCTTCCTTTATGCCCAAGGGGTGGTTTTTCTCCTACCTTTGTGCCCAGCCGTGCCCCAACTGTCGTTTCCTAGCGCCGCCCAGCTCATTATTACTCACTGCGCTGGGCGGCTCTTACATTCCCCGATCCTGTCAGATCCTGCGCATGCCTGATAAGAGACTTATGGGCATCAACCTCAATCGGACCATCTGCGCAAGCCTGAAAATGAATGCGCCTGCGTCCCGTTTTCTTCTATGCGGCTGCTCTCTGTCTCCTGCTGCGCCGGCGCCGGATCTCTCCTCCAAGGCACTCGTATCCAGCGCTTCATGTCATCAGAAATTCTAATAGTTAATGCGCCTGCGCCGGACAAGAAACTCAGTGAGGGCGGAGAGAAGAGTAAAAGCCGCCCAGCGCAGTGAATAATAATGAGCTGGGCGGCACTAGGAAACGACAGTTGGGGCGCGGCTGGGCACAAAGGTAGGAGAAAAACCGCCCCTTGGGCATAAATGAAGGTGATTGACAGATGACTATAGAATTGTTTTTACATGGTTTAAAATGCGGACAGGGGGTACTCTTATGTCATCTGAATACACTTTACTAGACGTATGACTGCATAGGAATAACTAAATATGTTTATAGGGCCTGTCAGTGTCCCTTTAAGGATGTTCTTAACGACACACACTACCATGATATTTGGAGATACCAACATGCCGGGTAAAAAGATTTTACTTTTATTTTCCCAGTACACTTATCACAATCTCGTATAGATTATTTTTTGATTTCTAGAGATCTGTTATTCAGGGTAGCCAGGTCGGACATTGGGTTCGCTACTTGGTCTGATCATGCTCCTGTAAGTATTCTGATTGATAATGGAATTCCTAATCCTAATCCACCAAAATAGAAGCTTAAAGGGGTTATTCTGAATCAGAGCTGAACCCGTACATACCCCCATTTTCATCCAGGCAACCCCACTGATATGCTTTGCCCTACGCTGAATCGTGCAGGGCAATGGCTTTTTTTGGAGATACGGTGACGTACCGGGCTTTCCATGGGGAAAAATAAGAGGAGGCTTCCGCCTAGCAGTGAGCCCAGTGACGTCACCAGCACTAATGGGTGGGCTTTAGCTCTGCCCTAGCCTGTAAAACGGCTAGGGCAGCGCTAAAGCCCGCCCATCGGTGCTGGTGATGTCACCGGCACAACTGCTAGGCGGAAGCCTCCACCTAAGGCTCCTTTCACACTAGCGTTCGTCGGTCCGCTCGTGAGCTCCGTTTGAAGGAGCTCACGAGCGGACCCGAACGCCTCCGTCCAGCCCTGATGCAGTCTAAATGGAGCGGATCCGCTCAGACTGCATCAGTCTGGCGGCGTTCAGCCTCCGCTCCGCTCGCCTCCGCACGGCCAGGCGGACAGCTGAACGCTGCTTGCAGCGTTCAGCTGTCCGCCTGGCCGTGCGGAGGCGAGCGGATCCGTTCAGACTTACAATGTAAGTCAATGGGAACGGATCCGCTTGAAGATGACACCATATGGCTCTTTCAATTTACATTGAAAGTCTGAACGGATCCGCTCAGGCTACTTTCACACTTAGAAATTTTTCTGAACGGAGCCTCCATCTGCATTAATATGATCGGATTCGTTCAGAACGGATCCGATCAAGCGCTAGTGTGAAAGTAGCCTAATAGTGTTAAATACATAAACAAAAAAGCCCTTGCCCTGCGCAGCCCTAATATCAGGGGGGCCGGAGGAGTGAAAGTGGGGTTATGTCCGGATTCAGCTCTAAACCCGGACAACCCCTTTAATCCCTATTTCCTCAAATGTGTGCAGAGAGTAGATGAGTATCGCTCTCACTTAGACTTAGGTAAATTCTTCAATATTAATGCTACTGAGGAGATACCTGTTGGTTATGTATTAGAGAAGACACTAGTAGCTTGTGATGAGGCAGACCTTGGTTTACTTGTGTGGATTAAGTTCCAAACATACAAGACATTTCAGCAAACTGTAACAGCAGCCATCTTGGTATAAAGAGAGAGAGCGAGAGAGAGAGAGAGAGAGAGAGAGAGAAAAACCAACAAGTTTTACACCTATACACAACTGGTAACCTTAACATACAGTGCCATCTACTGGTCAAGTGATATTAATACACAATACTGTATATGGTACAGGCTGTTACATCCCCAACACACCTTCTCGACGGCATGTGCATAATTATACGACATTCAGTCTCTTTTGTAGAAAACAATGACGTTCCCTTGGCAAAGGTTTGGTGAGTGGGTCTGCAGTCATCTCCTCTGATGGACAGTACTGAATGTGGGTAACTCCTTGTTCTCGCATGTCCCTGAGCAGATGATATTTTACATCAATGTGCTTGGTTCTTGGGTTAATCTTCTCAGAGTGTGTAAGCTTTATGCATCCCTGATTGTCTTCAAAGATGGGTGTTGGTTGTGACATATTCAGTCCCATGTCTAGTAGTAGTTGACAAATCACTTCTTGACATGCATGTGCTGCTGCTATGTATTCCGCTTCAGTTGAAGAGAGTGCAACAGTCACCTGTTTCCGATAGTTTTGCGACCAGCAGGGAGTTCTGTTAGTGACAAAGTTTTATTTTCTTAAAGTGATTTTATTTCTTCTTCAGCTGCTTTTCTCCATTGATTGACTTCCCTTCTTGGCAAAGTTTCTATGTCTTCCCAGGATGTTGGCTCCTGTGTTTGGTGTGTTTTAGCAGCGTATGATAACCTACGGGGTGGTATCCCTTTTGTGATCCGAGAGGATCTTCTGATTGCTTGTTGTTCAGTGGGTTCTACTGGATTGTTGATTGTAAGTTCCACTTCTTGTTCTGGCTCTTGTCCTGCTTCGCATGGGTCAGCGTTCCTTGCTGATTCAGCGTGCAAATACTCTTTCATCAAAATAAACACTGCGTCTTACTGTGACCTTGTTGGTCTTTGGACAAAGCGTACTATATCTCTTACTCTGCTCACTGTAGTCCACCAGAATGCCTTCTATGGCTTTGTTCTCCAACTTGGAGCGTTTCTCACTTGGAATGTACTGTAGGCCTATGCTTTACAGCCAAACACTCTGATGTGCCCTACGTTAGGTTTTGATCTATTCTACATTTCATAAGGTGTACTCTCAATAGATTTTGATGGGAGCCCGTTTTGTAGGTATGTTGCAGTCATTATCGCTTCTCCTCAGTATTTGTTAGGTAATGCAGCATCTGAAATCATACATCTGGTCATTTCTACAAGAGTGCGATTCTTTTTGCTACGCAGTTTTTCTCAGGAGTGTATGGTAGAGTTGTTTGGTGTATAATACCTTGTTTCTTTAGGTATGATTCCATCTCCACAACAAAAAGAAATCTACTGAATGCGGTCCGATGTCAGCAACACTTCTCTCAGCAACCATGCAGTGAAATAGGTGGTGCTCAGCCAGAACAAGCAGACCAATAATCGCATAAAAATAGAGGAAAAAAGCGGCACTCACCGAATCTTCACAAATCGTAGCTTTATTTCGGGTTAAAACATAGCGGGTGCAGGTCATAATTGCAGCAAAGTAAGGCAACAGCCGTTTCGCGCTGGAATCGCGCTTTGTCAAGCCTCCTATGACGTGGAAGGGGAGGGCCGCAAATACTTGCCTCCTCCCCGCACATCTTTAATATGTTCTATGAGGCGCATGGCACCGATACCTGTTGTAATCGATCTTTTATGTTCTCTAAATCGCAAATATAAACGTCTATGAGTTTTGCCGATGTAAAATCTCTCACAGGGACAAAAAATCACATACACTACATATGTTGATTTGCAATTAATGAATTGTCGAATTGTGTGTGTTATTTGACCAATCTGAATATGAGTCCCTGTAAGTGTGGAGTTACACATAGCACAGTGTCCACATTTGAAACTTCCCACGGGTCACCATCTATCCAACCAGGTATTGCCTGTATCAGGAAGATTCGTATTGGTGAGTATGTCACATATGGTTTTGGCCCGTTTAAAGCTAACAATCGGTTTATTTTTCATTTTTTTAATCAATTGCTCATCTCTCTGTAGCATATGCCAATTGCTTAAAATCGCATTTTTAATGGTCTGGGCCATGGGAAAATATTAAAATGTGAACACTGCCCTGGTGGTATCATTGACTATCCCATCATGGTGCGTTTTTTTTTTTCTTTTTACATAAATCATGATTTGATCTGCGTGTATGTGCTCTGTCATAATCTTTGTCGATAATGGAAGATGGATAACCACGTTGTATAAATCTGATTTTGAAATCTCTACTTTGTTGTTCGAACTCTTTGTCATTTTTAATAATTCTAGCGAGTCATACAAATTGGCCGTAACGGACTGCTGCAGCTACATGTGGAGGGTGAAAGCTATTATACTGTAAGAGGGAATTTTATATATAGTTGTGTCGATGTCATCATTAATAATTCTAACTTGACATCTAGGAATTTAATGGCATGTTCTTCTATTTTGCTTGTTAAACCTATATTCATGTTGTTGTCATTCAAATATTCAAAAAACAAACTAAATTGATCTCGATCTCCTACCCATATAATAAATATATCATCGATGTATCTGTCACGGCGGAGGATGGGGGAAACCCTCAGCCGTGCGATGCCAGATGATGTTATGGCTGCTCGGCCAGGACAACAGGATAGGGAGCAGGTCACCTCCTACAGCGTCCCTAACCTGACCCTAACTCCTATCTGCATGGGCCGACCTTAAAGGTAGGAGGACCCATGCGCAGGAACCTAGGAGCCCTGACTTACCCTCCGTCCGGTCCCTAGCTAGGAGTCAGGGTAAGACAACCTACTCCTCCTAGACACGGAGGAGCAGGAGTCTCAATGGCCAAGCTGCTGAAAAAGGGGGAACATAAACAGTTCTATGGATATGGCAGGTGAACAAGGAGTTCCACCTACCTGCCACAGCCTTGCTGACTGGATCCCTGTGCTGGCAAGGAGAAGTTCAGAACGCATCCGCACACAGGGACCCAGATCCATAGCTGCACAAAATCACAAGGAAACATCAAGTAGACATCACACAACTGGATATAAACTTAAATGTGACATAATGGTTATGACCACAGGGGTGGCTCTCACTGGCAGGTAGAAAATACAGGAGGCTGCTCCAGCAAAGCATGGCTGAAGCAACCTCCAGACCTGGGAAAACAGTGAGGCTTTATAGGCCAAGAAGCCACACCCCACAGTCGGACACACCCAGTGACACACACACAGTGGGAAGGGAGTTAACCCTTCCAGCACCAGAGAAGGGAAACACACATTAAAGGGAAAGTGTCCAACTCACTAACACACACTGTGGCTGTTGCCGCAAGCAACGACATGGGTGGCACTCATGTCCTGGGAGTCAGCCCGAAGGCCGGGACACTGCCACCACATGTACAACAATGACCAAACGTTGCCACGGGCAGCCACAGTGAAAGGAAGATGTCCGTGCGCAGCAAACATAAAACACAATGCACACCAGACATACAAAAGTGCATACACACACGCACACAACTCCAAGGGAACCGCACACATCACTGTTGTCCACGGCAACCGCACTTGAGGCAAACAACATCATGCCTCAAGCTGCGGTTGAAACAACAACCCAAACCGCGGGCAACTGTATGCGGCTCCCAAGGAGTCACGGCCATAACCGTGGCCGTGACAGTATCTAAAAAAAACTTTTGATGTGTTGCACAAAGGTATTTGTGGTCGTGAATATGTATTTCTCTTCGGATTGCGCCAAAAATAGATTGGCAAAAGTACAGGAGACTGGTGTCCCCATAGCTGTTCCAGATATTTGATTATACCACTGTTTGTTGAACATGAAAGTATTGTGTTTCAATATAAAAGACAATGCCTCAGCGACAAAGTCGATAAAGGATGTATCTCTCCCTATTTTTCTCAATAAATCGCAAATAATTTCTACTCCCAAATCTTGGGGAATCCTCGTATACAAGCTCTCGACGTCAATTGTTGCTAATAAATAACCTTTCTGCCATGCAATATCTTTCAATGCTTCCAAGAATTGGTATCCTCTAAAAACGAGGGAACGCCTTGTAGTAATGGGCGCAATAGCCAGTCCAAGTACTGTGATAGCGGTTCGGTAAGAGAGCCAATACCTGCAACTATCGGATGCCCTGGCGTGTATACCAATTGCAGTGTCCCAGGGGGTCAGTAGTGTATGCTGGGCTTTGTAGTGCAGATTGACCACTAACCTGGAATCCACTGTCGTCTTCAAATCGGGGCGAATGCTGGAACAGGCAGGTAGTTGATGAGTTCGTGACGCCAGTGTCAATTAAACGGTGACACGCCGTGTATGATGTTATAAAAGAATGAAGCAAGCACAGGATAGCCAACAAAAACTGGAACATTTACTGAATATCAGTGAATACAGCTGGTTCTTGAAAGTACAGAATGGCCGGTCTTAGCAAGGCATTATACAGAGTGTTGATTACAGGAGATGCAGTACAGGCGGCTTACTCACTATTCCTGACTGGTCCTGCTACATGTGACTTTCTCTCCAAGGTCTAATGCCCTTTATCCGGCGTACCCTTGAAGCTGTCCTTATCTAGTACCTCCTCTGTTATCTTGAGTACCTCTTGCTTTATCTGATCGGCCTCTGTGGTATTCTGTGTGTGAAGGACTTTGATGCAATTGCCTATATGCTTCAGTTTAATTCTCTCCCTGCTATTCTAAGGTCTATATTGTTTGGTTCCAAATGTCAAGAATGAATGTATTCGTGTACCGAACAGGGAGGCTGAAATTATGTTTGTATGTGGGATGGAAAGTACTTTTCTGAAAGTGTTAAAAGTTGTAAATGTTCTGGCCAGCAGACAATTGAGCCGTGTGTATTGTTAAAACTCAATTATCTAGCCGGGCCCAGAGGAGGAGGTTTATGCTGCATAAATTGTGAGTTCTGTGCGCCAGTAAAGTTAGTCTCGTGTTTCCAGCATTAAGTTGACTCATGTGTGGATTACTCGGCGATTCCAGGGATATTCCTACTCGTGGAATATTGGGTGATTTTCTTTCATGGGAAGAAGGGAATGCTTGACGGGGATATTTTCTACTACCGTCACAACTGGTTGGCAGCAGCGGGATTTTCCCTTCTACTTTCCTTTACACCAGGATTCCAAGCAGACACTGGGAACAGTGAATGGAAGGCTGGTACACCCTGCTTAAAAGAAATACACTGAAAGAACTACTGGAAGTCCGTGGAAGGATTGCTAGCAACAAAACCAAGCGGGTCATTATAGCAGAATTAATGGAGCTAGACCAGGAGAACTTGGTTGCAACAACGCCAGCAGTACAAGAGATGGGGACACCAGTGATTCAGGAGGAGGAATCACCAGCCAACAAGGCAATGAGAGAGAAGCTAGCATGGTTCGGTCCGAACCCAACGGCGGATGTGGTGCTGAAAGTGATGAACCTGTTAGCGGAGGAGGCTAAACAAATAAGAGACGCAGAGCTACAGTTAAAACTGGCAGCAGTCCAACAAGCAGCCGCACATTCTCCAAACAGTGAGTACAGTACAGCAGACACAAGGAAGATTCCGTTTAGCGCTTTTAAAGCTTTTGATGAAAAAGACAGTGAAATTGATAATTACCTGGCAGATTTTGAGCGACAATGTAACCTGCACCGAATAGATAGAGGAGAGTGGGTCTCAATATTGTCAGGCAAACTGTCAGGCAAAGCTTCTGATGCTTTCCGGACCGTGCCAGAGCAGGAGATCCATAGCTACGCCAGGGTTAAAGAAGTGCTCCTGGCTCGTTATGCAGTAACCCCGGAGTCCTACCGACAAAAGTTCAGGGACTCACGCAAAACCACGAAAGACTCTTACGTGGAATGGGCATGCCAGTTATCCCTGTCGGCCTCTAACTGGGTCAACAGCAGCCAGGCCACCACCGCAGAGGACATTTTGCAACTAATGCTCCTGGAACAATTTTACGAGCACATCCAGACGGATGTCAAAGACTGGGTGAGAGATCGCCGGCCCATGACTCTACCAGAGGCCGCTAAGTTGGCGGATGAATATGCGGATACTCGCAAGACGAACCCGGTCACACCACGGGTACAACCTCCACGACCAACGGTGCCCTCATACCCACCCGCCGCTAGATACCAACCTCCTAACAGACCGGTGACATCTAGCCCTCGCTATCCACGCCAGGAGGGCAATGAACAACGCTGCTTCCGGTGCAAACAGCTGGGTCACTACAAGCAGAATTGCCCCATGGACAACAACACCAGGTCAAATTGGTCTCGACCTGGGTACCGCCCCCCAGCAGCAGCCCATTGTGTAGACTCGGCTTGGGATCCCCAGGAACTGGGTCAGGAAGAACCATTGGGCACCCTTTACGAAGCCCTCATGGTACAATCTGTTATTACGGACAACAGGAAACACCATTGTCAGCTGGTCATGGTTAATGGAAAAACCGCCCGGGGATTAAGAGACAGTGGGGCAACCATCACGTTGGTACAAAGACACCTTATTAAGGCATCAGAGAAACCGGGGAAATCAATTGCTGTGAGAGTGGCAGGGGGGGCAGTATACCGTATCCCTACTGCACAGGTACACCTAGACTGGGGGGCGGGAGCTGGCATTGTTCATGTGGGCGTCATGAAAGACTTACCTTCTGAAGTCATCTTGGGCAACGACATTGGCCCCCTGACTTCGGCGTTCGCCTCTACCCCCGCTCAGGAGGCCCACGCAGTAACCACCAGAGCACAAAGTCGCGCTGCCGAGAGCCATCCACTTCCTACTGAGACCCAGGTAAGCCAACCCAACCTACCCTTGACTGTAGAACCCCTACCCTGGGACACCCCAGAGGACTTTGGGCGGGAGGTGACCGGAGACCCTTCCCTCAGAAAGTATCGAGAGAAAGCCAGGAGGGGCCAAGGGGGATTAGAGAAGGAGCAATTTATCTGGGAGAACGGCCGCTTGTACAGGCTCACCGAGACCCGGGGTAATGCACCAGGGCCTAAGCAAAAACGCCAGCTGGTAGTTCCCCGGAAATACCGGCAGGAGTTATTGAGGATTGGGCACGACGTACCCTTGGCAGGCCATTTGGGAATACGCAAGACAGGGTATCGGGTAACTCAGAACTTTTTCTGGCCTGGGGTATCTGACGACGTCAGGGCGTATTGTCAAACGTGCGAGGTATGCCAACGTATAGGTAAAAAGGGAGACCACCCAAAGGCTAAACTAGTTTCCATGCCCATTATTGAAGAACCGTTCACAAGGGTAGCCGTGGACATTATAGGGCCCCTGGCCCAACCTAGCCGTTCCGGCAAGCGGTATATACTCACCATAGTAGACTACGCCACCCGTTACCCCGAAGCGGTAGCTCTCTCTAACATACAGGCTGAGACCGTAGCAGAGGCCCTAGTTAAAGTATTTTCCCGAGTAGGCTTTCCCAAGGAGGTTCTGTCCGACCAAGGTACCCAATTCACGGCCGAGGTAACCCAGCAGATATGGAAAACCTGTGGAGTTAAATCCCTGACTAGCTCCCCATACCATCCCCAGACTAACGGCCTGTGCGAGCGCTTCAACGGAACGCTAAAGCAAATGTTGAAGTCGTTCACGGGGGCATACAAGGATTGGGAGCGATTCCTGCCACACCTTCTCTTTGCCTACCGAGAGGTGCCGCAGGAATCGACCGGATTCTCACCCTTCGAACTTCTCTATGGGAGGCGGGTGAGGGGGCCCTTAGATCTCATCAAGGATCACTGGGAGGGGCAGACAGAGATTGAGGGGACCCCGGTTGTACCTTATGTCCTGGAGCTGAGGGACCGCATGGAGGAATTAGCCCAGACAGTGCGAGAGAACCTCCGGGCGGCCCAGCAGCGCCAGAAGGTATGGTATGACCGACGGGCTAGGCAGCGGAGCTTTCAGATAGGCCAAAAGGTCATGGTATTAAGACCGGTCTGAACAGACAAGCTCCAGGCCGCCTGGCAGGGCCCCTATAAAGTTATAGGACAGATATGCGACACGACCTACACGATAGCCAGCTGCGAGGATGAAGATGTGAAACGAACCTTTCACATCAACATGCTCAAGGCCTATCAGGAACGGGCAGAGGAGGTAGCCGCTATCTGTGCACCAGCAGGAGAAGACACAGAGACCCTACCCCTTCCCGACCTATTGGGCAGTAACGACGGGATGACCCAGATAAAGAAAGTCCAGCTAGGTGAACAGCTGGAGCCGCAAGAGCGGGCTCAAGCTGTCCGCTTACTAGAAACAAAACAGGCCACATTCTCTCAGGAGCCTGGATACACACTCCTAGCCATACACAAGGTAGAGACTCCAGGACAGGCACCCCTGAGACAGCCCCCTTACCGTATCCCCGAAGCAGTCCGGGAAGGGATGCGGAAGGAAATAGATGAGATGCTTCGGCTAGGCGTAATTGAGCCCTCAGAAAGTCCTTGGGCCTCGCCGGTAGTCTTAGTGCCAAAGAAGGATGGGACAACCCGCTTCTGTGTAGATTACCGGCGCCTCAACGACAAGACAGTTACGGACGCCTATCCGATGCCACGGATGGATGAGCTGCTTGACCGTATCTCTGCAGGGAAGTATCTGACCACAATAGACCTATGCAAGGGATATTGGCAGATTCCCCTAGCAGAAGATGCCATACCCAAGTCGGCCTTCATCACCCCGTTCGGCCTATACCAATTCCGGGTTATGCCGTTCGGGATGAAGAACGCCCCGGCCACCTTCCAACGGATGGTGGATCAGTTACTTGGGGGTCTCCAGAGCTTTGCATGCGCTTACCTGGATGACATCGCCATCCATAGCGATACTTGGGAGGCGCACCTAGAGCACATAGGGGTAGTATTAGATAGGATCAGGGGGGCCGGGCTGACCCTGAAACCCGACAAATGTCACTTGGGTATGGCGGAGGTACAATATTTGGGCCACCGAGTAGGATGTGGTAAGCAACGGCCGGAGCCGGCTAAGATCGAGGCTGTTGCCAATTGGCCCACTCCCCACACCAAGACACAAGGCTTTCTTAGGCACAGCCGGCTATTACAGACGCTTTGTACCCGACTATAGCGCCCTGGCCAAACCCCTGACCGACTTGACCAAAAAGAAGCTACCCCGACAAGTCCTGTGGTCCCCGGAATGCGAGGTGGCTTTCCAAGCACTAAAGACTGCTCTGGTTAATGCTCCGGTGTTGGTTACCCCAGATCCTAACAAAAGATTTATTGTCCACACAGACGCTTCAATGTTTGGACTGGGGGCAGTACTGAGCCAGATCGGGGAGGATGGAGGTGAGCACCCGGTGGCATACCTGAGTCGGAAGCTGTTGCCAAGGGAAGTCAGCTATGCCACCATTGAAAAAGAGTGTTTGGCCTTGGTGTGGGCACTCAAAAAGCTCACACCTTACCTTTATGGCCGGGCGTTCACTCTCATCACCGATCACAACCCCTTGGTGTGGCTTAACCGGGTTTCAGGGGACAACGCCCGTTTGCTACGCTGGAGCTTGGCCTTACAGCCCTATGACTTTACGATTCATTATCGCCCAGGCAAGCAAAACGGGAATGCCGATGGATTGTCACGCCAAACGGATTTAACCTCGGACTAAAAGCTCTGAACCCGTCAACCCTACTGGACCAGGAAAGGTCCAACCGAGTTGCCGGAGCAGGGAGAAAAAGGGGGGCCATTGTGAAGGACTTTGATGCAATTGCCTATATGCTTCAGTTTAATTCTCTCCCTGCTATTCTAAGGTCTATATTGTTTGGTTCCAAATGTCAAGAATGAATGTATTCGTGTACCGAACAGGGAGGCTGAAATTATGTTTGTATGTGGGATGGAAAGTACTTTTCTGAAAGTGTTAAAAGTTGTAAATGTTCTGGCCAGCAGACAATTGAGCCGTGTGTATTGTTAAAACTCAATTATCTAGCCGGGCCCAGAGGAGGAGGTTTATGCTGCATAAATTGTGAGTTCTGTGCGCCAGTAAAGTTAGTCTCGTGTTTCCAGCATTAAGTTGACTCATGTGTGGATTACTCGGCGATTCCAGGGATATTCCTACTCGTGGAATATTGGGTGATTTTCTTTCATGGGAAGAAGGGAATGCTTGACGGGGATATTTTCTACTACCGTCACACTGTGTCTTCAGGCTGATTAGCTATGCCCTTCTGACTTCTATGCATGGACTCAGGAGGGAATCCTCTCTGCACTGAGTCTGGAAACTTCTACTTTCTGAGCTAGGCCCTAGCCTATTTATACTGAACTGGAGGCTCCCTCTGCTGGCTGTGACAAGAATTACCGGTAACCGGCCTGACTGGCTTAAAGGGAACTACACACTCAAATCTAGCAGTGTCGGGTAGCCTACCCGTATGCTGCACATCCCCAGACTTTAACGTGAGTAAGGCCTCGTACTCACACACATGCCTGAACCAACATAAGCTGCTGCATAATTTAAACATTGCATTATAAATATAATAAACAACTATTTCACACAAAAATATAACATTTGCAATAAATGACGCGAGAAAGAGGGGCGTCTTCTTTCTTCTTAGGCACGGCCGCTGACCTGGCACAGCGGACTTAAGGTGAACCAGGTTAGTCTATTTTTCTTGACTGAAGTATAATAAGGAACTACACAGGGTTTCCCCGTGGGTGTAGAACAGGCAAGGGCTCACGTGGAGGAGTCCATTCTTGCGCACACACGTCAAGCAGGCTATTTCCGATAGTAACTGTTCGGGAGGAGACACCACCAGCATAGTCAAAGTCTCTTAAATGGACTGGCGGACGTCCCCTGGTCATCCGGGTGGACCTTCTCAACACAGGGGTTTCCTCTTCCCTTAGCACCGAGGTAGAAGAGGGAGTAGCAACAGGAGGATCTCCATCCGTGAGACCTTGGTCAGGAACAACGGGAACAACAGGAACAACAGGAACAACAGGATCCACTGGAGGGGGAACTGGATCCGGGGCATCTTGAACCGGCTCTTCTGGAAGTAAAGGTACAGTAGGTGCCGGAGCGGGCACCAACAAGTTCAACCATGGTGTCAGAAGCCAATGCATGGGATCGGCGTCATACCTTAGATTTCGGACAGCCTGCATAGGATCCTCAGGCTGTATCGATGACTCTGACACAGGGGGTTCAGATATAGAACTCTCGGCACTGGGTCCTGGTGTCAGGCAGAGCTTTAACCGGTTTCGGTGTACAATTTGGGATCCCCTGCCCTCCCGGGTGATCTCATAAGTGTGAGTTCCAACATTTGGGATTGCAGTGACAACATAAGGACTTTGCTCCCATTTACTGTCCAGTTTACTGGTACGGCGGTTATTTTTTAACCATACCACAGCCCCTATTGTCAAGGGTTCTGCATGGGCTGCTTGGTCATAGTCTCTCTGCTGCCGGTCTCTAGCATAGTCCATACGTTCCTGAACAATAGCTTGGGCCGTATTCAATCGCCTTTGGTGTTCAGCAACCCAGTCGGTATTAGGGAATGGGTTGATGCAATCAGGTACGAGTACATCCAAGGAGTGGTCAGCAGGCAATAATCCTTGGCGCCCAAACATCAAATAAAAGGGGGTATACCCGGTGGAACAGTGTATGGTATGATTGTACGTGAACATGAGCTGTGGCAACAGATTAGGCCAATCTCCCCTGGTTTCAGGAGGCACGGTCCTCAGCATCTCTATCAAGGTCTGATTCATTTTTTCACATAATCCATTACCTTGCGGATGGTAGGCCGTCGTCCGGATCTTCTTACAGTTGTGCAGGCGGCACAGTTCATGGAACAGATGGGACTCAAAAGCAGGACCTTGATCGGTGAGGATCTTCTCTGGACAACCGTAGGGCAGGAGGAAGTGTTTCCAGAACAGTTCGGCTGTAGTCTTGGCCGTCTGGTCTCTCACAGGCACCGCTACAACAAACTTAGTGAAATGGTCAATAATAGTCATAGCGTACACATACCCTGAGCGACTAGGCTCCAGTTTCACATGGTCGATGGCGACAAGTTCAAGAGGACGAGTACTTACAATGGGTCTCAGTGGTGCCCTCTGATCATGGTGTTCACCTCGTTTCAAGGCACAGGCTACACACTCCCGACACCACTTCTCCATGTCTTCTCTCATGCCCACCCAGTAAAACCGCTGGCGGATATTTGCCTCAGTCTTTTGGACCCCAAAGTGACCGGATTGATTGTGGTACATCTCCAACACCATACCTGCATCTCGTCGGGGTATGAGAATTTGATGCACTCTTTCGTTGGACACTGGGTCTAGGCTTCTCCGTAGCAGCAGGCCCTTTTGTATGAAGAGTTGATGGCGCTGTCTCCACAGTTTGATGAGCTCAGGATCTGTACTCTTACGCCGAATCCTCTCAGGGGTTCTGCCACTGGTAATGAAGTCCAGCAATTCACCCAGTACTCTACTTTCAGACTGTAGTTTCACCCACCTTTCTTCTTTGAGTTCCGGCCTACTGGAGGGTGAAGGAACTGCAGCGCTGTTACTGGTAGCCCGAGCCTGATCCTGTTGAGCAAATTTATGGTAGAAGGCCGGCATTTCTACATCTTCCCAGGCATCTCGCACATCATCAGGAGCTGTCTCTGTGGGAAGTCTGGATAAAGCATCAGCATTGTCATTAGTACGTCCAGCACGATATTTTACAGAGAAATCATAGTTGGCGAGGCGAGAGGCCCATCTTTGCTCCAAAGCCCCCAATTTAGCTGTATTTAGATGTGCCAGAGGGTTATTATCAGTGAATGCAATGAATGGGGTAGCGGCTAGATAATCTTTGAATTTTTCCGTCACCGCCCACACTAATGCCAGGAACTCTAGTTTGAAGGAACTATAATTCTGGTCATTTTTCTCAGCTCCTTTCAGGGAGCGGCTTGCATAAGCTATCACTCTTTCTTTTCCCTCTTGGATCTGGGCTAACACAGCCCCCAGGCCTCGTTTGCTAGCATCAGTATACAGATGGAAGGGCTTGCTGTAATCTGGATAACCTAACACGGGAGGCTCGGTCAGTTTCTTTTTTAACAACTGGAACGCTATCTCTCTTTCTTCATTCCACTCAATGAGCACTGGAGTTCTAGGACTTTTCTTGGGCTGCCCCCTCAAGAGTTCCTGGATAGGATCGGCTATTTGAGCAAAATGGGGGATGAAACGTCTATAGTAGCCGGCAAAACCAAGGAAACCCCTCACCTCTTTGACGGTAGTGGGTACCGGCCAGTTACGGACAGCCGCTAACTTATCAGGGTCAGGTTGTACGCCCTCTCCGCTTACCACATGCCCCAGGTATTTTACCGCAGGTTTGAGCAAGTGGCATTTAGATGGCTTTACCTTCAGGCCATATTTGACAAGGATTTCAAAGACCTCTGCTAGGTGTTTCAGGTGGTCTTCATATGTTTTTGAGTACACAATGACGTCATCTAGATACAGCAGCACTGTTTCGAAGTTTTTGTGACCCAAACACCGCTCCATTAGTCTCTGGAAAGTTCCTGGGGCATTACATAACCCGAACGGCATACAATTAAATTCAAACAGGCCCATGGGAGTGGTGAAAGCAGTCTTTTCCCTATCTGCCGGGGCCATGGGTACTTGCCAGTAGCCACTGGTCAAGTCCAATGTGGAGAAATAGGCAGCAGAGCCCAGAGCAGTTAGTGACTCTTCAATGCGGGGCAGTGGGTACGCGTCTTTGTGGGTTATTTGGTTAATCTTCCTATAGTCCACGCAGAAACGGATACCACCATCCTTCTTCTTTACAAGGACCAGGGGTGCCGCCCACGGGCTACGACTGTCCCGGATTACATTAGAGTCTTTCATCTCTTGGATCATTTCTTTTACAGTCTGATATGAAGTAGGCGGTAAGGGTCGGTATCTCTCCTTGATAGGAGGATGAGAGCCAGTAGGTATGGTGTGTTGTATGGCACTAACCTCTCCATAATCAGCAGCATGTTTACTGAAGGCCTGGTGGTGCTCTTTGACAAGCCGTAGTATCCCTTCTTGTTGATGTTGGGGGGTAGTCTCGTCCCCGACATGTAGCTCTTCCCACCAGGGTACTTGTGACTGAGGCACCGGCGGACATCCGCTGACTGCAGCTGGCGGCTTTTCTGTCACTGGAAGACGGATGATGTCTTGGAAGAACACCTGAGAAAGCTGGGCAACAGGGTAATGCTTAGTAAGCGCAACAGGATGGTCACTCAGGTTAATCAGACGGACAGGTACTTTACCTTGGGAGACATTCACCAGGCACTTGGCAGCTCTCACATAAGGGTAGTTCTCCATCTGGATAGGTTCCACCAGGGCTGGATAATCTTGGCCTTGGACTCCCAGGACAGCACGACACCATAAGAGAGTTTGGGAATTAGGAGGCAAAGTCACAGGCTTATTATCACGAATCTTGGCAGTACAAATTTCTCCTTTCCCGTTAGCAAACCTCTGCTGGGCACTTAACACAGTGATAGTCTTTTGAATCACCCTCTTGGATGCAGAGGAAGCGGTGGGCAGAGTCTGGTGTAATACGGCAAGGATTTCTGCATAACAGTTTTTGAAGACATTGGTGCCTAGAATGACAGGATGTCCTCCTCTGTCGCCGGCCTGTACTACTATCACCCCCTGTTGAGGCAAGGTTACTTCTCCCACCTGCAGGGTGGGTTCCCAGTATCCATGGATCTTTACCGGTTTGCCATTGCTGGCGATAATCTCTACCCAGGATTCAGGCGGCTGGGTCAATTGGTTGGTGTCCCAGAATCTTTCAAAGGTGGGCAGCTGAATAGTAGTGACCTGAGACCCAGTATCTAATAGGGCTTCAAAGGGGACCCCGTTAATCTCCACATTGATTTTAGGATGGGATCCTACATACCGTGGCATCCAATTTGGATCTTTTGGACCTAGTGTTCTACCTCCCGAGGGGTGGTCCTCAGCCTCAGGGGTTGCCCGTTTAACTGCCAGCAAGTGGATTCTGTGTGTCCCATCTTTTTGCAGTATGTACACACGGGCCGCTTGCGACCCCTAGTGCGCCTCCCAGGATCCCTGGGGTGAGTCTCTTGGTATGGAGGTGGGAACGGCTTAGAGGGTGACAGGAACTCCTCTTCTGACATCATAGGTTTTTCCCATTCCTCCATTTTTCTGCACACTCTCTCTAGGCTTTTAGTGAGGTGATTTACTTGCTCTGTCAGCATGGCGATAGTATCGGTAGCTGTAGCTTGAACAGCTTGACCGGCCTCAGCTCGGTTAATGATAAGCGGTTTTGACCTGCAGGCTGATAACTCAGGTGGGGGGCTCAACTCTGTAGATACTGCTGACCCCAGAATTTTTATAGCCAGTTCTTTAAAGTCCAGAAAGGTACTGTTAGGGTGTTGGGCGGACAGCATCTTTAATTGGGTCCTTATTTGCTCACTAGACACTCCGGTAATAAATTGTTCCCTCAGGGTCTGATCCTGGTTATCAGCTTCCTTGGGATCTATCTGGATTACAGCCCCCAAAGCCTCCTGAAGTGATAGGGCATAGTCACGGAGGGACTCACCGGACTTCTGTTTCTTGCCAAAGAAGTGCATCTTTATCTCTGAGGCAGTCCTCGTTTCAAAAGTGGCCCTGAGGCGGGTGAATATCTGCTCTAGAGTACTCCTTTCAGCAGCAGGCCAGGATAATACCTCTCTGCGGGCAGCCCCCTCAAGTTGCGCTAGCAAGATTTCCATTTGCTGATCGGCATTTATGGGGTACAGTTTGAATAAGGCCAGCAACTTTTCTTTAAAGTCTCTTAGGGTATGGGCCTCTCCGTTATAGCGGGGAAACCATGGGGCCCCAAAATAGTAAGGCATGGTAAAGGGCATCATGCTGGGGGCTATAGGATGATTAGGAGCCGCAAGCTCTCCCGGGTCCGGCCGCTCGGCAACTCCCGGATCTGACATGTTAACTTATTACGAGGTGGCCGCTGGTGACTAAAGGGGCCGGAACAATCCCCTTCCCTCCGGATACAAGTTCTTACCGGTATCGGCGGGTTCGCGCAGGCCAAATCTCGTGAGACTCCGGACGTCCTGTGTACGCGGTGACGTTGCTGACGCAGGAAAAGCAGGGCCGCGGCGGTGCGATGATGAAGAGGGGCGGGATTCTCTGTGTCTTTGAAGGGATCCGCCCACGGAGGTCCTCAGCAGCGCGGGAAACTTTACTCCAGGCGGCCGGTGGCCATCTTGATCACGATTCCCTGACAGCAAGCAGGGTGTTGCAAAGTCCAATAAATCACAGTCCACAAATACGATTTTCTCTCTGGGGGTAGCGCAACACAGTACAGCGTCTCTGATTCCTCCCAGGCACAATTTCAATCCACCGGCTTGGAAATAAAGGGTGCAGTCCTCGCAATACGGTGGTGGAATAGTTAAAGCACACAGTTCACACTTCTCTGCACTGTCGAAGTATGCGGATCCTGTTCGTGACGCCAAAAAGAGCGATGCAGTGTCCCAGGGGGTCAGTAGTGTATGCTGGGCTTTGTAGTGCAGATTGACCACTAACCTGGAATCCACTGTCGTCTTCAAATCGGGGCGAATGCTGGAACAGGCAGGTAGTTGATGAGTTCGTGAGGCCAGTGTCAATTAAACGGTGACACGCCGTGTATGATGTTATAAAAGAATGAAGCAAGCACAGGATAGCCAACAAAAACTGGAACATTTACTGAATATCAGTGAATACAGCTGGTTCTTGAAAGTACAGAATGGCCGGTCTTAGCAAGGCATTATACAGAGTGTTGATTACAGGAGATGCAGTACAGGCGGCTTACTCACTATTCCTGACTGGTCCTGCTACATGTGACTTTCTCTCCAAGGTCTAATGCCCTTTATCCGGCGTACCCTTGAAGCTGTCCTTATCTAGTACCTCCTCTGTTATCTTGAGTACCTCTTGCTTTATCTGATCGGCCTCTGTGGTATTCTGTGTCTTCAGGCTGATTAGCTATGCCCTTCTGACTTCTATGCATGGACTCAGGAGGGAATCCTCTCTGCACTGAGTCTGGAAACTTCTACTTTCTGAGCTAGGCCCTAGCCTATTTATACTGAACTGGAGGCTCCCTCTGCTGGCTGTGACAAGAATTACCGGTAACCGGCCTGACTGGCTTAAAGGGAACTACACACTCAAATCTAGCAGTGTCGGGTAGCCTACCCGTATGCTGCACAATGATTTATGGATTTCGGGCCTGTAATACCAAACTAGTTTCACAGGATAGAGAGGAAAAAAAATTCTGCTGTCTTTTTGGACAGAACTTTTTGTGCAACATATTTCTACACTAATGAACGTAGAGACTGTTGAAGCTTAAAGGTAGGGTCGATTTTTAAGGTAGAATATACATTCCTATCCCCGAGCCGTCGTTCGGCTTCTCTCATGTATTGATTCTTATCCAGAACCACTATCTTTCCACCCTTGTCAGCTGGTTTCACTATAATATTGGACATCCTCGAAAGTCGTTGAGGAGCCGACTTTCCCCTTTGGTGAGATTAGGTGACACTGTAGGTTATTGTAAAGCTTTGATCTCCTGAATAACTTGTCTTTGAAATAGATCTAAGCTACTGCCAGCTGACAAGGGTGGAGTGTAAGTGGACTTAATGCCCTTTGCGAATTTATGTTGTTCATGAATACTATCTGATGGTACATTCGTGTCACAACCCTGTAGCTCAAGTAAAGTCGTAACTATCTCTTTGTCTATTTGTTCAATATCACCATCTCTGTACTCATATATTTCCCTCCATTGTCAGTGCGTATTATTCCAGGTTTCCTTTGAAACTTGTTGCTTGTCATAGCTACAAACTCTTGAAGTTTTTCTAATGTCTCACTTTTGTGCTTCATTAGATATGTTATTGTGTACCTAGAATAATCGTCGATGAAAGTCAGTAAATATGTGTTTCCGCCGGGTGTGGTGGTTTTCATTGGTCCGCACACATCACTGTGTATCAGTTCCATGGGTTTAGTGGTCTTTCTCTGACTGGTCTGTGGAAGAGAGGTTCGGTTAATTTATTCACTACACCGTCCTTGCTTTCTCCTCCCTTGGCCTACGGCGCCGCCCCCTCCCCACTACGTCATTTAATTTATTCACTGCACCTTCGTGGCTTCCTCCTCTCTTGTCCTCCGAAATCCCGCGCAGGCGCAGTATCGCTGAGTGCCTGTACAGTTGTAAGCCGTGTACCGGGGTGGGCTCCCCAGGATACAGCGAAGTCACAGACAAGGAAAGCGACACTGACACCAGCTTAATTTGCAAGAACAGAAACTTTACTTAGGCAAAAAGTAATAACACAGGCATAACCAAAACAATACAAATATGCATAGAAAACGCTATATCCCGGACTCACAGTCAATGTCCCTGCCCACTGGACAGGCCTAGCCAATGGAGGACACAACAGAGCCTGCAAGTCGTGCTGTGCCGCTACAGAGGACTGACCTAGCCGATGGCGGACACAGCAGAGCCTGCAACGTCAATACTGTGCCGCAGAACAGTCCAGAACAACCTGGCAATAACACAACCCTAACTAGCTATCTAGTTTCAGGCCTAGGCTTAGTCTCTGTTTTTCAGGCGCCACTAGTGTAAAGCATGGAGTAAACGGGTGTACTGACCTTCGTCCGTTCTGGGTCCTAGGATGCCGCTTACCCGGGATGGCCACCAAGCTCTCAGCAACCGTGCGGCCTTGCTTGATGATGAGGTTTTCTGTCCACACACTGAAACTGGTCTTCCTGGGATAACCTCTCTTTCAAAGAGCTGGATTCAGTAAGGAGACGACAGCTACTCTCCTTCCTTTGAGTGTCCATTCACTGCTGGACATCCGCAAGCCAGGATGGAATCGGATTCAGTCCCTCACAGCACAATCCTTCCACCATGTCAGATCAACACTTACTGGTTCACTCACAAGCAGCAGCATGAGTCATCACCTACTTTACATATGAAAATCCCAGAGTGTGCTGTTTGTAGCTGCAAAACGGTGGCCTCTAGTGCCCGGAATGCCAAATGACAGTTTAAGTACAATTTAAACTTAAACCTTATACAGGCAGAGCTTATTCACAATCTCACACAATACTACTGCTCCAGAGGGCAACAGCCTCAATAGTGTCAATGGGCATGCGCCGAGCCCAGTGACGTAATCAGAGCGCTGTTGCCCTCTGGAGCAGGAGTATCGCACAGGCACTCAGCGATACTGCGCCTGCGCGGGATTTCGGAGGACAAGAGAGGAGGAAGCCAGGAAGGTGCAGTGAATAAATTAAATGACGTAGTGGAGGGGGCGGCGCCGTTCAGCAAGTATGTGGGAGGACATTTATTTCTTAGGAGGCGTGCTGGGCTTGGAATAAAGGCGGGCTGGGCACTGCAGGGGGCGTTACTGGGCACTAGAGCAGAGTAATAACGCCCCTCTGGGCACCTTGAGACTTAATTTGCATATCAGAAAAATCGCTTTTTAATAAAAATGAAAAGTTGAATAAAAGAAAGAAGACCCATGCAGGAATGAAGGTACTTTATTGCACATTGCTATGTTAACGGTTTTATATGGTCAAAATAGGTGACAGATTCCCTTTAAAAAGATTACAATAGACAAATCACCCCAATATCCTAAGAGAATTAAGTAATGTCATAGGCAACCCCTTATTTCTGATATTTAGTGGTTTAGCAAATGTGGTGCCAATATTCAAAAAGGGTCCAAAAACAGTGCCCGGAAACTATAGGCCGGTAAGTTTAACATCTGTCGTGGGTAAACTGAAGGTTTTCTAAGAGATGCTATCTTATCCTCAATGACAATAAGCAAATAACGCCATATCAGCATGGCTTCATGAGGGATCGGTCGTGTCAAAATAATTTAATCAGTTTCTATGAGGAGGTAAGTTCTAGACTTGACAGCGGCGAATCAATGGATGTGGTGTATCTGGACTTCTCTAAAGCATTTGACACTGTACCACATAAAAGGTTAGTATATAAAATGAGAATGCTCGGACTGGGAGAAAACATCTGTATGTGGGTAAGTAACTGGCTCAGTGATAGAAAACAGAGGGTGGTTATTAACGGTACATACTCAGATTGGGTCACTGTCACTAGTGGGGTACCTCAGGGATCAGTATTGGGCCCTATTCTCTTCAATGTATTTATTAATGATCTTGTAGAAGGCTCGCACAGTAAAATATCATTTTTTGGACGTGACACTAAACTGTGTAAAGTAATTAACACTGAAGAGGACAGTATACGGCTGCAGAGGGATCTGGATAGATTGGAGGCTTGGGCAGAGAAGTGGCAGATGAGGTTTAAACACAAATGTAAGGTTATGCCCATGGGAAGGAATAATCCGAATCACTAGTACATACTAAATGGTAAAACACTGGGTAAAACTGACATGGAAAAGGATCTAGGAATTTTAATAAACAGCAAACTAAGCTGCAAAAACCAGTGTCAGACAGCTGCTGCCAAGGCCAATAAGATAATGAGTTGCATCAAAAGGGGCATAGATGCCCGTGATGAGAACATAGTCCTACTACTTTACAAATCGCTAGACAGACCACACATGGACTACTGTGTACAGTTCTGGGCTCCTGTGAACAAGGCAGACATAGAAGACCTGGAGAGGGTCCAGAGGAGGGCAACTAAAGTAATAACTGGAATGGGGCAACTTCAGTACCCTGAAAGATTATCAACATTAGGGTTATTCACTTTAGAAAAAAAGACAATTAAGGGGAGATCAAATAACTATGTATAAATATATCAGGGGTCAGTACAGAGATCTATCCCGTCATCTATTTATCCCCAGGACGGTGACTGTGACGAGGGGACATCCTCTGCGTCTGGAGGAAAGAAGGTTTGTACACAAACATAGAAGAGGATTCTTTACGGTAAGAGCAGTGAGACTATGGAGCTCTCTGCCTGAGGAGGTGGTGAGTACAATAAAGGAATTCAAGAGGGGCCTGGATGTATTTCTGGAGTGTAATAATATTACAGGCTATAGCTACAAGAGAGGGGTCGTTGATCCAGGGAGTTATTCTGATTGCCTGATTGGAGTCGGGAAGGATTTTTTTTCCCTAAAGTGAGGAAAATTGGCTTCTACCTCATTTTTTTCCCCCTTCCTCTGGATAAAATTGGAGGATAACAGGCTGAACTGGATGGACAGATGTCTTTTTTCAGCCTTATAAATTATGTTACTATGTTATTAGGTATTAGCTGCCTGAGTCTTTGAGGGTTAGTGAGGGAGATTTTCAGGATGACAGGCCTGTTCTGTCCTCAATTAGAATGTATTGACTATAGACCTATGGAAAGCGAGAGGAGTTCTGTGAACATTTTAGGGGTAAATTTCTCTTTGATAGTTTCTGATATTAAAGAACTATTTTTTGACGTTATCACCTTTATCAAGCAGAATATGAATTGATGCTTTATATGCAGTGTTTATGATATTTGGCATGCCATAGGTGGGAGAAGACGCGTGCAGCTACTTCCTGCGGTGCGCCATTTTTTACATTAGGCAAAGCTACTATATACATTGAAAATGTATTATTTTGCACAAAATTTCCTGTTCTGTAGACATTTTTATGGATGTAACTGAGAACCTCTATGTGTAAACGTGAACCGCCATCATCCCGTATGCTAATGATGAGAACTACAGTATGACCGGCGTCTGCCAGCACTGGTCCTGGTATTGTAGTAAAATTGCATTGTCACGCCGATGAAGGTGCTCTCCATAAGGAGATAACAAAGTGCTTAGTTCTTGTTCCTGTAAATTTCTGAAGCAAAACTGTGGGAATCTTCAGGGAAATCCACTGAGGGAAATTTGCCCCAAATTGTGTGGATTTTGGTGAAGAAAATATATTGTTTTTAGTACCCCTGCAGAAAACAAGCTTCCTTGCCAGATCCAATGACATTGTACACAACATGTTTTACAAATTTACCTCTGTAGATTTCCCTACTGATTCCTGCAGATTTGCGGGGGCACATTGGCACAAACTGACTGGAATATGTGAACGCAACTTCAGTGCAGTTTATGCTGATTTTATGGTTGCTGCAGTTTATAAGGTCAATTTTTTTTATTTCTTAGCCTTTTCATTCTAGAAAAAAACATTGCAGCATATGTGGATCCATATGTGGATCACTAGTACCATGTATGTATCGTTAGTACCATGTATTTATGATTGTAATTTATTATTCACCTACAGTTTGAATGATTAACATGATTTTTTGTTTTTGAACATCATTAGAAAGTTTGGAGCTCCAAATCACCTGTAGGGCCACAGAAATGATTGTGCCTGCCACCACTAGGGGGAGCTCACTGCCTATCTATTTTTATAGCTTCCACTTATCCCAAGATGAGCTGGTGTTAGGTGGATGAGCTTTGTGTCTATTAATTTTCCTATGAAATTCATGTTTCAGTTTTTATCGCAGCTTTAAATACCATCAACATTATCAGCATCCACATCAACACCATCACCATCCTCATCATGCCTCATCTATACAATACAGATAAACGGAAGGAGGAATACAGCCAGATGGAAGATGCAGGAAGGAGCTGTTATTTCATTTCTACATCTACATCATGTTTTATTAATATGAATTATATTAATTCAACATTAAAAGGTTTAGAAATTGGCACATGATCAATTGTGGGATTTGTCAGAGTTGTGTAATAGAATGGGGAGTACCCTCCGCTGATGCTGCCAGAATTTTTCTTTGTTTGAAAGACCCCTCGTCTGCTCCGCTGTGATCCTCCGAAGTCTTGGCGCTAAAGATGTTAATACTGAGCATCGGTACAGAGAGGAGGAGACGGCCGCGTCTCTCAGGGGACGTCTCCTTCTCATTGGCTGTGGTGCGGTCCAATAGCAGTGGAGCGCGTCACAGCCAGAGAGAAGGTGAGCTGTTTTTTCACAATGGCTGTGACTCAATCCACTGCTGTTTATAAAAAAAAAAAAGTGACCCAGCATCTTGCTAAGGGGATCTGCCCTTAGTTAGGACACCATAAAACAGATTCTGTTTTTGCCTTTTCATTTTTTCCCCAGCCTTCCTGGACCCATAACATTTTTATGTTTCCGTACACGTACATGTTTAACTTTGAAATTTTGGGAAGTAGAGATACCTATGATTATTTTTTATTGCATATTTATTTTTAATGTAATTACGTATTAGGAAAGGGATGGATTTTAATATGTTTATTTATTTTTATTTTATATTATTTTATATTTCTTTATATTTTTAAAAACTTTTTTTTTTTTTTTTTTTTAACGTCACCCTAGGGCAGGGGTGGTGAACCTATGGCACGGGTGCCAGAGGCAACACTCGCACCCTGGAAAAAGTCTATGGTGGACCAATATGCTTCAGACTTTTCCTGCGCATTCATCAGCTAGGGCGCACTATGAACAGCACAGGTGGCAGACTGAATGTAGGCAGGTTATTATAGCTAAGCCTCCTTTCACATCACCGTTTCGTCTTTCTGTTCTCCGGCTCCGTTGAGGTGCAGGAGAATAAAAATGACGGATTATGCAGATAACTGAGACATAACTGAGCGTAATGGAGCCTAAAGACCCCATAGACTAATGGGGTCCGTTCGGTGTCCGCTCAGAACATGATTTTTGAGCGGAGACGAAAGTCCTGCAAGGAGGAGATTCTGAGGATGCGGGGCGGTGCTGGGCTCCTTCACGCTGGACTCATCTCTGGTTAATTTGCATATGGATCTAATCTTTTTTTTTACACAATAAAAGCACACAGAGCTATAGGGACTGGGTATTGCGGATATGCTAGTGGCCATCTAGCAACCCATGTCCTCAGCTCTATACCCAAAATCCCGGTGACAGGTTCCCTTTAAAGGATACTTAAACTTTCACTAAAAACATGGAGGGTACAGCACTTCTCAGAGCGTTCTATAGTTTTGTTCAGGATGAGCACCATATTTTTGAAGCACTTGTTCCACTTCCACACAGAAGTCGGATAAAGTGGTTAATTCTGAGGGCGACTTTTATTTTAATTATCATTTTTTAATATAGTTTCTTATGCTTAAAAAAAAAATTACATTTGTCAGAAATCTGGGGCAGTGTGCTTTGCATTCTGCATTGTCTGGGAGTGATTGACTCACGTGCACTGGGAATTTGGTGGGTGGAGGAGCCCATACTAAACAAGGTAGCAGATGGTGCTGTCTAAACAGTGATCTGCTGCCCAGAACCAATGCAGCTGTATGAGGATGAGCAATGGCAGTAGCGATCGTTCGTTTTCATACTGTAGAGATGATCGCTGCATGTAAATACAACACTTCACTCCCACAGAATGAGCAGCCAGTTTTTAAGGCTACTTTCACACTTGCGGCAGGACGGATCCGACAGGCTGTTCACCATGTCGGATCCGTCCTGCGGCTATTTCGCCGTGCCGCCGGACCGCCGCTCCGTCCCCATTGACTATAATAGGGACGGGGGTGGAGCTCCGGCGCAGCACGGCGGCGCAGCACGGCGCTGGACTAAAATTACTGCATGTCAGGCTTTTTAGTTCGGCGGCTTTCTCCGTGCACCGCCGTGCTGCGCCGGAGCTCCGCCCCCATTATAGTCAATAGGGACGGAGCGGCGGTCCGCGGGCACGGCGAAATAGCCGCAGGACGGATCCGACATGGTGAACAGCCTGTAGGATCCGTCCTGCCGCAAGTGTGAAAGTAGCCTAAGAAATAAGGAAAAGAACAAACAGCAGGTGGCCCTATACAGATACATTTTTATAAAAAAAAAAAAAAAAAAAAATTACTTAGTGACTATGCAAAATTTTTAATTACTTGCAATTATTAAAATATACAGGCTGGTTTGAAAAATGAAGAATATTTTTCATGGGATAGACTCTTTAATGCATTAAATATAATAATGTCTTACACAGCTATGGAATTATTATTCTCTAGTGAGGCTCAGCCTATGGAATCAGGACCTTGATACAACTAGACAGTGCTGTATATGGACCTCACTGCATGCGGTATTACTGTCTGCTTCAAACTGCACATTTCCAGAATTCAGCTTCTTACCATATGGTGTAATGTTAGTAATTTGCAGCCCTGACTCACGTCAAGTGTTTCTGATGTGATGTTTACCGCCCCCTTCGGATATCTCGTCAGACTGAGTGATATCCCAGACACCCATGGTAAAAGCCTACATTTTTCCATTAAAATACCATCTTGTGGTACAATTCCACGTAACACTACAGGAATCTGTGCCTTAGAATTTGACAGCTTTGATGACATTTAATTCAACACATATCAGAGGATGCGGTGGTGCAAGACACGAGAAAACTGAGTAAATACCAGCATGAGTTCCTAGTGTTTGAAGCAACAGACACAGCTAGATTAATCATCAAAATCATATGTGCAAGTTGGATTTTCAGCCTCTAGATGGCAGCATATGTACAATGCGAGTCAGGTGATAAATGTGTTCAAAGGTACTAAAACAAATCTAACTAACTATAGAGTCATAAATCAACCGGCTGAGCTTCATGAACATGTTTGACAGCAAGATGGCAGCGGAACTTTTTTAAGACCTCTGTACATAAAAAAGGCAGAACAATAAAGTTATAAGTAGATAATATTTACCATGCAATGTTAAATAGGATTATAAACATTGCATTCCTTCACTAAGAGCCCCCGTGGGAGCCGTGAGGAGTATGCTTTATTCAGCAGAAAGCCTGCATAGAAATTGTTTCCATAAGTCAGACTGTAGACATGGGCTTTAAGTGTTTGTGACTCGCAACGCTGAACTCAGACAAGCGTTTGCTAAAAGATCTGTTTTATGTTTTCCATGTTGCGATGTCATACACGTGCTGTGTGCGATATTAGACCGCAATAGTCCACTTGTATCGTTGTAAATCTAAAAACAGAACATGGGACTGGTGGCATTTCACAGAAAGAAAGTTATAGCCTCAGTTTACAGAAGTTTCATTGGTATTCAACAATACAGAGCGAATTGATCATTTCATTTGGACCGGTTTTCTGCCATAACAAAATGTTGCAAATTGTGGCGCACGCCATTTTTTTGGTGCACAAATAAAAAACTCTTTGTGATTTTATGCAGTTCTTGCCATTTGAAATGTGGGTGGAAAATTTGGCGTAGATATCTTTGTTAATTAGATATGCAAAAAAGGCACAGTCCTACTCCAGAGGGGAGAAGGGGGTTAAAAAAAAAGTAGGAAGGCCTCATGTACACGGACGTGTCCATTTTGCAATCCGCAAAATGCAGATACTAGCCATGTGGAACTTACGCTTTCCATGGGCCCCATTGTCGAAAATGCCTATTCTTGTCTGCAAAATGGACAAAAATAGTACATTTACAATAATTAGAGTCAAGACTGCATGGATGCGGACAGCACACGGATGGTATCTGCATGCTGTTCTCATTATTGCAGCACCATTGAAATCAATGGGTCCAAATGGGATCTGCAAAAAATATGTCATGTGCATGACTTTTAATGCTGCATTTACACTGCCCAGTTGTCAGGCTGATTATCAGGGACGAACATTACTACAAACGCTTGTTCCCAATAACTGGCCCGTGTAAATGTGCTGCTGATCATCACCCGAGGAACAAGCAAAATGCTTTTTCATTGGGTGAAATAGTTGTTTATGTAGCACATTAAATGATCATTTCTGTGCAGCAGCTTTTGCTTTGTAAAGAAGGATGTGCTGCCCAGAAACAATAAATCTGCTTTAGGCCTCATGCACACGGCCGTTGTTTTGGTCCGCATCCGAGCCGCAGTTTTGGCGGCTCGGATGCGAACCCATTCACTTCAATGGGGACGCAAAAGATACGGACAGCACTCCGTGTGCTGTCTGCATCCGTTGCTCCGTTCCGTTGCCCAGCAACAAAAAAATATAACATGTCCTATTCTTGTCCACGTTTTACGGTCAAGAATTAAACAATATCACCTGACCCAAGAGAGAGTCACAAGAACCACCCCATACATGCACACCCGACAATCCATCAGTATCAAAAATATAAAGTTTATTAGACACACCAACAAACACACATTAAAAATTGTATACAATTGAGACAAAGTGCGGTATACAGTATAATAAATATGACTGACACATACAGGTCCACTGAAATGCCAAAGATAAGCATATATATTATAAACCAGCACATAACAATCCAATATACAGCATAAAGCAAATATAAAATGAGGTGAGACCACTAGAAATGGAAACAGACCAAGATAAAGTCTGAGTTAGAAAGTCAAACCTAAATTAACCACTGGTGCAGAGGACCTGAAAAAATGAGAAAGCGCCCAACGCGAATCGCCGGAGCAATCCGGCTTCCTCAGGGGTAAAGAGCCATATGTTGGAGTATCACACTATATAGGGTAACAAATAAGATAACAATTACATTCACCTGTGCAGCAGGGTGTTGTGAGCAATGGAGAGGCATGTCAGGCAGAGTAAAGCCAGAAACCGGAAGTATGGAGTCACATGATCGGCAGGTGGAACGCATATGCGTTCCACCTGTCAGATCACAGCAATACATAATCACAGCAATACATAATTATTAAAGATGGGGGAGACCATATAGTGCCATATGTTCAAATAGAGTACATACATGAGACAGTCATATGCCCCAACAAAAGAACAGATAAGCCAGCTGAGTGGTGGCAGTGTCAAAGCGGCAATCGTGAACCGGATGTGTTAGACACATGACCGGAAATCAGATGCCGCGGTGGAACGCATGGTGGAACGCACAGTGCGCCCTATGGGGAGAGGTGGAGCGCACTGTGCGCTCACCACATGGAGAGGAGAGGAGGGCCTGGGCGGTGCATTATGCAAAAATAGATGCGGTGGAGCCTACTAAGTAGGAGGGCAATGTTATAAATACAATACATGGCAGAGTACCATCCAATGTAGTATGGTGGAATTATACCAAACGCTAAGGGCAGTTAGCTTGATATATGTAACTGCCGAAATGCCAAAAAATGCTAAATAAAAATAATGAGAATATTCATGTTATGACAATGACCACGATATACATTCCTACAGGATAAAATAGTGATATGATCATAATTATAATTATAAACAATGATGAGGATCCTAATTAATGATCCAGAGGTGAATCCTACCTGAAAGGAAAAGAGTGATAAATTAATAAAATACGAAGTGAAATAAAATAAAATAAAACGTGGGAAAGACCACGAAATTGGTGAGGTGAATAAAAGAGTGCACACCCGTGTGTAAAGAAAAATGGAGAAGTGAAGAAGACCTGTAAGGAATGAATTAATAAATTAATTGATAAATGCATGAGAAAATGATCAAATTGCCAAAAATTCTGAATATGGCAATAGGCCAAATGGCCCTGCATAATGTATGTATATTGTGATCCCATGCTTAGATCCCCGTATCGCCACAAAATCTGTATCTTTGCACACATCAACACTGTTTCCAGATCACACAGCCCATCAATGTATACATGAGGATCCCCAAATTCAATTGTAAAAACCGGTAAAAGTAAGTTCTTCATTTAGTCCATGTGGGGCCACTGTGTCCAAATTAAAGATCCATTTGGATTCTAAGTGTAGTAGTTGGGAAGTGGACGACCCTCCCCTCAGATTAGTACGCACCACATCAAGGCCAGCAATCCTGAGTCCAGAGGTGATGCACTGGTGGCAATCCAGAAAATGCGCAGCAACTGAGGTGAACGGTTTCTTGGCTTGAATCCGATCACGACGGGCCAAGGCAATGTTTGATAGGTGCTGTTGGATACGTTTCCGCATCTCCTGACCGGTCTGGCCCACATAGATTTTTCCACATTCACAGATGAGTGCGTAAATCACATTCCTCGTCCGGCAGTTGATGTAATGGCCCAAAGGAATTACAGTCGAATGCCTGCAAGTGGAGAAGGAGTCAGTACAGATCATATATTGACAAATATTGCAGTTCACGCACGGATATGTCCCGCGCAACCTGACGCCCAGGGGTGGGATTCAAATTTTTAACAACAGGTTCCCTACTCAGCGGTGGATACGCAGCGCGTCACGAGTCATGACACATATATACATACACCATATATATGCAACACAGTCACGACATATTTACATACACCATATATACACTACACACAAATACACTATATATACACTACACACATACCACTCAACTTTTAAAAAGCCTTAGGCCCCCTCTTTGTTATTACTGTAACGGCCCCCTCTTTGTTATTACTGTAACGGCCCCCTCTTTATTATTATTATAATGGCCCACTCTTTATTTTTAATGTAATGGCCCCCACTTTATTATTAATATAATGGCCCCCACTTTATTATTAATATAATGGCCCCCACTTTAATAACAAAGAGGGGGCCATTACATTAATAACAAAGAGGGGGCCATTACATTAATAACAAAGAGGGGGCCATTACATTAATAATAAAGAGGGGGCCATTATATTAATAATAAAGAGGGGGCCATTACATAGTGGAGTACCGCTTAAAAAAGCTGCTCTTACTCTGTGGGCAAAATAGATGTGTTTCCCTGTGTGTGGCCACCTTAAATATTGTCATCAACCCCATCCATAACTCTTGTTTGGCTAAAAGAATCTAAACATTGGGTCAGGATGAGGGGAAGGTGGAGTAGGCACCTGCTTAGGAGAAATAATTAATACTTAACTCTCTCTCCTTCACAGCTTGTGGCATCCTGGTACAGGCGGTCACCAATGCCTCGCTCACTGTGCCTTCCCGCGCCGCGTCATCGCGTCATCTCGCGAGATCCGCCGCAGGAGGTCACAGTGAGGTACGTGACTAAGTCCTGCGTCGCACCTCAACTGAAGCCGCTCCCCCGGCCCCTCCTCACTTCGCCTGCCCAGCTGCCCTGCACAGTGCGTGTCACACAGGGCCTCTCCTCTCGGCTTCCGCTCCGCCCCCACCCCTATAGCTACGCCACTGGTGCAGGCGCAGCTGCAGGACCGGGTCGGGATCCCTGCTTCTCACCGGTCCTGCGAACCGCCTGTAATTTTAACAAACGGTTCGGCAGAACCGGAGAGAACCGGCTGGATCCCATGCCTGCTGACGCCCCTCCCCAGTCCCTGTGTGGGCCTCTAGAAGTGACTACGTACCAATTTGTCTCGTAAATTCGGGTCTCTTCGTGCAATAATCTTAGGACTTGGGTTGACGTAGCTGCTCAGCTTAGGATCCGCCAGCAGGAGGTGCCAATGTACATTTAGTATTGTATACAAATCACGCCATTGATTATTATACTTGGTAATAAGGTGAACTTGTGTATTCCGAGGCTTGGATTTCGGCTTCAACAATTCCAGACGGTCGGCCACCTTTGCGGTTTCAAATGCCCCCGAGATTACTTTCTTAGGGTAACCCCGTGCTCGAAATCTGGTTGTCAAGTCACCAGCAGCCTCGCTAAAGTCAGACGTAGTAGTGCAGTTACGGCGCAATCTCAAGAATTGTCCCTTCGGGATCCCTTTTCGCAGGTGGGCCGGATGAAAGCTGTCAAAATGTAACAGACTATTAGTTGCCGTTTCCTTACGGAATAGCTATGTACGAATGCCCTGGTCATCCAATTTTAATCGTAGATCCAAAAATCTGCAGTAGTGTCCGAAATCCTGTAAGTAAGGGAGATGTTATACGGATTGGTGTTTAACCTGCTGACAAACTCAGTGCACTGTTCCACTGTGCCCTGCCAAAAGATCAGGAGGTCATCGATATAACGAAACCATGCTATAACATGTTCGTTATACATGGCCATGGGGTACACCTGTGTCTCCTCCCACAATCCTAGGAAAAGGTTGGCGTAGGAGGGCGCACAGCGTGCCCCCATAGCGGTCCCCGAGACCTGTCTGTAAAAGACACGGTCGAACACGAAATAATTGTGGTGGAGAACAAACTCCAACAAACTCACCAAAAATGGGTGATTCACTGGATCTCCAGAGGTTGATTTTTGAAGAAAATATTGGGTAGCTTGTATGCCATCACCATGCGAGATGTTCGAGTAGAGAGACTCCACATCACACGTAAGTATCATTGTGCCCGGGGGAAGTTGGATCTCTTGTAGATGTTGTACCAACTGCATAGAATCTCTAAGATATGACTGGAGACCTAAGACAAAAGGCTGTAAGAAAAAGTCAAGATAAATGCACGCCTGTTCACATAACCCACCTATCCCCCCCACAATTGGGCGTCCTGGTGGTACAGTCAGGTCCTTATGCACCTTAGGGAACATGTAGAAAGTCGGGGTGATGGGAAATTTGACTTCCATAAACTCCTTTTCCTTTTTGGTGATAATATTGAATTGCCATGCAGAGGTAAGAAGTCTATCCAGTTTTTTGGGGTGTAGAAATGACAGTTATTCAATTGTCTCCTAGCCTCCGCTAGATATAACCCAGTCTCCTACAATACAACATTACCCCCTACGGTCAAGAATAGGCAGTTATTTTAAAGGCTGTCCATGCCGTTCTACAAATTGCGGAACGCGCATGGACGCCATCCGTGTTTTGCGGATCCATGATTTGCGGACCGCAAAACACACCACGGTCGTGTGAGACCTTAGTATGAGCAATGGCAGTAGCGATCGCTCATCCTCACACAGTGAAAGCAATCACTACACATACACTGTAAAAATGTACACTGACAAACAGGCAATAATCAGGAAGGAAAGCTTCCTTCCCAATAATTGCCTGCTCGCTCTGCGCAGTCTACTGTAAATGCACACCTCTAGCTCTTTAGCATCTCTTTCAAGCAATTGATGCAATGGTAAATTTGTAGTAAATTACATGAATGGAGACTCAAGCAAAACTGACTTCAAAAATTTCCCCCACAATGTCGCATACAGTGCCAATCTGCAGCAGGTGTGTCTGGCAGGATGATTTAGCCAATCAGCATTTCAATGAAACGAATGAGACGTCACTGGATGTAAAAGGTACAGGTGCGATTTATGGGTGGGGCTGTGTGTGGGTGTGGTTTGAGGGCGGGTGGGGACACAGAGGCCCCATAATCTCCTGTTGCCCGGGCCCATGGATCAGTTTCGCACCGGGGCCCCATGGATTGTGTGTACGCCACTTGTAGTGTCCCACTAGGTATGGGTGGGCACTACACAAGGGTCAATTGGTGTGCGCGTTACTCCTACTCACAAGGAACAGAAATGTCATATTTTATTCTGCATTTAATGTATGTTTTACTGTGTTGTTAGATGCAATGTACCCCTGTCTAATGCAGCAGCAGGCCTAGTTGGGTGTAGTTAGACATACCAGACACTAGAGGGAGATAGGGAGCCCCTAGTATAAATGTCCAGGCCTAGACAGGGAGAGTTAGTGCAGAGTCAGGAGTCTGAGAAGACACAGGTTAAGAAGCCTGCTCCTGACATGCAGCTGGATAGCCCTGGCTGCTAGTGATGTCCAGGAGGCTGTTGAGAAGCTCCAGCCTGCCTGAAGAACAAGAGAGCCTAAGTTAGCTCTGAAGAGATACCCCAGTTGCAGGATTCAACCTCCTGGGAGAAACCGACAGTTACCCACCTGATAGGAGGAGGCGACCCAGGGTAAGCAAAGTGCCCCTGATAGGCAGAGGAACTTAGGAACCATTGCAAGCAGTATAATACCTGAGGAAGGAAGTAACCAAGGATATAAGCCACCCTTTTTGGCATCCGGGCCTTGGGAATTATCAAGCCAGAGTAGGAGTTCTAGAAAGGACAGTGTACATGATTCTGGGAAAAGTGCAACCTGCTGCTGAGTGCTTGTGGAATTTACCCTCAGTGTAACTTGCATGTCTATTGCCTGCCATACTTGTGAATAAGCCCCTTCTGTGGAACTGTAATATCAAGACTATACTACTCCCTGCTGTACAAAGTTGGATTGTCCAGTAAAGTTTCAGTTTGGTTCACTGCATACTTGTGTACCGTTATCTTTCCAACCACTAACCGGTGTGCCACCGGCCAAAGGCACTGGCGTCACGAATACCACAGGGACCTTGCCCCAGGCACACAAAATACCTGTAACATCCAGGGCACCTCAACTACCATCAGGCCTGGTCCCTATCTACAGAGCGTGCCCCAGAGGAACTGTGTCTACCTCTCCTTCACTGCCACGCGCCTGCCCAGGGTTCCGCAAATATAGTGAGTACCCTCGATTGCCCATAACTGTGACCTCACTTCGTCATCCCCTGCAGGTCTGGCGTGTTGCATAAATTGGCGTCACGAACAGGATCCGAATATTCCTGCGCCATAGCGGATTTAAAAACTGTGTGCTAAAAATCGTCTTAAAGTGACATGCCCCAATTGTTTTATGGAAAATTGCTGGGCCAAAGTGAACTGTGATGATTGCGGTGTGAAAATAGCATTGTGTGGACTGTTTTCTACTTATTTAAGCCACCGCTTGCTGTCAGTGAATAGACAGCTATTTTGCTCAAAGATGGCCGCTGAGCTTGCTTGAAATTGTTTGCTGCGTCATCTTCATCATAAATCGGCGGTAAAAATTGGCGCCTTCTGCTAAAAGTGCGGGAAGGCTGTATGCTGGCGCCACCGCCCTGTCTGGACATTTGCATGTCTGCTGTGATGGACTCCGCCTCCCCAATACTGGAGTACCTGGGGGGCGGCCTCCCAGTGCAATGGGAGGATCTGTCTGAACTTGTTGGCGCCACCCTGTCGCTCTCCAGAGAAGGATCGAGCATGTTGAGGAGTGAGGACTTTCCTGATGATATGTCCGCGCCTGACTTATTAAACATGAATGTGACTGGTGTTGAGCGAGAGGACGCTCCACCGGCCTACTCTCCGGGACCGGAGAGACCCGCCTGCCCGCCACCGAGGACGCAACCGGAGACCTATTATGGCTCCTGGAGAGACTTCTTCCAGCCCTCGTTCAAGTGGTCCGCATTGATGGCAGAGATCCGGGAGGCCGCAATTAAGAAGACGACTAAAACCAAGATTTACTACGAAGAACTGGCAAAGACCGTTCACGAGTGCCACACTGACACACAACCCCGCCTGGAAAGGAGAATGGGGTTGGTTGTGGCCTTTGACAAGGACCGAGGCTTCGGTTTTATAAAAGACTACCTGACTGGACGAGACTTATATGTCAACAGGAGGTCCGTCAAGCGGAGTTACCTCCCAGAACGTCTACACAACCTCCGCGAGGGAGAGGAGGTTGAATTTACCCCTGCTGAGGGCCTGCGAGGCCCCTACGCCACTGCCGTGTCCCGTCCTAAGAAGAAGACAGAGGACTGGGACTTTGATGAGGACTACTCTGGCTGCGAGCGTGAGTCTGTGCGCTCTCCGGAGGACAACCCTGGCTGCGAGCGTGAATCGGAATGCTCTCCAGGACCGGCCCATCACGCCTTCCAGGAACGGAGCTCTTTCATTGGCCCAAATGTGTTCTGGCAGCCGACAGTGGTAGAAAAGAGGGTTAGCCCATGGCCCTCACCTGAGTTGCCTCGCAGGGAGAAAACTGTCCGTGAGCTTCAGGATGCTGAAAGATTCAGAGCTGCCCTGGAGAATATCCGCAGAGGGAGGAAAGCGGACGCCTCGCCTGAGCCTGCAGCGGCTGCGCAGGACGAATCACCCACCTTTCAAGTGCCGACGGCGACAGCGGAGACCAGCGATCCCGACTCTGAAAGCCTAGACGACCAGATCGTGCGGCTGGAGTTAAAACTACGGGAGCTACGCCACGCTGCCTCCGCCAGGATCCGGACTCCACCTGGCCTACAAGAAAAAGGACGTAAGGACTCGGACGTCTCCGGGTCTAAGGTGAGAGTACCTGCCCCTGCCAGTCGTCCCTCCGTAGTACCGGCACCTGTGGTGAGGCCCTCATACGCTGTGCACCGGCGCACAGAGCCAGTCGTTCCGGAACCCACCGGACCGCTTGCAGCAGCGGTACCCAGGCCAGTGCAGCAGCCCGCGATTGTTATGCCTGCTCCGGTGAGGTCAGCAACTTTGATAACCCCTAGGCCTATGGGGCCTATACCTATTAGGGGTCCGTTTATGTTACAGTTGCCCCCCAATACTGTGTTGTGGGCACATCCATCTGTTGAATCGCACTACAGGTCCAATATACAAATGGAGCCAGGGAGCACCACTGAAATGCAAAGTGAATATGACATGCCCCTGTGAATTGGCCTGCTAGGCCCTTGATGTTTGATTTGATTTACCAAGGGATCCTAAAGAAGATTTAACTCTTTCAGGACAGGAGTCCTTCGTTGTTTTGGCCCTCTGTTGCTGCTGCCAGTTACCCACGGCTCAGTGGAAGCGGCAAGCCACTGAAGTACCACATGCAGCAAGGCCATCTTGTTTACAGGACCTGCCTGCTTTCTCTCAGAGTGAAAAACCCAGTTGTGCCTGTCTTCATGTTGCACCTTTTAACCCTTTAACCCCCTTTTCAGGTTGATTAAGGGTATTACAGCACTTGTTCTATGTGTATGCCATTTAAATAATGTGGACTATTTTATGTGCTGCTATTTTATTATGCAACTGGAATTTAAAGGAATTGGGCCCAGGGATAGACTCAAATGCACATGAGCCTCTGAGATTTTGCTACTATTTTAAAGTATTGTGCCCAGAGATGGACTCCACCCCGTGCGAGCCTCTGTGATTCTTACTGCCCTTTATGGTCGCTTCTGCCTATATCTCTACTTAGCTGTGGAATGAACGAAAAGAAAAGAACCTGGGTACGGACTCATTTTAAATGCTTTGAGCCTCCAAAGAACTATTATTTAATGTTTACATTTTCCATGGACTACAACTGTTCTATCATGGACAATTTGCACTTAAAAAGTATTATATGGACTATCCTGGTATTTATTGTTACGCTGTGCCAGGTCAGCGCCCCTGTTCCCATTGTCTTATCCGGAGAGAAGAGAACGACGCCCCTTTTCACCATTACTTGCTCCTATTCCAGTGGAACTGCCTGATGTATACATATAATGTATATTTTGCAAATGTAGATGTGTTTTCCTGCTTTGCTTTATTGTCCTCATTACAGGTGCAGTATCCAGCTGTGCAGGGACCCTCCATGTTGCGCCGAGGACGGGCAACGTTATAGCGTGGGGGTATGTAGTGTCCCACTAGGTATGGGTGGGCACTACACAAGGGTCAATTGGTGTGCGCGTTACTCCTACTCACAAGGAACAGAAATGTCATATTTTATTCTGCATTTAATGTATGTTTTACTGTGTTGTTAGATGCAATGTACCCCTGTCTAATGCAGCAGCAGGCCTAGTTGGGTGTAGTTAGACATACCAGACACTAGAGGGAGATAGGGAGCCCCTAGTATAAATGTCCAGGCCTAGACAGGGAGAGTTAGTGCAGAGTCAGGAGTCTGAGAAGACACAGGTTAAGAAGCCTGCTCCTGACATGCAGCTGGATAGCCCTGGCTGCTAGTGATGTCCAGGAGGCTGTTGAGAAGCTCCAGCCTGCCTGAAGAACAAGAGAGCCTAAGTTAGCTCTGAAGAGATACCCCAGTTGCAGGATTCAACCTCCTGGGAGAAACCGACAGTTACCCACCTGATAGGAGGAGGCGACCCAGGGTAAGCAAAGTGCCCCTGATAGGCAGAGGAACTTAGGAACCATTGCAAGCAGTATAATACCTGAGGAAGGAAGTAACCAAGGATATAAGCCACCCTTTTAGGCATCCGGGCCTTGGGAATTATCAAGCCAGAGTAGGAGTTCTAGAAAGGACAGTGTACATGATTCTGGGAAAAGTGCAACCTGCTGCTGAGTGCTTGTGGAATTTACCCTCAGTGTAACTTGCATGTCTATTGCCTGCCATATTTGTGAATAAGCCCCTTCTGTGGAACTGTAATATCAAGACTATACTACTCCCTGCTGTACAAAGTTGGATTGTCCAGTAAAGTTTCCGTTTGGTTCACTGCATACTTGTGTACCGTTATCTTTCCAACCACTAACCGGTGTGCCACCGGCCAAAGGCACTGGCGTCACGAATACCACAGGGACCTTGCCCCAGGCACACAAAATACCTGTAACATCCAGGGCACCTCAACTACCATCAGGCCTGGTCCCTATCTACAGAGCGTGCCCCAGAGGAACCGTGTCTTCCTCTCCTTCACTGCCACGCGCCTGCCCAGGGTTCCGCAAATATAGTGAGTACCCTCGATTGCCCATAACTGTGACCTCACTTCGTCATCCCCTGCAGGTCTGGCGTGTTGCACACTGCACCTGAATATCCCAAAGGTCCTTGATGTCTGATTTGTGGCTTTTATCCTTTGGAAGTTTAAGTCTTTTCTCTTGTTCCTTTTCTGGACTAAACTTTCATCAGAGCAGAAGTGCTAGATCTGCACTCTCTCACTCTCAGCAGACTTAATCATCAAATCAACCACCACTGAACTGACTCTGTCCCTGGTGGTTATATAGAACCTTTCTCAAGGGAAACAAAGCGACCGCGAAACACGTGTTGGGATCCAGGACTGTTTTGGTCTGTATTTACCTTTACTGCATATATTTTCCCTATGTCATTTTTTTAGCTGAGGCACTATGCACTTTATATATACTGACTGTGGGCTGTGACTGATTACCTTTCCTCACAGCTTGGGAGTTTTTATTGCAAAGCTACATGTACTATAATGTGACAGACCTGTGGAGATCATCCTGTGTGATTTAATGCTGCTTATGTATATGGATTTCTATGTTTTATACAAGTGTATGTCCAATAAAAGATTTTGTATTTCTATAATTTATGCTGTTCTGAGTCTAGTTTTGGGTAAATACTTGTAGTTAGTTTGGACAGCAACAATACCGGGCGTTCATTCTCTTCGCGATTTGTTTGTGATCATTCTAACCCTGTAACGATGCCCCCAACGCCCCGCTGGAACAGCATTCATAGCCCTATTACCCCCCATCCGTTCCGCAATACCTGGTACTCCTGACCCCTGCACGCCCCAAAAGGCCAGTGGTGACCCCATCCCAGGTCCCGCCAGTCCTTTTACTAACTCCCGCAAACCAATTAACCACCTCAGCCCCCCTAGCTTAAACCCCCTTAATGACCAGACCACTTTTTACAATTCTGCACTACACTACTTTCACGGTTTATTGCTCGGTCATACAACTTACCACCCAAATGAATTTTACCTCCTTTTCTTCTCACTAATAGAGCTTTCATTTGGCGGTATTTCATTGCTGCTGACATTTTAACTTTTTTTGATATTAATAAAAATTTACCTAAATTTTTGCAAAAAGACAACATTTTTCAATTAAAACTACATTTCTATATAAATTTTTCTCTAAATTTATTGTTCTACATGTCTTTGATAAAAAAATTGCAATAAGTGTATATTTATTGGTTTGGGTAAAAGTTATAGCGTTTACAAACTATGGTGCAAAAATGTGAATTTACGCACTTTGACTTTCTGAGCACCTGTCATGTTTCCTGAGGTTCTACAATGCCCAGACAGTAGAAACACCCCACAAATGACCCCATTTCGGAAAGTATACACCCTAAGGTATTCGCTGATGGGCATAGTGAGTTCATGGAAGTTTTTATTTTTTGCCACAAGTTAGCGGAAAATGATTTTTTTTCTTTTTTTTTTTTCTTACAAAGTCTCATATTCCACTAACTTGTGACAAAAAATAAAATTTTACATGAACTCACCATACCCCTCACGGAATACCTTGGAGTGTCTTCTTTCCAAAATGGGGTCACTTGTGGGGTATTTATACTGCCCTGGCATTTTAGGGGACCTAAAGCGTGAGAAGTATTTTGGAATCCAAATGTGTAAAAAATGCCCTGTGAAATCCTAAAGGTGCTCTTTAGAATTTGGGCCCCTTTGCGCACCTAGGCTGCAAAAAAGTGTCACACATGTGGTATTGTCGTACTCAGAAGAAGTAGGGAAATGTGTTTTGGGGTGTATTTATACATATACCCATGCTGGGTGAGATAAATATCTCTGTAAAAGTCAACTTTTCCCATTTTTTTATACAAAGTTGTCATTTTACAGAGATATTTATCTCACCCAGCATGGGTATATGTAAAAATACACCCCAAAACACATTGCCCTACTTCTCCTGAGTATGACGATACCACATGTGTGACACTTTTTTGCAGCCTAGGTGCGCAAAGGGGCCCAAATTCCAATGAGTACCTTTTAGGAGGTCATTTTTAGGCATTTGGATTCCAGACTTCTTCTCACGCTTTAGGGCCCCTAAAATACCAGGACAGTATAAATACCCCACATGTGACCCCATTTTGGAAAGAAGACACCCCAAGGTATTCCGTGAGTGGCATGGCGAGTTCCTAGAATATATTTGGCACAAGTTAGCGGAAAATGATTTTGTACGAGAAAAAAACAAACAAAAACATTTTCCGGTAACTTGTGCCAAAAAAATAATAATATTCTAGGAACTCACCATGCCCCTCACGGAATACCTTGGGGTGTCTTCTTTCTAAAATGGGGTCACTTATGGGGTATTTATACTGCCCTGCTTGCAGCGTTCGGGTGTCCGCCTGGCCGTGCGGAGGCAAACGGATCTGTCCAGACTTACAATGTAAGCCAATGGGGACGGATCCGTTTGAATATGACACACTATGGCTCAATTTTCAAACGGATCCATCCCCCATTGACTTTCAATGTAAAGTCTGGACGGATCCGTCTGTGGCTACTTTGACACTTAGAATTTTTTTTACAATATAATGCAGACGGCTCCGTTCTGAACGGATCCACAGTCTGCATTATATGAGCGGATCCGTCTCAGACGGATCCGCTCTGAACGCAAGTGTGAAAGTAGCCTAACTTGTGCCAAAAAAAAAAAAATCTTCTATGAACTCGTCATGCCCCTTAAAAGTGATCTTTATAGCGCCGCAGCGATTTTATGGTGTTTTTGCAGTGATCAGAAAAAAAAAAATCTGTCACTGCGGTGGGGCGGACTGAACGCAAGTGTGCGCACAAGATCAGGCCTGATCGGGCGAAAACTGCATTTTTTGTAGAGCCTATAGAACATGTCCTATTCTTGTCCGCAATTGCGGACAAGAAAAGGCATCTTCTATATAGTTCTGGCAATGTGCGGAAAGCACATTGCCGGTGTCCGTGTTTTGCAGATCCGCGGTGTCCGTGTTTTGCGGATCCGCGGATCCGTGGATCCACGGATCCGCAAAACACATACGGATGTCTGAATGGAGCCTTACAGGGGGGTGATCAATGACAGGGGGGTGATCAGGGGTTAATAAGGGGTTAATAAGTGACAGGGGGGGTGTGGGGGGTGTAGTGTAGTGTAGTGTGGCACTTGGTGCTACTTATTACGGAGCTGCCTGTGTCCTCTGGTGGTCGATCCAAGCAAAAGGGATCACCAGAGGACCAGGTAGCAGGTATATCAGACGCTGTTAACAAAACAGCGTCTGATATACCTTTCAAGGGTTAAAAAAAATCGCATCTACAGCCTGCCAGCGAATGATCGCCGCTGGCAGGCTGTAGATCCACTGGTTTACCTTACGATCCTGTGAACGCACGCTCCTGTGTGCGCGCGTTCACAGGAAATCTCGCCTCTCGCGAGAGGACGCATCGGCGCGTCCAGGAGGAATAACAGGGCCGCCGCTAGGACGCAATCCAGTGTAACGTGTGTGTTTAAGAAATTTATCTGTGACATACAGTGTACTTTTTCGATAGACGGTGTCCGCTTCTGACAGTGACATAATCAGTGCCACATCTGCAGTGTAACGTGTGCGCTGAATTTTTTTATCTGTGACATACATTGTACTTTGTCAATAGACGGTGTCCGCTTATGACAGTGACATTACCAGGGCCACATCTAAAGTGTAACGTGTGCGCTTCAAAAATGTATCTGTGACATACAGTGTACTTTTTTGCGTAGACGCTGCGGACAGTGACATAACCGGTGGTACCGTACCTCTCCTGTATAACATTTCCTCATCCCAAATACCTGTGACAATCCCTGTAATTTTTCATTAGCCGCTGGTGACAGCATTGACATTATCTGCGGGATATCTCCTGTGTGACGTTTCCACATCCCAAATACCTTTTTAAATTTGCTTGCGCATACACTTCCAAATCCTATGCTACTGTACTTGTGACAGACTTTCAATCATATATAACATTTAATATGAAGAAGGCGAGCAGTAAGGGGTGGGGCAGTGGCAGTGATACTGATGGTGCACGCAGAGGCCGAGGCCCTGGCAGCGGTGAAACTGTGCCTGCTGCCAGAGCACAAGAAAAACTATTATCCACGATACCTAGCTTCATGTCCCAGGTTGCAGGGCGGTGCAGGACACCACTCTTGAAGTTAGACCAGTGCGACCAGGTGGTCGGTTGGATTGCAGCAGATAATACTACCAGTCGGTTAAGCACCACCCTGTCTTCCACCAGGTCTAGTCTCAGTAGCCAAGAGTCTGCTCAACACAATCCTTAGCCTAATCCTCCTTCCTCCCACCATGGAGAGTCTGGGCAAACAAGTGATCGCACACTTGAAGAGGGACAGATATTGTGCCCTGATTCCCAAACTCTTGAGCATCTACAATCACAAGAAGATGACGGTAGAGAACGGCAATTACTGTTTAATGAGGTGGATGATGATGAGACACAGTTGCCAATAACACATCGGCAATTACTGTCTCAAGAGATTGATGAAGAGAATGAGACACAGTTGTCAATCACTGAGGTAGTGGTTAGGTCAACAAGTCAGGAGGATGAGCAGAATGAAGAAGTGGAAGAGTAGGTGGTGGACGATGAAGTCACTGACCCAACCTGGGAAGGTGGAAAGACGAGCAATGACAGCAGTACAGAGGGGGCGGGATTTGCTAGCAACCTCACCAGCATGATCCGCCACATGGCATTAAAGCACTGTAATAGGTGGGCCGAATGCCTGGGTCCATAATCTGTGTCTGCGGGTCACACCACTGCCTCCTCTTCCCCTATGGCACATGCTGCCCAATCCCCTGTCCAAGACGCAGGCCCGGATGCCTCCCGCCCTGCACCTGGACCTTTGCAAGCACCATCCATCAGCGACCACATCCACTTTCGTGTCCCAGCACAGCGTACAAATGTCCTTATCCCAGGCATTTGAACGCAAGCACAAATACCCAGCCACCCACCCACAGGCCATAGCACTAAATGCGCAGCTTTCCAAATTACTGGTCCTGGAAATGTTGCCATTTAGGCTTGTGGACACTGAGGCCTTCTGCAGCCTGATGTAGGTGGCCATCCTGGATTTCACAGTCCCCAGCCGCAACTATTTTTCAAGGTGTGCCGTGCCCGCCTTACACCAACATGTGTCCCGTAACATCACACGTGCCCTGACCAACGCAATTACTGGGAAGGTCCACTTAACCAGGGACGCTACTTTTCCCTGACGGCACACTAGGTGAATGTTATGGAGGCCGGGAGCGAGTCGTACCCTGGGATGGCACAGGTGCTACCGACGCCAAGGATTGCTGGCCCTACCTCGATCAGGGTTTCCGCCAGCACCTAGAGTTAGTGGCTCCAACCTCCATTTCTCCTCCGCCGCCTCCTCCTCTACTTCCACTATTATCCGAGTGCAGCACCAGTCAGTCATCAGTCAGTAGCTGAAAGCAGTGTAGCACTGCAGTGGGGAAGTGACAACAGGCCGTGCTGAAGCTGATATGCTTAGGAGACAAACAGCACACCGCCGCAGAGCTGTGGCAGGGGATAAAAGACCAGACTGAGCTGTGGCAATCGCCACTCAACCTAGAACCAGGCATGATTGTGTGTGATAATGGCCGTAACTTGGTGGCGGCGTTGGAGCTTGGCAAGCTCAGACACATCCCATGCCTAGCCCACGTCTTAAACTTAGTGGTTCAGCGGTTTCTCAAAACCTACCCCAATTTGCCTGAGCTACTGGTGAAGGTGCTCCGCATGTGTGCACATTTCCAAAAGTCATCGACAGCTTCAGTCGGTCTGTAAACGCTGCAGCAGTGCTTGAAATTGCCAGCTCACTGGCTGTTGTGGGATGTGAGCACGTGCTGGAACTCGACGTTCTACATGTTGGCCAGGATTTGTGAGCAGCAGAGGGCAGTAGTGGAATACCAGCTGCAACATTGTTGTTGCCTTTCCAGTCAGCTTCCGCTATTCACAAGCAAGGAGTGGGCATTGATGTCTGACCTCTGTGAGGTTTTAAGAAACTTTGAGGAATCAACACAGATGGTGAGCGGCGATAACACTATTATCAGCGTAAACATCCCATTTTTGTGTCTACTCAAGCGCTTGCTGCTCCCAATTAAGGATGACGCTTTGTATGTGGAAGAGGCGAAAATTGGGAAGATATTACACAGGGTGATAGCCAGACCACCCTCAATTCATCTTCTCAGTGAGAATTGGACGATGAAGAGGAGGAAGAGGAGCAGAAGACAGTTTGCTACAGAGGGTAGTACCCATGGAAGTTTATTTCCATCTGTTCAGCATGGGCAGACAAGGAGGAAGAGGATAAGGAGATTGAGAGTGATTTTCCTGATGACGACAGCGAAATCTTGCATGTTGGTACTCTGGCACACATGGCTGACTTCATGTTAGGCTGCCTTTCCCGCTCGTTATACGCATTTTAGACAACACGGATTACTGGTTGTTCACCCTTCTCGACCCCCGCGACAAACTTCTCATCTCTCATTCCTCTGGTGGAGAGGACGAGCAAAACGGTGCAATACCAGAAGATCCTTGTTGAAAAATTGCTTAAAAAATTTCCATCTGACAACGCTGGCGGCAGGGTCCGTAGTTCCTTGGCCAACCGAGGAGGGGAGACAAGGGGAACACACAGTAGTTCCAACAGGGGCAGGGCAACACTCTTCAAAGCCTGGGACAGTTTCATGACACCATGCCAGCACCCTCACCCTGATGCGCGACCTAGTGTCACAAGGAGGGAAAAATTTGGGAAGATGGTGAAGGAGTACATAACAGAACGTGTCAGCGTCCTCAATAATCCCTCAGTGCCTTACAACTACTGGGTGTCCAAGCTGGACACATGGCATGAACTGGTGCTCTACGCCTTGGAGGTGCCGGCCTGCCCTGCCGCCAGCGTTTTGTCTGATTGGGTACTTAGTTCTGCTGATGGCATTATAACAGATAAGAGTATCCGCCTGTCAACTGAAAATGCTGACATGTTGACTCTAATAAAAATGAACAAGGCCTGTATTGACCCTGATTTCTCGACTCCACCAGAGGAAAGCTGATGAACATAAAGGCACTTTAAATGTGTTGTTTATAATGTACTGAATACACTGTATTCCCATGTACCCCTCTCACCACAAACAAGGGTATATGGTTGAATCTTCCTTTTCTCATCCTTCTTCTCCTCTTCCATCATATCAACATGCTTATTAGTCACATATAATGCCCTCGCATATATGCCCTTTGCTTATAATGTTTTACAGGGTTAGCTTTATTGTCAGTCTGTAAAAGTGGCGTACTACTCGGACAACATCGTTCTCATCAGCGACCTTGGAGTCCAAGATGCATCCAGACATCCCCCCCATGCTGTTCCAGAACCATTTCAGTGGTGTTTCCATCAATTTCTGACCTTTTCCTATGAACCAGGCACCCTCCCCTCTTCAGAGCAGGAGGTGCCTGGTTTAATGCTCGAGTTTTCCCATTGACTTCCATTATACTCGGGTGCTCGGTAAGGCACCCGAGCATCCCGATGTGTTCGGCCAGAGCACCTGAGCACCCGAGCATTTTGGTGCTCGATCAACACTAATCAATATTAATATAATCCAGATATTCAATGATTAGTATTGTTAGGGGGAATAATTCGTGTTAGTTGATCTAGATAATTGATAGATGTTATTCATCATAATTCAGCCGATAATCAATGTTCATAATTAGGATAACAATAGATGGTTAATGATGTTACTTGATCCAGATGATTTCATTCAAGAATCAATGTTCATGATTATCGTTCCCCTATTAAAGTGTATATATATTTCTTATCTTTGTCCTTATGACGTTATAGATGGAAATTCCTTTGGGATAAATGTTATCTATATCATATAGTTGTGCACATATACAACTTTTCTTTTGCTGATAACGGCTCAACTTCATCACATCATCCAATAATCAATGTTGATGATTAGAATAACAATAAATGGTCAATGATGTTACTTGATCCAAATTCAAAGATCAATGTTCATAATTATCATTAGTGATGAGCGACAGTGGTCATATTCGAATTCGCAATATTTCACTAATATTTTGTAGAATATTCGTAGAATATTCGCAAATTCGAATATTCGCTTTGCAGGGTTTGAGGAAGAGAGAGATAGGCGGCACTGCCAGACGTCACATATGTAATGATTATCCGGTCCCCAGCACCTGTCACTTTAACACTGTCGGTGGTGCACAACCTCAATAGTATAAATATACAAATGTGGAAGATGATAGAACAGGCGGCACTCACCAGCGTTGAAAGATGGCTCTTTATTCTTACAAAAGTTAATAGAAAGGCACTTCGGGCTGGAGCGTATGGTGTGGTAAGACACAGCTGAGGTCAGCGGCGACGACCGTTTCGCGCTAACTTGCGCATCATCAGGCAAGTGACTGAGTAGCGCTCACAGGCGCATCTTACACTCGTCACTGCATCTAGTCGTCATAGCAACCACAATGCTTAGACTTCTCTGCTACCGCCCATAGGGTCAAGCTCAGCTGAATACAATTAACACATTCACAGCAGTAAGACTGGACATTTAAATAAACACACTCAGGTCATTCCTGTCATTGAGTCCCAAAGGACCCACGGCGTTGGCTTTTATAATCCACGCGGATTCTCTCTGCAGGAGTGCACGGTGTCCTTGGGACCTAATTGGCACCTGCTCTATCCCCGCAAAAGAGAGGCACTGTGGATTGCCTCCATTTTCATTACATACATGCTCAATGAGCCTGATGCAACATTTTCCTGTTTTGAGAGAATTTAGGTGTTCCCTAAACCTCTCAAATAGGGGACGAATAGTTTTGCCTATATAGAAGGCTCCGCAATGGCAAGTGACCAAGTAAACCACATAATTACTCCTGCAAGTAATAAATTGAGTAACGGGGTGCGAGACCCCCCAAAAGACAAATACTTTTTTGACTGTTATAATGGCAGAAGGAGCAATCCCCACACTTGAAATTGCCCTTGGGTCTCTTTGATGACAGCCAATTACTGGTTACCTTATTCTTGTACCCACTCCTTACAATCTGGTCTTTTATTGTGTGACATTTTTTGAAGGCTATGAGTGGCCTATTATTTGCCACTATCTCCAAACCCTCTTCATTTTTCAAAATGTCCCAATTATTGCAGATGGCCCGTTTTATGACATTTGCTGCGGGGCTATATTTGAAAGTAAAGATGAATCTCTCCATCTCGTTATGGGTGTGTTTCTTTTTATTACCTAATAACTCTTGTTGGGTATGGGAGCCTGCTTTTTTTCTGGCTATATCTACATCTATTTCCTTGTATACCCTGTCTAGTAATCTACCACTTAGTTCTTCTGTCTGCTATATCTCTCCTCAGTGTTGTTTATTCGTTTCAGCTGCATAAACTGACCGTAGGGTATGGATTTTTTGACGTTAGTCGGGTGAAAACTCCTGTGATGCAAGAGGGAATTCGTGGCAGTAGGCTTGCGATAGCTGCTAGTGTGAATGCCGTCCTCCCTGGCCTCTATGAGCACATCCAAAAATTCAAGTGAATGGCCCCCAAAGTTGAGGGTAAACCTCATATTCATATTGTTGCTGTTATTTAGATAGGACACAAATTCCCTGCATTACATCTCAGTGCCTGACCATATCATAAATACATCATCGATGTATCTTAAAAATGACTGTATGTATTGCAAATATGGATTCGCCGTGGTGAAGACATATCTGTCCTCAAACACGGCTAAAAACAGATTAGCATAGGTACATGATACAGGTGTACCCATGGCAGTTCCTACCCTCTGTCTATACCATTGGTCGTCAAACGTGAATATATTTTTACAGAGGATGAAGCTGAGCGCCTCCGTCATGAACTGGCAGTATATCAACGTTTTATCAGTTTTTCCCAAGACCTGGTTGGTAGCCTGGATCCCCACGTCATGCGGTATCCTTGTGTAAAGGCTCTCCACGTCCAGTGACACCAAAGCGAGCCCATCGCGCCAATCAAAAGAATTGATGGCTCGAAGGAAATCGCCCGTGTCACTAAGATACGTGAGGGCCCTTGACAAAAGCGGTCTGAGCAACCAGTCCACGTATTGGGAAAGGGGTTCAGTAAGCGACCCTAAACCTGCCACAATGGGGCGGCCCGGTTGGGGCTGTGATAGACTTGTGTATTTTGGTAACAAAATACCAGGCCGGCTTGCTGGGGTATTGTGGTATCAATTTCTCAAACATGCTAGATGGCAAAAAGTCAGCAGCTATATATTTAGAGACTAATTCCTTTAGCTGAGACAACAGGCCTATTATGGGGTCCTTCCCTAATTTCTCATAGGTGATTGTGTCATCAAGCTGTCTATGCGCCTCACTCATATAGCACTGCTTAGTTAGTAAAACCACGTTGCCCCCCTTGTCAACTGGCTTGACTACGACATCCTCCAAACTTCCCAGCCATTTCAAAGCAGCTTTTTCCTGGGGAGTGATATTTTCATATGTAGTGGGATAGATCCCTCATCACATGCTTCTGGAAGATGTCGATGCCACAGCCAGCCGGCATATTCGTTATATTCTGCAATTTTTTACTCGAAATATCGGCAATGTAATGATTGCGTAATATGTGAATATTATGCGATCAATACAGGCGTGGGTCAAAAACGAATATATAGCACTATAGAATTTAGTGCTGTATATTAGTTTTTTAGAATATTTCGTCTTTTTTTTCCATCTGAAGTCCTGATTCCTCCCTGCTTAAGTTACTTAAGCAGGGAGGAATCATGACTTCAGATAGAAAAAAAAGACGAATGTTCTAAAAAACTAATATATTCGATATAGTGCTATATATTACTTTTTTTGAATACTCATAATATTCAAAAACAAGAATATTTAGCAATATAGCGAATATTCAAAAACATTTAGAGCAATTTAGCTAATATAGTGCTATAATCTTTTTTTTAATAGTTGTAATTTTTTTCCATTCTGAACTTCAGATGAGAAAAAAATTTCAACTATTAGACAAAGAAGATTATAGCACTATATTAGTTATATTGCGCTATATTAGTTTTTTTTTTTATATTCGCTATATTGCTATATATTCTTGTTTTAGAATATTACGAATATTCGAAAAAACTAATATATTCATCATTTTTCCCATCTAAAGTCATCATGTTTTCAGAAGTTAAAAAATTATGAATATTCGATATAGCGAATATATAGCACTATATTCTAAATATTCGCGAATTCTCGAAGTTGCAATATTCGAGATAAACATTTGTAATTCGAATATTCACGCTCAACACTAATTATCATCCCCCTCTTCAAATTGAGTATTACCAATAAAATATATATATACAGTATATATCAGAAAAAAACACTGGCAGCACCACCCAAGGGAAGTATAGAGGAAAAAGACGGGTACAAAGTCCAAGTATGGTAACAGGTGCTTACCCACTTATACAGAGCAAAAATCGGACTGCACTCCAAAGCGTTTCTTCAGTAAAATAGTGTGTATTTATTCACCCATATGGTGGCAAAGAGCGACGTTTCGGCTCAGACATGAGCCTTTCTCAAGCATTGGTGAAAAGTGAACAACAGACATATAAAGGTGTGCCAATACAGTAAATTAATCAATCACCATAATTGATAATTAAAAAATGTGTACATATACAGTATACAAATATTTGCAAAAGAGTCATAATAGACATAGTTAATAAGGTGACATGTGCAATAAGTGAAATAGAGACCATAATATAAATAATTACATATATTCAATACATTAAATATACAAATGATTACATCTGCATCACATCAATACATAATTAGTGTATAAATGATAATCATAAACATGCGCGGGTAGAGGAAACTAATGAATTAATACCTGGAGGGATGGTGCTGCCCACATATACCAACGCGCTGTCCTTGGGAAGCCATTGCGCATGTCCCGATCGCATCCCATCATCACTAGGGGACGGCGCGGGCACACTCGTACGTTGCGGTGTCACCTGTTGCTGACGTCAGCGGCGCACACAGTAATGACTCGCAGCCTCGTCCCACCAATGACCACAAGAGGCGGTGCTTGCGGATCAGCGTCATCACGCTGGTAACCGCCATATTGGAAGAGGGAACATTGCCAAGACATAATTATCCTTACCGCCGACTGCCCTAGCAGTTCTACAAAAACAGTCATCGTGGTCAAATCCCACTGTGTAGCAGGTTAGATGAGTCACCATCTTTTCCAAGACGGTTGACTCGAATCCTATTGTTACCCCAATGCTGTAGGCACGTCAGTGCCACCCACATTGCGGGTCCCTGTGCTGCTTCATTGCGTAACTGAGAGGGTTCTCCTCAATTGCAACAGAACGATACTACAAAACTGGGCAAAAGTCGGCACCATATGCTAAATGTTGAGAAAGAAAAAGGGCAAAATGCAACCTCTTACATAATATACAAGCGGGACATACGTATGGAACCCAAAAAAAGAACATAACAGTGTCACAATAAAATTGCTTCTTTTGTGGGCTCCTCATCTTCCATCCAGGCTCATCAGTTTTCCAAAGTGCCTTAACCATTTGTGCACGTGCTTCTGAAATAATAATAAACAAAGTGTCAGTAATACATATATACCAGGTTATTTGATGCCCTTATACTAAAATCAATGTACTATTGCTTGTTGTACATTTTACTTTTTTATCTTTTACCAATGAATCTGTCCACTGCAAAAGAGGATATTCAACGTACAACCAGGGAATCGATGGGCAAACTTTCCTCCTCACATACCCCCACCATATCTATAATCTATGCTTAATCTATTGGGATGCAGACTTTTTAGAGTCTGGATCCAGTACATTTCTCTTTTTTTAAGAAGAGATATCCGATCTCCCCCTCTCCGTGGCTTTGGAATTTGATCTATGATCCAACATCTGAGGTCTTTTTCCTTGTGCTTTAATAGCCCAAAATGTCTGTGGATCGGCAGATCTGTGCGACCCTTTGGTATGACGATGGTTATTGAGCCTAGTCTTTAAATCTGTAGAGGTTTCGCCTACATATAGCAGTTGGCAAGGACAGGAGAGAACATACACTACAAAAGTGGAATCGCATGTCAGATGGAACTTAATGGGATATACAGTATGTGTCCCGTGATGGGATGTGAGAATATCCTAGACCTGCAGATTAGACGACAGTTGACACAATGCAGGCACGGGAAACAACCAGTACAAGATGGTGCCAACGTCGTCTGTCTGGTGATAGATTTGGGTCCCACTTCTGCTCTCACTAGCTGGTCTCTGATGTTTTTGCATCTACGATAGGCACATAAAGGTAATGTCCTAAATTCAGGTACCTCTTATACACATATTATGTCCAGAAACGCGGCGTGGCAATGGGGTCCAATGTGGCCCCAATGTACGCCAATATTTACATGCGCCGGTTTGAGGAGGATGTCGTCTATGGCTCCCACCATGCCCAATACATTTTGGGGTGGTGGAGATACATAGACGACATCTTCCTCATCTGGACAGGAACTGAGCAGCAGCTACAAGACTTCCACCGGTGTCTCAACAGTGTAGACAGTGAGCTACAGTTCACTGTCACCTATTCAGATACCGCAGTCCAATTTCTCGATACCAATGTTGTTGTTTCCAATGGGGTTATTTCTACACAACTCTATACGAAACCAACTGACAGGAATATGATGCTGAGGTATGAGAGTTGTCACCCCCATTGTATGGTGAAGCATTTGCCATACTCGCAATTCCTAAGAGCAAGGAGGATTGTTACAGACAGCAACACCCTGGAGAAGACAGTTGACAGTATGATTACCAAGTTCAAACAACGGGGTTACCATGACAAATTGCTCACTGAGCAAAGACAAAAAGCGCTGGCTGTAGACAGGGTCTCCCTACTGCAGGGTAGTGACAATAGGAAGATACAAAATAGAATCACATTTGTATCCACCAATTCTGAATACAGTGGCAAAATTAATAAAATCTTGAAGAGGCACTGGTCAATATTGAGTAGCTGCCTAAAAGAGGTACCTGAATTTAGGACATTACCTTTATGTGCCTATCGTAGATGCAAAAACATCAGAGACCAGCTAGTGAGAGCGGATGTGGGACCCAAATCTATCACCAGACAGACGACGTTGGCACCATCCGGTACTGGTTGTTTCCTGTGCCTGCATTGTGACAACTGTAGTCGAATCTGCAGGTCTAGGATATTCTCACATCCCATCACGGGACACATATATCCCATTAAGTTCCATCTGACATGCGATTCCACTTTTGTAGTGTATGTTCTCTCCTGTCCTTGCCAACTGCTATATGTAGGCGAAACCTCTACAGATTTAAAGACTAGGCTCAATAACCATCGTCATACTATTAGAAAGGGTTGCACAGATCTGCCGGTCCCCAGACATTCTAAAAAGTCTGCATCCCAATGGATTAAACATATAGATATGGTGGGGGTATGTGAGGAGGAAAGTTTGCCCATCGATTCCCTGGTTGTACGTTGAATATCCTCTTTTGCAGTGGACAGATTCATTGGTAAAAGATAAAAAGGTAAAATGTACAACAAGCAATAGTACATTGATTTTAGTATAAGGGCATCAAATAACCTGGTATATATGTATTACTGACACTTTGTTTATTATTATTTCAGAAGCACTTGCACAAATGGTTAAGGCACTTTGGAAAACGGATCTTTTTTTGGGTTCCATACGTATGTCCCGCTTGTATATTATGTAAGAGGTTGCATTTTGCCCTTTTTCTTTCTCAACATTTAGCATATGGTGCCGACTTTTGCCCAGTTTTGTAGTACCGTTCTGTTGTAATTGAGGAGAACCCTCTCAGTTACGCAATGAAGCAGGACAGGGACCCGCAATGTGGGTGGCACTGATGTGCCTACAGCATTGGGGTAACAATGCGATTCGAGTCAACCGTCTTGGAAAAGATGGTGACTCATCTAACCTGCTACTTAGGGCAGTCGGCGCTAAGGATAATTATGTTTTGGCAATGTTCCCTCTTCCAATATGGTGGTTACCAGCGTGATGGCGCTGATGCGCAAGCACCGCCTCTTGTGGTCATTGGTGGGATGAGGCTGCGAGTCATTACTGTGTGCGCCGCTGACCTCATCAACAGGTGACACAGCGACGCACGCGTGTGCCCGCGTCGTCCCCCAGTGATGATGGGCTGCGATCGGGACATGCGCAATGGCTTCCCAAGGACGCGCTGAACAGCGAGTTGGTATATGTGGGCAGCACAATCCCTCCAGGCATTAATTCATTAGTTCTCTTATCCGGACATGTTTATGATTATAATTTATACACCAATTATGTATTAATGTGATGCAGATGTAATCATTTGTATATTTAATGTGTGAATTTGTTATTATTTATAGTATGGTCTCTATTTCACTCATTGCACATGTCACTTTATTAACTATGTCTATTATGACTCTTTTGCAAATATTTGTATACTGTTGTATATGTATATACTTTTTAATTATCAATTATGTTGATTGATTAATTGACTGTATTGGCACACCTTTATATGTCTCTTGTTCACTTTTCACCAATGCTTGAGAAAGGCTCATGTCTGAGCCGAAACGTCGCTCTTTGCCACCATATGGGTGAATAAATACACACTATTTTACTGAAGAAACGCTTTGGAGTGCAGTCCAATTTTTGCTTTATTTATATATATATATATTATGTGTGGCTTTCATTTACTGCCAGCAGTTTAACATTACCAGATCGACATCAACACTGGGACCGGCCTCCTGTATTGACGGTGCCTCCTGCTTACAGTTAAGTCCCCTGGCTTCCCGTATGTCAGCCCGTACAAGTTGCATGGTTGTGTTTATTGTCGTTGGTGTCTAGTTATATTTACTCTATCAGTTTCAATGCTGAACAGTCTAATGATCCACTTCATGGTTTGGATTTCATTTGAATATACGATTGGGGATCCACTTCACATTTTCTATGGACCCTATAGAGAAGCCTCACTCTGAATAGGAGCAATGTATAAATAGCACAAGTTAGTGGACTACATATAGAGCCACTGAAGAAGGAGCTAGTAGCTCTAAAAAGCGTTTAGTGAATGAATTTGATGTATTCTAAAAGAATCCCCTGATACAGCCGAGATATACAATTGCAATCCCAAATCGCTGGACATAACATGTGATACAGCTTGTTAAACAGCGCGCTACACCGGAGGATAGGCAAAGGTGTCAAAACATGTGGGACGCCAGGGAAAGGCAACTTGTACGGGCTGACATACGGGAAGTCAGGGGACTTGACTGTAAACGGGAGGCATCGCTAACACAGGAGGCCGGTCCCAGTGAACATGTCGATCTGGTAATGTTAAGCTGCTGGCAGTAAAAGAAAGCCACACATAATATATATATATATTGTAGGAAAGCCAAGTGTCCTGGCCTCGGTGAGGTAAGAGCCGGTAATTTTAAGTGTCAGAGGCAGCTAGTGCAGACTGACACTATTGGTTATTTAGTGTGGATGTAAAGCCGATCCGGGCCGGTTCTTACTGGGAGCAGCCAAAGTGCAGGGTGGGTGGCTGTTCCCCACGTTCCAGGTCGGGTTTTGGTTAGGGATTAAAACCCAACCAGCATTCTCAGCTGGTGTGGATTATCCTCCATCTGAATGTGGAGCTTTGCCAGTCTCTGTGTTGGAGCCTGAGAGTTTGGGCCGGGATTAAGGCCTGCTATCTTGTTTGGATGAAAGCAGGTAGACTTCTGTTTCACCCAATGACTTATGTGTTGCTGCCTGGTGTGAACAAACACCAGACTTAAGGTGACTGTTTTTTCCTTTAAACAAACTTTTTGTTGTCACTTTACTTATGTATTAATAAAACACTGAACAGTTTAAGTTAAAGACGTTGTCGTTGCCTCACTACTGCATCCACAAGCCTGTCTACCAGAGCAACTCCCCACAATATATATATATATATATATATTATATTGGTAATACTCATTTTGAAGATGGGGATGATAATCATGAACATTGATCTTTGAATGGGATAATTTGGATCAAATAACATCATTGACCATTTATTGTTATTCTATTCATGAACTTTGATATTTGAAGGATGTGGTAAAGTTGAGCCGTTATCAGCAAAAGAAAAGTTGTATATGTGCACAACTATGATATAGAAAAACATTTATCCAAAAGGAATTTCTATCTATAGCGTCATAAGGACAAAGATCTAATATATAAAGCTGAGTGTGTGTGTGTATGTATGTCCGCTAAAGGAATCTGCACCATCGCATTTACAATCACGAAATTTGGCACACAGGTGCATCAGGTGTCTGGGGAGGTTTTAGACCAGGTCTCAGCTCTCTAGGATGTACTGTTCCTGAGATATTCCCAAAAAATGCATTAGCCAATAGAATCTTGGTCATATGACCCTTATCAGCCAATAGAACCTCGCAGGCCGTTAGCCTCTACATACACAGTTTTACTCCAGGTTTCCATAACAACCCAGCCATGTTTCTTCACTGGTGTAGGTCAGCTTTAAAGGAAATCTGTCACCAGGATAATCGCTTTTGAAATAAAACCATGGCCTAATAGCACTTAGTACCTTATTTCCAGATGTGCCTTTGTTCCAGTAATAGATGTTTTTATCCTCTGAAAATCCAGTTTATTTGGTATGCAAATGAGCCAGTAAGGTGCCCAGAGGGGAATCACTCTTGCAGGAAGGAGCCCGGACATGCCCCCTGCCACAATGTTTCCACCCTCAAAAGACGAACTTAAAACCCTGCCCCCAGGTCCCACTAAGCCACGCCCCTGACTGGTTAGGCCACGACCCCCTCCAACTCATCAGCCAACGGAGATTGAAAAGATGAAGGTAAAGATCAACTTCTGTCAGCTGCAGGGGTGGGAGGGAGGTTGACTTTCTCCCTGCAGCTCACACTCAGACAGCATAGTGCTGCTGTCTTAGAGTGAGCTGTTCAAAAGGACACGCCCCTGATCCAGTTAGACCATGCCCCCTCCCACTCCTCAGCCGACAGGGATTGAAAAAATGAAGTTAAAAATCAACTTCTAGGTCCCGCTAAGCAACTCCCCGATCTGGTTAGGCCATGCCCCCTCCCACTCATCAGCCGACAGGGATTGAAAAAATGAAGTTAAAAATCAACTTCTGTCATCTGCAGAAGTGGGTGGAACGGTGACTTTCTTCCTGCAGCTCACACTCAGACAGCACAGTGCTGCTGTCTGAGAGTGAGCTGTTCAAAAGGACAGTCTTGTGTACGTCCAGGCCCTGCGCCAGACGGAGGACAGGGAGTCTGAAAGCCAGACAGTCCGGCCTAAAACTGGACCTCTGGCCACCCTAGGGGCATGCTGCTGTAGAGGTCATAGTTAAGGGGATGGTCCACTATGGAGGTCAGTGTTAAGGGGCAGATTGCTGTAAAGGCCACTGTTAAGGGGGAATGCCCCTGTGGAGGTCACTGTCAAGGAGGTGGTGTACTGTGAAACTCAATGTTAAAGGGGAAGGCTGCTGTAAAGGTCAGAGTTAAGGGGGTGGGCTGCTGTTGAGGTCCAAATTTAAGGGGGAGGGGTGCTGTAGATGTCAGTATTATGGTGGATAGTGTTGATATCTTTTAACGACACACACAAACATTAAATGAAATAGTTTAAATATACCCGAGCGAAGCCGGGTCCTTCAGCTAGTAAGAAATATATATACTTTAATATTGGAAGGATAATCATGAACATTGATTCTTGAATGAAATAATCTGGTTTAAGTAACATCATTAACCATCTATTGTTATCCTAATTATGAACATTAATTATCGGATGAATTATGAATAACATCTATCAATTATTTAGATCAACAAACACGATTAATTCCCCCTAATAATACTAATCATTGAATTCCTGGATTATATTAATATTAATTTATTATTGATTTATTTTTGGATATTTTATAATTTTCATATTTTAATATTTTTTTATTCATGCTATATAAATCATGTTGACATGCACTTGATTAGGAAATGTGTTTATATATACATATGACAACTGATTCATTATTTTTGCTGCGATAGTTATATCTACTGCGATAATTGTCCTCATAGTGTTTTTATAATTTTTTTTACAATTTTAATCCTACTAATTGTTTAGTTTTATTGTTTATTGGTTGTGGTGATGTGAATGCTAAAGTGAATAAGGATCCCGGAAGAGGGTTATATCTCACCCAGGTTCCTCAACTGGGTGAGATAAGTAAAGTTCCAGAGTGGTGCTGGCTTCAGCAAGGCATAGTTGCTGGAGCTATTTTGTTTAGTATTTAAAGGCTGGATTTTACTTGGATTGGGAGCTAGGTTGGTAGAGGGAGCTGCCAATCCACCCCTCCCATTCCAGGGCAGGTTTTCCCTAGCATGAGGGATCCACAGGTGTAATCACCTGGGATCATTACTGGGGAGTAAAAGCCCATCCCAGACTGTCAGTTGGGGGCATGGTTGCAAACAGAGGCCGGGTGAGGCTGAGAAACCACGAGGCTGGAACATAGCCCGGACTGACCGTGTTACAGCCTGGGGGGCTGGTATACACTTGGCTGAGAAAGCCGGACCCGACACTGTGTCTGAACAGCACTCTATAGGTTAGTCAGGGATTCTAACATATGTTTAGTTAGAGCCCAGCGGGGCAGGTGTTTGTTTTGTATTATGTCTGTTTTGCTGTGGTGCCAAATAAAAGCGATGTTTGGACCTTAAACTTGGTGTCTGGAGAAGATACTTGTGTGAATGACCCCTGGAGAAGAGCTAATCCCCCACAATTGGTGTCAGATGTGGGCAGGAGTCCCGGCTGAAAAGAGGCAAAGTGGTTGCTGAGAGCAACGACTACACACAGGAGCCTGCTGGTGATAATCTGGACTTTTTTTTTCCTGTGGTGCAAGCAGCAAGAGCAGGTGATGCTAAATACTGCTGTGCTGCAAGCAAAAGCTGTGATGTTTTAAAGGGCCAGAAACCAACCCTAAGGTACAGAGACCAACAAAAAAATAAAAAATAAAATATATATATATATATATATATATATATATTTTTTTTTTTTTGTTGTGTGGTTTTGTGCTCTCTTGCTAAGTGAACTGTTTTGCTGCAAGACTGACTCTGGTCATGGGTCTCGGGGAAAAGTTTTGGGTCAAGCTGACCTCCCATGTGAATTGTGCTCTGGTTTGGCGGAAAACAAGGGTCACAGAGGACATAATGAAGCAGCTGGAGCAGAGAACTAGTTATTTGCTGAAGAGAGGGTCCTCGATGCTGTCTGGACACTTTGCAAAATTCCAAGAGGCTGTTGGAGTGCCGGGAGTGTCAGAGGTAAAGCGAATATATGCCGTTGCCAAGGGCAACTGTCGGTAAGAAAAGAGCAGAAGAGCGGTACGGCTCTCAGGGCTCTAGAGATGATGTCCAGATGTGCCATAAGGCCATTGCTGGGAGCAACTCAGCACGAAAGCATGCAGCTGTCCTGCGTCTGGAGTGCTGCTGGAGATGTCATCGTTTTGGAAAGTGTGCACCTGATTGTCCGATCTACTATTATCCAGTAGAAGGATGATGACCTCGGAGGGGATGGCCCAGGAGACCCCTCACCTCCTAAGCCTGACGAACCAGTGACACCAATGGGTAAGACTGTTTCTATTATTGATTGTGTAGTTGGGGACAATGTGCGGGACATTCGTGTGGATAGGAAGGACTATCCGGTGGCACTCAATGAGTGTGAGACACCAGTGCGAACTGGGACTTATGAGATTGGGGTTGCCGATACCCTCATGATGGATAGGAAATTGGGCATTGCTTTCCCCTCGCTTTGGGAGTTGTCAGGAAATGGAGACACTTCTGCAGTCAGTGATGCAACTCCTGCAGAATTTGTACCTCTCACTTTAAGGGAAGATGTCAAGCTTAATGCATTTCCGGATGAAGGTGTGAAGTTATGTAAAATATATAGTGATAATGAAAGTTTATTTTCTTCATCTGGTATTGTTCAAGAAGAACTTTATGACTTGATCAGGAGGTTTGAAGAACTCTTCTACCCCGCTACAATCTGTTAAGAACATTTCCCTTGTCATCTGATATGATTTTACATTATGTCATTCACAAATGTGTATAAACCATGTTAAATACCATTATTGTTGTAGTTTTCCATGTTTATCAGCAGGTGGCAGCAATGGATTAGTAAGAACTTAGGTTCAGTTTAGTACATCTAAGCTGGAATAGTTCGTTCCAGCTTAGCTCCCCCTCTGTGAGCAGAGTGGGCTGTGCCCACATCCTGCAGCATGGGGAGAGAAGGAATTTCGAGGTAGTGTAGCCAACCCCCTGCTAGGGGTAGGGTGTGCGTGTTAAGAGCTCCCAGATATAGGGAAGAAAGCCAGGATCTTGTCTCGGCTGAGACATTGATCCCCATCCCAGCCTGAGCCCTGCAGCCTCAGCTGGATGAAGCAAGCAGACAACCTCCAGTTCCAGGAAGAAAGCATCCCTGAGAAGATAACGGTGAGTCAAGTTCCAGAGACCCAAGAAAAGCCATATTCCTCCTCAGTTAGTCAGTCCCTATACAGCAGAAAATCGAAAGTGCAGAAGCCAAATTCCTGCCACATTTTTAGAGCTAACAAAGCAGACACCCTTTCCTACAAGCTCCAGGTTGATAGAGCAGAAGATAAATTCCTGCCAAACATTGCCAATACCTGCTGTGACCAAAGACTAAAGCTGTATCTTGCTTGGATGAAAGTTACAATCAGTAAAGACAAGTTTGAACTTTACCAAAGGTCTGGACCTCAATTTCTGATACAAATTCCTCTATTACTCCTACTATCACTACACTCAATTTATTGCAAGTGAGCCAGCATCCAGGAGTCCAGCTGTAACCAGGTAGAAGACACTGTTGACACAATTACTACTACCATACAGAGACATTACACCACTCTGGCATTCCTAACCTGGGACGTGCATCATAACACCTCTAAAGGGCCCTGTGACAGTAGCTTGTGCACGCTGCAATTGGCGTCACAAACAAAACTATAGACTATTATACCCATATCCTGACCCACTGCATAATTTGGCGTCAGTGTAACCGTACCATGGTCCTGCTCATTGCACATATAAGTAATGTGGATTCCTGTGAAATGTCGGAGGATGTCAATCCATTTTCTTTGCAGGCTGTGACTGGGGAAAAAGCTTCCCCTGCTGGTAAAAATGTGACAGTGCTAGAGGGTGTACCACACAAATCAGGTGGGGATAAGCAGTCTCCCCAGTGATCTATGGGTAATAAAGAAATGGCCCAGGTGGGAATGAGCTCATCAACGCCTCTAGCGGTCAGGATAACTAATGACACGAGCAGTGTGCGTGACGTATATGCTGTGACTGATAGCGACTCGGAGAGTGAGCCTACCATGTCAAAATCTTGCAAAATAAAGGGGTTTACTAATAGCGACCAGAGGATAGTTATATCTGACGAGATGAGAGTTAAGGGGGATAACGGCAGCCTAGTGTCTCAGGCCCACATCTAGACAGTTATAGTTGACCCGGCAGGTCAGTACAGCTGCAAACTTAAAGATGGTTCCGCTCGCTCCGCGCCGTCCCTAGATGCATTAGAGAAGGAACTAGCGGTTTCACAGAGCCACTGAAGAAGGCTATATAAGGGTCAAAGGAAGAGACCCAGAAAGAGACGAGTGAACTGAAGGGTCTACTGCCTAATGTCCAGGAAAAGAGTAAAAACTCCAGAAAGACACCAAAGACTACAGTAGACACAGACAAAGTGCTTAAAGGGACCCTGGGTGGTACCCCCACAGGGTGTTCAAAAGAGAATGGGGGTACTCCTGCTGCAACAGAGCAGAGCGAGGAGCAGCTGGGACAGGAGGCCAAAGAGCGGGGCGCTTCCAACAAGCTAGTGCAAAAATCTGAGAAGAAACAGAAGAAGTTTGACCGGCTCCTGGCTGAAGAGAAATACATCTCGGCCTGATATGCCTAAGAACTTGACCGAGTGAAGGTTGATGCTGGGGAAAAGATGACCAAGGTCTGCTCTCTGGCTAGGGCCCTTGAAGAAGCACTTGGGGCTCGAGATGAATTGGCAATGCTGAACAAGCAACTTAGAGCAGAGATGGAGGATCTCGTGAGCTCAAAGGATGACGGCAGGAAGAACGTCTGAGTTGGAGACGTCTAAGCGTGCTCTCAAGTAGGTCGAAGAAATGAGGACTAAGCTTGAAGATATAGAGGCAAGAGCTTCTCGAGGTGACAGGTTGGCTCAATCAAAGGAAAATGAGAAACCTGAAGAGGAGAGTCCTCTGAAAAATGCCAAAAAGTCTAAGCCAGAGCTTGTTAAGAAGGGGTCTTGAGATGATGGCGCTGTGGTGCCGACTGAGGCAGAGAAGATGGAATATGTTTCTGCTGAACCCTTTGATGGGGCTGATGTGGATGCAGACACCAAGAGACTCATGGCAGTGGGTAGCCAGGACCTGGTCCTGAAAGACGTTCCCTCCACCTACAAGGCCTTCCAAATAGCCAGCAGCCTGCTGGGGAAGAAGTACGAGGCGATGGATGACTGTCACAACCAGACAGCTGAGAAGCTCTGACAGAGGCCTTTCAGAACCTCCTCCTTGACTTTCTTTGTTGTGGTATTCAGTTCCTCATCTCGTTAGCCTCTCTCAGCTGTCATGTGTTGGACTAATTGCTTCCCTTTAAATTCCTCCCCAGAATACTTTTCTGGGCGGCTTATACTTCTTCCTGGAGTGTGTGTGCATGCTGATCTTGTTCTCCTCTCTGCTACAAAGTTAAGTGTTGAACTATTATCTGTTATTTTCTGTTTGCTGGATCCCAGGTGACCCTGACTCCCTCCGTATCTTGTGTAGGGAGCCGGTGGTCGTGTCCCCTCATTATTGTAGGGTGCTCAGGGGTTATATAGTCAAGGTACGTGGATATGCAAACTTCCACCATTCGGATCTTTGCATAGGCTGAGCAGCCAGGGAAAGTGCCAGGTCTTCTGCAGGGGTCTCCCTTTTGTTCCTTAGCTTTTGGATCCAGCGAGTCATTTATGCATGTTGCTTTGCCTTGTTTCCTGTACACCGTCCGTGACAATGACCAGTATGTAGATCCTGTATGCTACTGTGGGATGGCTCTCATGAATCCTGCACAAAGGGAGAGCCATGACCCGGCTGACCCTCTGGAGGGAAAAGAAACATAGAAACATAGAATGTGTCAGCAGATAAGAACCATTTGGCCCATCTAGTCTGCCCAATATACTGAATACTATGAATAGCCCCTGGCCCTATCTTATATGAAGGATGGCCTTATGCCTATCCCAATCATGCTTAAACTCCTTCACTGTATTTTCAGCTACCACTTCTGCAGGAAGGCTATTTCATGCATCCACTACTCTCTCAGTAAAGTAATACTTCCTGATACTTTTAAACCTTTGCCCCTCTAATTTAAAACTATGTCCTCTTGTAGCAGTTTTTCTTCTTTTAAATATTCTCTCCTCTTTTACCTTGTTGATTCCCTTTATGTATTTAAAAGTTTCTATCATATCCCCGCTATCTCATCTTTCTTCCAAGCTATACATGCTAAGGTCCTTTAATCTTTCCTGGTAAGTTTTATCCTGCAATCCATGTACTAGTTTAGTAGCTCTTTTCTGAACTCTATCCAAAGTATCAATATCCTTCTGGAGATATGGTCTCCAGTACTGCGCACAATACTCCAAATGAGGTCTCACTAGTGCTCTGTAGAGCGGCATGAGCACCTCCCTCTTTCTACTGGTAATGCCTCTTCCTATACACCCACGCATTCTGCTAGCATTTCCTGCAGCTCTATGACATTGTCTTTTAAAATAATGACCCCTTAATCCCTTTCCTCAGATACTGAGGTTAGGACTGTAGCACTGATTTTATATTCTGCTCTTGGGTTTTTATGCCCCAGGTGCATTATCTTGCACGTATCAACATTACATTTTAGTTGCCAGATTTTTGACCATTCCTCTAGTTTCCTAAATCCTTTTCCATTTGGTGTATCCCTCCAGGAACATCAACCTTGTTACAAATCTTTGTGTAATCAGCAAAAAGACACACCTTACCATTAAGGCCTTCTGCAATTTCCCTGATAAAGATATTAAACAATATGGGTCCCAGAACAATTTCCTAAGGTACCCCACTGGTAACAAGACCATGGTCTTAATATACTCCATTGACTACAACCCTCTGTTGTCTGTCCCTCAGCCACTGCCTAATGCATTCAACAATATGGGAGTCCAAGCTCAAAGACTGCAATTTATTGATAAGCCTTCTATGTGGGACAGTATCAAAAGCCTTACTAAAGTCTAGATGAGCAATGTCTACTGCACCTCCGCCATCTATTATTTTAGTCACCCAATCAAAAAAATCAATAAGATTAGTTTGACATGATCTCCCTGAAGTAAACCCATGTTTTTCATCTTTCAATCCATGGGATTTTAGATGTTCCACAATCCTCTCCTTAAGTATGGTTTCCATTAATTTCCCCACTATTGATGTCAGGCTTACTGGCCTATAGTTGCCCAATTCCTCCCTACTACCTTTCTTGTAAATGGGCACAACATTTGCTAATTTCCAATCTTTTTGGACGACTCCAGATACCAGTGATTGGTTAAATAAATCTGTTAATGGTTTTGCTAGTTCACAACTAAGCTCTTTTAATAGCTTTGGGTGTATCCCATCAGGCCCATCATGTGACTTATTCGTATTAATTTTAGACAGTTGACTTAGAACCTCTTCCTCTGTAAAGACACATGCATCAAAAGATTCATTAGTCTTTTTTCCTAACTGAGATCCTTTTCCTACATTTTCCTTTGTAAAAACTGAACAGAAGTATTCATTGAGGCAGTCAAGTCTGTTAAAGACCCCTGTGTTCCCCGTACCTCCAACCTTGATAAGCAGGAAAAGAAGAAATTAAGAGGGCCGGTATAATACCCCATCCGAGAAGGATGAAAGGCTCACAAAGTGAGCGGAGACAACAAAGAGACAACAGCTGAAAGAGCTAAGGCCGATGACTTGGAGTGGGATAAATCCTCAGCTGTTGCAGAGATCAAAGAAATGGCTGCAGGTGAATCTGCCGAAGTAGAAAAAGTCACTGAGGAAGCAGAAGACTCTGAAACTGCCGCCAAAGCTGAGGAAACCACTGCTGAAGTAAAGGATGAACTTGAAAGTGGAACTTATGGTCGTTGCAGAGCTAGCAAGTGTAAAAGCAGAAATGCTGAAAAAACGAGAAAAAAAGGAATGGTGACAAAGTGGAGGTTTCTGGAAGGGCATGGGCGAGAGCCAAAGAAACAAAGAGAGCCAGACCAGAGAGTAAAACAAAAGTGTCAGGCTATTAGATGGGCACTCGATTGCCTTAGATATTTTCTACTAGCCAGCATTAGTGACAAATCAAACTTGGCTGGCCTGGGCAGGGCAGAATAAGGGTAAAAAAGTGATACTGACCACATATTCCAGGGGGAATATTGAGCCAGAAGGTTGTAGGATAAGGGGTATGCACTGTCGCAAGCATCCGGTGGGTACAAGTGTTCACCCCCACAAGTTTGAACAAAGAACGGGGGGAGGGGGGGTGGCGGTGGTATGTGGTGATGTGAATGCTAAAGTGAATAAGGATCCCGGAAGAAGGGTATATCTCACCCAGGTTCCTCAACTGGGTGAGATAAATAAAGTTCCAGAGTGGTGCTGGCTTCAGCAAGGCATAGTTGCTGGAGCTATTTTGTTTAGTATTTAAAGGCTGTATTTTACTTGGATTGGGAGCTAGGTTGGTAGAGGGAGCTGCCAATCCACCCCTCCCATTCCAGGGCAGGTTTTCCCTAGCATGAGGGATCCACAGGTTTAATCACCTGGGATCATTACTAGGAAATAAAAGCCCATCCCAGATTGTCAGTTGGGGGCGTGGTTGCAAACAGAGGCCGGGTGAGGCTCCGGGTGTGTGGTTCCAGCCGGGCTAGGCTGAGAAACCATGAGTCTGGAACATAGCCTGGACTGATCGTGTTACAGCCTGGGGGGCTGGTATACGCTTGGCTGAGAAAGCAGCCAAATCTGATACTGTGTCTGAACAGCACTCTATAGGTGAGTCAGGGATTCTAACATATGTTTAGTTAGAGCCCAGCAGGGCAGGTGTTTGTTTTGTATTATGTTTGTTTTGCTAAGGTGCCAAATAAAAGCGATGTTTGGACCTTAAACTTGGTGTCTGGCGAAGTTCCGGGTGATTGAGTGCCTGTTAATATTTCTTATTTTAGAAATTATTAAAAGGCAGTGGGGTAAGCCTATGACAGTGCATCTATAACCAGAAATTAAGACGGGTGAGCCACTATGCTTTTCTTTCTGATATTAGTCTTGCATCTCAGAAACGGACAAACATTTTTAATAGAGACCAATTGAAAAAAAAAGATTGTCATCTAAAATGAGTAATATGTAATAATAAAAATATGTCCCCGAAGGTGTACATAGCCTTTAAATAATAAAGTGACTGTCCGTCTTCCGAAAGTTCACTGTTCATAGGTTCAGTTTTGTTTCTTTTGCAGTCTTGTTATTAAAATCATCTTATAATCCTATAATAGTAAAAGTGTTTGTTCAGTAATGCACCAAGACATCCTTAATCCTTTTTGATGAGTTCATAAAGCTGGACTAAGGTCCCTGCCAGTGCCATCTTACAATGCCACATTGTATTAGAATAAAACTACTGTACTTTCCAGACCTTGTGCACAGTGTTCTCATCAGTTACATCTCAAAGCAAGCAAATGAATACATATGGAACATACAGTATATTACACAAAGATTATAGGATCTCTCTTCATGTAAATATCCAAAGGGCTCAAGAAATCCTCTTGATGTTCATCTTCTGCTCGTTATTTTATGTAGCTTCCCTCCATATTTAACATACAAATCCTTATGCTATATGTTCATCACATTTCAATACTTCAAAGTTGATGTTTATGTTCTTTTCATCTTTTTGGTTAATATCTTTGCTTTCTCTCTATATTTTGAAGCAGTGAATAAGTTAAAGCATAACTTGGTTTATGTTCTTTGTCCTTGTTGGCTTTAGAGGTTCAAGTTGCTATGTTATCCTTCTTGGTGTGTGGCTGGGTGGGCTTTGCTCTTTGTGGCCTGCTAGGCTGCTTTCCCCTGAGAATTCAAAATTTTCTATGGAGTCTCTAAAAAGGGAAATATGATGTATAAGTAACTGAGACAAATGCGTAGTGGAAAAGATGTATCAAAACAAATGCATATAAGACCATAAACGACGAGTCTGGCTGCTTATCTTCCCCTTTCTTCACTTCTTCCCCACCCTCTTCCTTGTCCCATACTTTTTTTTTTGCTTTGGTGGTCATAGCTTTCAAAAAAAAAAAATTTTTTTTTTTTCAGGTTTACCATTGTAACTAATCTTCTACTACTTTTAAATTTTTCCCTTTCACATAGTTGTGAGAAATCTTAAAGTGGTTATCCTGAAAAAGATATTTATGACATCCTCAGGATAGGTCATCAGTATCAGATCTATGGGGGTGTGAAACCCAAGACCCCCGCCGATCAGCTGTTAGAAGACGCCTTGAGCACTCTGAACATTGGTCACCTAGCCTAGTTGCAGCTCAGTCCCATTCATGTCAATGGGGCTGAGCTTCAATATCAAGCACTGCCACTATATAAAGTATGCTGTCCTTGGAAAGCTGCCATTAGCCTGCTTCGATGGGCACAGCGGCTCCCTGAAACACCCGATCGTCGGGATGCTGGGACTTGGACCCCAGCTTATGTGTTAATGGTGACCTATCTTGAGGATAAGACATCATTATCTTTTCCAGTATAACCCATTTAAACACTATGGAGGGAATGTATGACGTTTGTATGCCATTGTTTTCATAAATTTTGGTGCAAGTGGCAACAACATTTGTAACTTTTTGCTGTTTCACACAACCCTTGCCACTTTTGAAAAGTGGGCATGGTTAGGTATTATAATTAGTTTAATTCCAGATTTATAATTAGAACTTTGCTTAAAAGTCTCAAAAAGGTAGCAGAATCACTCCAGTGGGCAAGAGGAGTCATAGGAAAACTGGAGTAGCATTTCTAGACAATGGAAAAAAATATTTTTTAGCACAAAATGAGTACAATTTTATAACCAAAAATTGGCCCTCAAGGTGTACATAGCCTTTGAAGATGCACCAAATTTAACAAACATTGGGGGTCACTTATCAAAGACGGTCTTTGATACTCTGCTTTGTCGAAGAATGCTCCTAATTTATGATGAGACAAGGGCCAGTTGTAAATAAGACGCATTCTCTACCAGTCCCAGATTGGAATCTACTTCAGCCCCTAAGTGGAGTAGATTTCAGTTGTCATGTATGGGTGCATGGAGATTAAAAAAATTGCATAACTGGACCATGCAATTTTTTTATGCCATGAACTGATGTAGGAGGTCCCACAAGTTGTGTATGGCATTACACTTATGCTCCATTGACTCCAATGGAGCCAAACTGCAATACCAGACACAATCTGTGGACAGGGGTGGTGCTGTTTTTGATTGAAAGCATCCAAGTTTTTCTAATCCTGGACAACCCCGTTAAATGCCACATTCAATAGCAACTGATGCATCTAAGAGGCTTAACAGGGGAAGGTTGCTTCCTCGCTCTGGCCATCCCCCCCTTCCTTCAATTCGATCCTGGGGTGCCAGTGAGCTACCATATCAACCACAGCCTAACAAATGCACCCAGGTCTACCTTAAGTATAAGCCTGTTAGGTCATACCAGAGGCGTCCCTTAGTATAGTAGGTTGCCTGTTACATACTGTCAGGCTATAGTACTTTGTATTGGTAAGCATTTCAATCAAATGAGCATAGCTTCAAGAGCCTTAAAAATTAAATGATGTTTAGTATACTCTCTCGCCAATAAATAAATTGACCGAAAAATTTAAGTCATGGCTCCTGGAATGTGACGCCCCAAAAATGACTTTTCTCCACAAAATGTGTTTTTATTATACAAAAATCATAAAAGTTGCTTATTTTACTGTGCAGTAAACAGTGCAAAAAACTCAAAAACATCAAAAAGTTATAGATCTTGGAATATGAGAAAAAACTAAAGAAGATGCTTGGTACTGAGGTCCAAGCAGTAGGGAGCAACAGGAAAAAACTACAATACTGCAATGTGATTGGTGACTTTTTATGTTGTAAATTTTGCAACCTTCGTCTTGCAGCATAAATAAAATAACTTTAATCTCTTAATCAGAATGATTAGAGTTATACCAAATAGTTTTCTTTAAAAGATGTATTACTTTTGCACAAGTAAAAGTACTTAAAAAAAAATGTTTTTGCATTGTCGCATGCCAAGACCCATAACTTTTTTCTTTTTATGTTTAGGCTTGATTTTTGCAAGACAACTTATAGTTTTCAGCAATATCATTTTAGGATACATATCATGTTTTGATCAGTTTGAAGGGGTCATGCCCATGATCATGGTTTTTGTCCGCATCTAATCCTCGGATGCGGACCCATTCACTTCAATGGGGCCGCAAAAGATGCGGGCAGCACATCTTGTCAGTTCTGCGGCCCTACAAAAAAATAGAACATGTCCTATTCTTGTCCATATTACAGACAAGGATAGTACATATCTATAGAGGGCTGGATGTTCTGTTCCACAAAATGCAAAACACACATGGCCGATATCCATGTTTTGTGGATCCACAATATGCGGACTACAAACATGGCTATGGTTGTGTGCACGAGCCCGATCACATCACTTACATGCATGTGGGGATGTGGCAAGAGACCGCATTCCCTCACGTACATGTATGTGAAAATGTGCCAACGTGTTGATGACTGCTGTAAGAATTTGTGCCAGCGATTATTAAGGGGATCAGTGCAGAAGAGCTGGGATTTTTCTTATTCTTTTGTGTATTTTTGTTCTATCTGCTACACAATGGCTGGGGTTGTATAGTTTGAGCATCAACTTCCAGCGCAGAAGCTACACGGTAATATATACATTATGGGGATATGTGGGGTTTTGAGGTGTTTTCTGTGTTTTGGGAAAAATGTGTGGTTTCTGTCTGTGAGTGATTAAGTTAGCCCATTATGTCTGGTAATTGTATCACAGGCAGAGCTCAATGTGTTTTGGTAATTGTATTTTGTTGATTGCGTCACAGACAATGCCATTGTGTTTGTTGAATAGAGTTAGTTTTGTGTTTAAACTGTACAGGATTGGCTGCTATGTCATGTCCTCAGTATGTCATGTGTATATAAGTCAATGTTGTGTGTTCAATAAAGAGTTCCTGTTTTACCCTTCATCATGTTGAGGCTGGTGTTTGGGTAACTGATCGACACTGGGGATTGCGAAATGCTGAAGATTTGCTATACTCCCCTGGCTATACTATTAGCTCTTGTAAGTGCTTGTTCCAGTTACTTGTTCCTGCTCTCTGGATTTAGGAGAGGTTCACCCACTGGAGCCTGGAGCCTTGTTGTTGGCCCAGGGTGGGTAGGAGACGGCGAGACCTCAACCAAGCTTCGGTGGTTTGTGGGGTCTGCAGCGCTTACGGTGCCAAGTGGAGTACTTGGAGTCCTCGGGAAGAGCTAGGAGCATCCATCGATGGAGGTACCTGGTCGGGGTGCCAGGAGATCCGTTACAATGGCCTATCCCGAGGATACACCATCAATATTAAAAATGCTGGACAACCCTTTTAAGGCTACTTTCACACTGCCGTTTCTGGGTCTCACAAGCAGCCCCAAACGGATCAGTTTAGCCCCAATGCATTCTGAATGGATAAGGATCCGTTCAGAATGCATCAGTTTGCCTCCGTTCACCTCCATTCCGCTCTGGAGGCGGACACGGATCCGTCCTGACTTACAATGTAAGTCAATGGGGACGGATCAGTTTACATTGACACAATATTGGTGGAATTGTAAACGGATCCGTCCCCCATTGACTTTCACTGTAAAGTCAGGACGGATCCGTTTGACTTACACTTAGACTTAGACTTTTTTTTTTTACTAAGTTATGCAGACGGATCCGTACTGAACGGATACCAACGTTTGCATTATAGGTGTGGATCCGTCTGTGCAGATACCAGACGGATCCATACCTAAACACAGGTGTAAAAGTAGCCTAAGGCATACAAGTCCAAATCAGGGATGTCATAGAGGTGGATACACCAATCAAGATTCTCCTGTACAAGACAGAGCGAAGAGCTGCTCTGAAGGATAAAGTGCAAACAAGCAGTGGCGTGCTTAGGGTGTTTGGCACCCGGGGCGGGTCCTTTCTCTGGCACTTTAAAAAGTACCCCCTCACAGTAGTATTGCTCTTATTGTACAACATTCACAGTAGTTTTGTACAGAGGTGTGCCCCCTCACAGTAGTTATGCCCACATTGAGCCCTCTACCCGGAAATAATCCCCATTGTGCCCCTTCACAGTAATAATCCCCATTGTGTCCCCTTCATAGTAATAATTCCCATTGTGCCCCCTTTATAGTAATAATGCCCATTGTGCCCCCTTCACAGTAATCATTCTCACTGTGCTAGTAATGCCCTCTGTGCCCCCTCCATAGTAGAAACCCCCATTGTGCCCCCTTCACAGTAATAATGCCCATTGTGCCCCCTTCACAGTAATAATGCCCACTGTGCCCCCTTCACAGTAATAATGCCTACTGTGCCCCCTTCATTGTAGTAATGCCCTCTGGCTCTGTGCCCCCTCCATAGTAGAAATGCCCATTGTGCCCCCTTCACATTAGTAATGCCCTCTGTGCCCCCTCCATAGTAGTAATGCCCTCTGTGCCCCCAGCTGTTTGAAGAGAGGGCAGCGCTCATATGAGAGCTGCTTTCTCTGTTCAGTTCACCTGCTCGCCGTAGCATTTGCAGTGATGAGCAGGTAAACAGAGCAGAGAAGGCAACGCTCGTACGAAAATAAAAGCAGACAACCCCTTTAAAGACATACTTGGAAAACATTACATACAGCGCTCCAGAACATACAGGGTCATACAGCGCCACATAACTCTTACATCCAGTGAGTTCTCTTCTCTGATGTAGATATTCTCTTTCCTCTTCTTCTCCTGTCAGACCAGACCGCCATGGTGACTTCTTTCAGCCGCGCCTCGTCTCTGCAGAGTTTAACAGACATCTTACTTTCCTACTTTTCCATCATCCTCCCACATTCTCAACACCCCATCCTGCCACCCCCAATACTGTGTCCACTGTGCTCCCCAATACTTTCCTGCAGAAACAGTCCACCTGACAATACTGGTACCACACAGGTAGTGTGTCAGTACAAAAACACCCCTTTATATTGTACGCTAGTAATAAAACTTCCTTTCAGATCAGACCCCCATATGAAACCCTAAATGAGATCCCCCAATCTCAGACCAAACCCCCTTTAGACCTCTATGTCAGACCCCATATAAGACCCCAGTTTTAAACCTCAGATCAGACCCCCATTAGACCTCCATGTAGGACCCCGACCCAATATCAGACCTCAGATAAGACCCCCATATAAGACCCGCATTAGACCTCCAGACCCCCATATCAGACCTCCAGACCCCCATTAGACCTCCAGACCCTCATTAGACCTCCAGACCCCCGTATCCAAACCCCCCAGTCAGACCTCCAGACACCAAATCAGACCCCCATTAGACCTTCAGACCCCCAGTCAGACCTCCATACCCCAATAAGACCCCCATTAGACCTCTAGACCCCCCAGTCAGACCTCCAGACCCCCAATCATAACCCCATTAGACCTCCAGACCCCCAATCAGAACCCATTAGACCTCCAGACCCCCATTAGACCTCTATACCCCGTCAGACCTCCAGACCCCCAATCAGACCTCCATTAAACCTTATAGACCCCCCAGTCAGACCTCCAGACCTCCATTAGACCTCCAGACCCCCCCAGTCAGACATCCAGACCCCCAATCAGACCCCCATTAGACCTCCAGACCCCCAATCAGACCCCTATTAGACCTCCTGACGCCCCCAGTCAGATCTCCTGACCCCCCAGTCAGACCTCCAGACCCGCCAACCCCCCATAGACCACTTCAGACCCCTATTAGACCTCTCCATACCCCCCCCCCTCCATTAGACCTCCATATCAGAGCTCAAATCAGACTGTAAAATAATAAAGTCATTTACCTCTCCTGTCGGCACTCTGCCTGTCCTGGCTGTCTTCTCTTCTCAGAGCCCGCTCTGCAGTCACCTGACCTCCTGCAACGTCAGGTCAGAGTGCGCTCTGTACGTCCTGAAGTTGCAGGCAGCCAGGACACAGCAGCTCCAGCCCTGAGAAGAGTGAGCAAGAGGAGGGGGAAGTACTGTACAGCGCTTTTCTCCCCCTCCTCCTACAGACTAGTGAGCACTTCCATTATGGAAGCAAGCGCTGACTAGTATTCCTTTTATAAGATGCACTGCATCTTATCAAGGGAAAAGCTATGAGTGCTTCCATCTGTATTGATGGGCTCATTGCCTCTGTTCTGACACCCCTCTGAGAGTGCTGACCCCCCCCCCGCCCTGTTCTGGCACCCCCCTGAGAGTGCTGAACCCCCCCCCCCGCCCTGTTCTGGCACCCCCCGAGAATGCTGAAACCCCCCCCCGTCCTGTCCTGTTCTGTTCTGGCACCCCCCTGAGAGAAGACCGCCCCCCCACCCTCCCCTGGGCACGCTACTACAAACAAGTATTACACGTCTACATTCATTATATGACAATAGCGGATAACTGGATGCAACATTTGACCACCTCAACAATGACAAATCTAAGTAAGTACATAGAAGATTTCCTTCCTTTAACCCTGGGTTCACACCTGAGCGTTTCTGAGACGCGCGTTTTAACGCGCGTTTAACGCGCGTTTTTATGCGCGTTTTTATGCGCGTTTTTTGCAATAGTAAACGCGCGTTTGACGCGCGTTTCTGTGATTGACTGCAGTGTTGTCCAATCAGCAAATATCCCTGTGTATATGAAGTTTGGCCAATCCTAGCGCATTGGAGGTGTGAAATTCCATGTGTGTTGGTAGAGTGTGTGGTTTGGAGTCATGGAATGTTATAGACGGCGACGTGTTGCGGCACTTGTTGCAGCTATCCAGCTGGAACGCTTGAGGAGAAGGCGGGACAGCAGGCGACGTTTCTGGGTCCATCCTGTTATTGCAAATAGACAGGAGAGGGGCCAGTTCTGGGCACTGTATGCCAACCTCCGTGCCCATGAGGACCAGTTTTTTGACTACACCAGGATGTCCATCCACAGGTTAGTACGTATACGTGGTTGCAATGCTTTTTCAATGGTTAAGCTAAGTGTTTTGTGATTTTTGTATTGTTAACCATGAACATTTTATTGTTTCCCAGCTTTGACGAGCTCCTGGTGCTGTTGTCCCCTCATTTGCAGCGTCAGGACACCTTCATGCGGGACTGCATCCCACCAGTGGAAAGACTGGTCATTACTTTGCGGTAAGTAGCCTATTATTGTGGCCATTTAAACCATTTGCAGTGTGTTGTGCCATGATCTGAGTTTCGCCCTGTTTCTCTTGCTGTTTGTGACGTATGAGTGTTTGTGCGGGGGGTATGTGATGTGTATGTTGTCAACGTGTGGCATAGATATCCCATACATGCATCATGTATCCACATTTGGCCATGTTTTACCCCTCACTTTCCAAAAATAGTCCAAACAGTTGTTTCAATTTTTTTTAAACTTTGGTGAATGTATTCACATCATACATTTCAAAATCAAATGTGTTTCAACTGTTTTCCAAACAAAGGAGCAATGTAGTCAAAATAACATATAAATAATACCAACAATTTTCAAGATAAGTGCCCTTTTTGGCTCCCAAAACCTTGAGCCGGAGAATTTCCCTCTTCTCCGTTTATCACAGGGTTTCATATTGCGGCCCAGAAAACTCTGCCTCGGGATCCCGCCGTGTCTCTCTGGCTCCGCGAGACTGATTGGCGGGTGGCATTTCAGTGGTGGTGATGGTGGAGGTGCTTGGGCCCGTGCTTGAAGAGGGATATGGGTATGATGTGTGTTGTGTCTGCCATGTCTCAAGAGGGTGTTGTATGTTACTTTGTGTGTATGTGTGTGCTGGGTATGTGTGAGGGTGTTGTTGGGGATGTAGTGGGCCATATTGTGGGGCATATTGTGGGCAATATTGTGCCCCATATTGGTGGCCATATTGTGGTGGCTGCTGTGGTGGCTGCTGTGGTGGCTGCTGTGGTGGATGCTGTGGTGGCTGCTGTGGTGGATGCTGTGGGGGATGCTGTGGGGGATGCTGTGGGGCAGTGCTAGACGTTGCTAGCTCGTAAGGGAGGCAATACTTGTCTATGGTTTTAGTCACCTCCTCCCTTACTTTGGTGATCATATGTCTCGGCACATGCAGCATTTTCTCCTCTAGACTGAGGAGAAAATATGCGTCGCTGCTTAGTTTTGGCACAGGATGTGCCAGGGCATCCAGGCAGCCGATTAGGCGGTCCTCCTGTCTCTCCGTTCTCCTCCTTTTATGTCGGGGCTGCCGAGTTGCCTCTGGTACGGCTTGGCCAGTCTGCATGGGGCTGACGAAAGTCGGAGTGGGGGGGGGGGCTGGAGGACTCATTGGCCCCATAGATGGGCCCGGCTCACTGTCCATTGTGCCCTCGTCCTCTTCCTCATCACCTTGCGCCTGGCTGTGTTCCCAGCTACTATCGGTGCTGTGAAGTGGAAAATATAGGTAAGTATGTTCCCCATATGAAATTGAATGTATGTAATGTCATACCACATCCTCTCCTCAATGTGTATGCCCTTGACTCACCTCCGCATTTCGGTGCACGATATCAAAAACGACATTTGTGCTGCATGCACATAACTGGAGCGTCCGCCTGGGGAGGATCCGCTCCTCTGCTCCTTTTGTTTGCGGCGATGGCGGATAAAGGCATCTTTCAGGCTTTTCCATTTGCCTTTGATAGTGTTGACTATGAAAAAGGAAAAAAAAAACATCCGTTAATATCTCTTTATTTTCGTACATTTGTTTCAGGTATTTAGCTACCGGACAGTCATTGGCCAGTCTCCACTTTGCGTTTCTCATTGGGAAGTCCACAGCCAGCATGATCATCCGTGAAACCTGCGTGGCAATTTGGGACGTCCTTCATCCTGCTGTGATGGCCCAACCACAGAAGGAGGACTGGCTGCAAATTGCGGATCTGTTTTTCCAATCCTGCAATTTCCCAAACTGTGTCGGCGCAATAGACGGGAAGCATATCCGCGTTCAGAAGCCCATAAGGAGCGGGAGTCAATTTTTTAATTATAAAAAATATTTTTCTTTTGTGCTTTTTGCGGTGGCTGATGCAAACTATTGCTTCCGATACATTGATGTGGGGTCCTACGGCAGCAGCTCAGACTCCGCAGTTTTCGGGCATTCGGCCTTTGGGCAAATGCTCACTAATAATGAGCTGGACCTCCCGGGGAACACCACACTGCCTGGGACCACTTTTCCCGCTATGCCCTTCGTTTTTGTGGGGGACGAGGCCTTTGCGCTGGGGGACCATCTGATGAGGCCGTACTCCAGCCGGGGACTCTCCATTGCCAGGCGTGTATTTAATTACCGGCTGACAAGGGCACGCAGGGTGGTGGAGTGCGCCTTTGGAATTTTAGCGAACAAATGGCGCTTTCTCCATTCGCCCATTTATTTCAAATTGGAGACCGCTATCTCGGCCGTGAAGGCAGCGTGTGCTCTGCACAATTTTGTACGTCTACGGGATGGGTATAATTTCGAAGATTCCCTCAGCCATTCGTTGGAGAGTCGGAATCAGAGTGGTGTGCGTGGGACCCGGCACGGTGCAGCTGTCCGGGACCACTTCAACACATATTTTGTGAGCCCACATGGGGCGTTACCATGGCAGTTGGAAGCCATCTAAGTTTCTGTTCATTTATATTTTTTGACAGAAAAGTGTGTTTACATATTATTTGATTTTCTAATTTGTTTGATTATGACTAGGGCTAAAAGAAAAATTTGGAAACGATCTTTTGTGCATTTGTTTTTTTTTTTCCTATATAGTGCCCCTTGAGGATGCCCCTATAGTGGCCATCAATAGTCGCCCATTAACAAGGGTTTAGAAATATGGGCGAAATTATGTGTCCCATTTAAGTGGCCAATACTCGGCCAGTAGAATATAAGCCAAGGAGGGTGAAATAACGGATCCCATCAAGGTGCCCAATACTGGCACGTTACAAACCCAAACACCTAACATATGCCTTGCCACCCATAGCCCACAAACAGTCTCATTCTAAAAAATACACAATATCAATAACAACTTAGGATTCAAATCCCTCAAGCCAAACTTAGGCCTACATTTCAAAATGCTACTACATTTGCGGATTGAAAGAGCGCAGTCTGGCACAAGATAGTGGAACCACTGCAAATTGATCATACTGGCCCATTGCATTGTACCAGAATGTGGGGGAGGGTGAACCAGGACAGTACTAAAAAATAAAGGGGCGAGGGGACACTATTACAACATGTAATGTGCACATTATTCTTTGTAAACTAAGGCCATTGAGTGCCCATATACAAGAACAGGGATGGTGATGCTGCGTCCCTCTAGCTGTTGCTAAACAATCCAAGTCCATGCATGCCTGCACAGGCTCCAGCAAGTAAAATACAGGGCAGCATTTGTGGAGGTGGCGTTTGACAACAGCTGGAGGGCTGCAGGTAGAGCTGGCCAGGGCTATTACATATAGTTGGGACACCACTGCACACAAGGAGTTTACTTTCACTTTACAACACACATGGACATACCTTTTCCCTGTTTCACTGTCTTGGTTAAACTGCTCCAATCTGGCCAGATGCTTTTGGCAATATCCTCCCAGGCCTGCTGCCTGCTCCTCCGATTTTTGTAGTTGCCATCCTGTGTGTCATACAGGCAGCGTTTGGCTTGCACCAGCCTGATGAGGGTCTCTGTGTCACAGCCGGACTCCTCCATGCTGGCTTCTCTCCAAAACTGTGCTTTGCACCTGGTGTTGTGCCTTTTCCAGCATGTTGCAAAATCCAAGACGCGCGTTCGAACGCGCGTTTTATGTGTCAAAAACGCGCTAAAATCAAGCGTTGCGCGTTCCCATTGAAGTCTATGGGCCAAAACGCGCGACAAACGCCCAAAAAAAAGCTCAAGCACTTGTTTGAGCGTCGGGCGTTTTACAGCGCGTTTGAACGCGCTGTAAAACGCTCATGTGTGAACCCTTCCCATAGGGAAGCATTGGATTTCATGTCTTGAGCGTTTTACAGCGCGTTTGAACGCGCTGTAAAACGCTCAGGTGTGAACCCAGGGTAAAGGTTCAGTCCCTGTCTAAATGCTATGAAAATTACGTCACAGTCCACGGAAGGGTGTGCTCTTGTTTTGGACTGTTTTATATTTAACTTGTTATTTTTAGTCAATGTAAGTTTGTTTATTTTAATCTTTAGACAAACAAAAAGCAACTTCAAGAGCCCCTTATTGAGTTATGTCTGTGCCTTTTCTAAATGTAGAGGAGACATAGGTAAATACAATTTCTATCATTTTAAATGGGAAAAAATATATACCAACATTCAGAAATCAATGTTAACCGCTTCATTACCATTATCCCCCTTCCTTACCAGGTCAATTTTTCAGTATTAGCAATCGGCCTACTTAACTGCAAATAACTAATAATTTCTGAGCCAACCTACAGGTATTTTATATTATTATTAGATGACAGAAATAATATAAAAAAATATATATTTTGTATTGAAATTGTATTATATCAATAAATTGATAAGAATTTTTCCTTAAATAGGTTGTCCAGGCTTTTTCTGTTGATGACCTATCCTCGCACCCCTGCCGATCAGCTGATTTAGGAGTGCCGTCTGTGCGTGGCATCTCCCTTCTCTCTTCCTGTCCAGTGCTGCTGACCCATAAACCTACAGCAGCGAGCAGGAAGAGAAAAGGGAGACAGCACGTGTGCACTGCTTACGCCGTCTCCTCATACAGCTGATCGGTTGGGGTGCTGGCTGTCATCAATAGAAAAAGCCAGGAAAACCTCTTTAACATTCTTATTAATTTATTGATCCAATACAATTTCAATAAAAAATATTTTTTAAGAAAGCAAAAAGGGAAAAAAAAGTGTGTACCTTTGTAAATTTTACACACACAAAGTCCGCTATACTATTCCTAAAACTAATAAATATATACAGTATATTTATTTTATTATTTTACTAACAGCGAAAATGTGTGTGATATACTATTGCTAAAACTAGTAACTATAGCTATAACTTTTCTATTTTTTTATTTTAGTTCACTTTCAATTAATTTATTATTTATTTTATTTTTTTATGAAAAAGTAAATTAACCCCACCTTGCTACAGTCAGGGCAGAAAGGGGTTAATTCAGAGACTGGAGGCCTCTGTTAATTTTAAAGCCAGCAAGTGGTGCTCTCATCAAGTGTCCTTGCGCGTACTGGCTGCAGACTGACTCCTGTGTATGCTGGTTGCTTGGGACTGCATGCTGACTGCGGTGTCTTGTATGAACTGTTGCCTGTGAATGTGTATCCTTCCTGTGTTTGTATCTCTGGGGTGCCTGTTACAGGTGCCATGCAGGCCGGCTGCATGCGCTTTGTGTACTTGCTGTGGGCGTTCCCATGCATGCTGGTTCTGTGATGCGTGCTGGCTGCGGCGTTGAGTGTGAACAGGGTCTGAGTATGGATGCATTTATGTTTGTGTCACGGGTTGTTTGTGCTCTAGCGTACTAGCTGCGGTGGACTCCGTGTATGCTGGTTGCCAGGGGAAATGTCCAGTACTGCAGCCTGTGTGTTCACTTCTCTGTTCATGCAGGCTCCCCTCCCTGTTTGGTTCTGATGGGGTTAATGTCACTTGTCTGTTCCTGGGTGTGGCTTATCAGTTTTCCTGGTTATTGCAGCTCTATCTATCTGTGAGATGTGGGGCTTGGGGTCTTCTGCCTTACTGGGTGTAACCCCTTGCTACTGACCCAGGTAGTTTTGCCATCTGCCCTTTTGAGTGGTGTCGCCTGGTAAAGCATTGTTGTTGTTGCTTTGTCTGTTCTCTGTACCTGTCCTGTTGTTGATGTTATTATCCTTGTCTATGCCTTGCCTGATCTTCTGTACCTGTTCTGTGTCTTGATCCACTCTGTTCCATGTTTTGCCTAGCAGTGCTCTAACTGCGTCTGATAGCTCGGCAGTGCTAAACTGCTTCTGATCCTGTCCTTTGTCTAGCCTGGCAGTGCCTACTACTTCTGATCTTGTCCGTTCCTTGTCCATTCCGCTTGGGGTCCAGGCACCTGCTTCTGTGCTGGTTCCCATTTGTCTTGTTGTCTGTTCCATGTCCTGTATTTGCTTGGGTTCCAGTTCTGTTGTCTGTTCTTTATAGGGGCCAAGTGTACCGGGACCTTCCTGGAGGTGCAACCAGTAAGCCCTTGGCCCAGTTCATCCCCACCACCAGGGACTCTGTGAATAATGGGGCTCACTGTCTCCCACCCCATCTGGGATTTTGCCTCTGGTCTGCCAGTGCACTTGGTTCTGTGGTAGTGCTACCACTATTGCCTAACCTGCTTTACTGTTGTGTTCTTTTATTACACATGTGTAATAAAGTACTCTGTTGGTCCCTGGTCTGTAATGTATCTTGCCTGTGTCCTGTTTGCAAGACGTCCCAGAGGTCTGCCCTGGACACGTGACAGCGGTCACAGTGATCTCAAGCCCACAGGGCTTTGGTAGATTGCAATGTAAGCCGGTGCTTTTATACATTGGGTTAGAGCTTACCACCTCAGCGTATATAGTCGTGTCGTGGTGAGCAAAAGGTTAAAGATTTAAATTAATTGCAACAAACATAATTTGCTGTTAAAATGTGATATAAATTAGTGAGTGCAATGACACTCAAATCCTACAGGTGCCTAGGGCCAAAACAAGAAATGAAAATTTAGGGTTAGTTCACACCTAGTTTTATATTAGCGTTTTTGGCACTTTTTTGTGTGTGTTTGTGTGTGGGGGTCAGCAGGGTGGCATTTTGCCTGAAAAAACAACAGCTTTAGGCCTCATGCACACAAACATATTTTCTTTCCGTGTCCGTTTGTGCATTCCATTTCCGTATCTCTGTATTTCCGTTCCGCAAAAAAAAGAACATGTCCTATTATTGTCTGCATTACGGACAAGGATAGGACTGTTCTATTAGGTGTAACGAAATCCGAGGTAATAGACAGATAGATGGATATATAGATAGATTTCATATTTTCCTAAACGTATTATCAATAGCTGATTGTACAGCAGTGGCTGTGAATCTATTAAGTAAATGCAAATTGTACCTCCAGGTGCCAGCCAGTCTGAAAACTAGGTGAGACACTCCACCTTCTCAGAGGAAGCTCTATTTAACACTGGCCTGCCTATTACAAGCCATTTGGGCACACTAATGAAGACCTGGAAGGGAGATATTAAAAATGGGGAGCAACCCCTTACATGTTGTCTGCTAGACCAGCGGGTGGTCTAACCCATTCAATAGATGAATGAAATAATATCAGAAGCCATAACTCCGACCTCATGGCACCCACAGCCTTAGAACCCTAATAATTGTGTTCAGCCTGACATGGGCTTCGGGCAGAGTCTATGCGCGCCATACTGGACAGGAGGCATTTCTCGGTATTCAGGATTTGGCCTTCTGGAAATCATAACTCAATCATATTTGGTGTCTGTATGACCGGGACGAAGCGACTCAGATTATGGGATCATACCTATACTCGCAGTCCCTGTCATACGGCGGGGAATCACCGTGATTCATATTGCTACGTCGGTCAGCCTTGTGGGAAGGTGGGAGCAAAAACCTGAATAATATCAGACATCCCAGAAGGCCGTACCGAAAGGAGGGAGGTTCTCTCACAGCCCACCCCTCGGCTGAGGGGGGATAAAAAGGGGGTGTTTGGGAACAGGTAATTGTCAGCCATTTTGGGGATCCACATGGTTTGGAGTGACTGCCCATATCTTCAGCTGTTCCCACAGCTGGAATATAACTGCTGCATCTCAGTAAGCCAATATTCTGTATTTTACCCCTTTTATTTTATCTGTTTTACTGCATTGTTCTTGTATGTATATTTTTATCTTTTATCTGACACTTTCTTTTCGTATTGCACTGCACTATTGTGTATTAAATTTAAAAATTGATAAGTCCCTTCCTTGTGGCCTTATAGAACTTGTTCTTTCGGAGGGAATAACGTTACCAGTAGTGTTTCAGAGGATTTTAGGTCCTATATAGATAACTTGTGTTACGGTGTTAAATTTGGGTTGAGAGAATATCTGAGTATAAGCCCCTATTGCCTTGTAGTATAGGTGGTGGCAGCTCGTGTGATAGAAAATATTGGGGTGTTAGAATCTAGGGGAGTAAGTTAGCATAATTCCGTCATCTAGAATAGGTGGGTGGGAATTTCTGTGGTAACTTGATGAGCTAACTAGTATAATTCACCCCAGTGATGTGACCCGAGAGATTCGTGACAGTTGGGTTTTCAGGTTGCCTTTGAAAGTTTGGATGTTGAGTCTGATGTACTCAGTGGTAGATCCAGAGCCTGGTCTCGGGAGGGGCACTTCCACATTGTTTTGTGGTGGCGGACAGAAAATAATGTGGTGCTTATAGAACAGACTATTTTATTTAACCTATCGTACAGCTCTAACCTTATTTAAAAGGAGAGGTGGACAGTATATACTGTATGAGGCAGTGGAGAGGTGAGGTGGACAGTATATACTGTATGAGGCAGGGCCAGTCTGATCACACTCTGCACTGAGGAGAGAGATGGCAGCACTCCCCCCGCACCGCAGAGACAACACAGGACCCCCACACCTTACCGCAGAGTACAGATGTAGACAGATCTCTTGTAATGGTTCCTGAATCATAGTATTATGCTATAACTTTAAAGGGAGTCTGTCACCACTTTTTTGCATGTTAGACCATTAAAATAGGGTTATTTGATCCAGCCAGAACATAAAAACGGTACCTTTGTGGTAGAAAACGGACTTTTCAATTTGCAGAAAACGAACTTATAAGATTATTTTCGGAGCCCTCTCAAGTGCCCAGGGCGGTCTCTCAATCCTCGGAGCCCCAGGCTGGCACCTCCTAAACGACTGATAACTCCGCCCTCCGTGCGCCTCTGCCCGCCCGTTTACTCCCCTCCCCTGTCCCTTTCCACTGCGGCTGTGCGGTACAAATCGTAGCGGGCGCATGCGCAATGCGATGCCCGCTCCTGGCAGGGCATCGCAATACCTATTGCGCATGCGCCGGCTAAACGGCGCGAAATCTGCAGGAAGGAGGCGGCGCGCCAGCTAGTGAGTGAACACAGGGGAAGAAGAGGAGAGCCGAGCAGACGTCTGTGCGATCAGCTGACCGGAGGGTGCGCAGTGTTGACAGGTAAGTTTATCAGCTTCAGACCGGCAAACGCAACTCCCTGGGGGCTCCTTTCTTTGGCTACTTATCTTTTAAGATCCCACCCTGCCTCTGAACTTCATGGTCTCTCTACATAAATGTTATATTATTTCAGCACTCTTGTTTTAATGGGGGTGGGGGGGGGGAAGGGGGGGTCATTTCAGCAATTGTGGGCACACTTTTCTGTGGTTCCTGGCTATAGAGAAGAATGAGAGATAGATCTATCTATCAATGTGGGCCATTATTATTATTTTTTTGTTCTTTGGGGGGGGGGGGGAATAATATGTGAGATATTTATATCATTTCCGGTCAGCTGATCGCACAGAGGTATTGCGATGCCCTGCCAGGAGCGGGCATCGCATTGCGCATGCGCCCGCTACGATTTGTACCGCACAGCCGCAGTGGAAAGGGACAGGGGAGGGGAGTAAACGGGCGGGCAGAGGCGCACGGAGGGCGGAGTTATCAGCCGTTTAGGAGGTGCCAGCCTGGGGCTCCCGAGGATTGAGAGACCGCCCTGGGCACTTGAGAGGGCTCCGAAAATAATCTTATAAGTTCGTTTTCTGCAAATTGAAAAGTCAGTTTTCTACCACAAAGGTACCATTTTTATGTTCTGGCTGGATCAAATAACCCTATTTTAATGGTCTAACATGCAAAAAAGTGGTGACAGACTCCCTTTAAAGAAGAAAGTGAATCCACCTTGCGCTCCCTACTGGTGGGTCTGCGAACAATCGGCAAAACTGACTCCGCTGCTGGGTGTCAAAAGGAGCTGTTGTCCTCCTTCAGTTTCAAGATAAGAAGAATGGTTATGTCACCCGAAGGTGACGTGGGACACCAGCGCTGGAATAGCAGAGCCCACCCGCTACCATCCTCTACGTCTGGGATTAGTTGGTGAGTATTGATAAGAGGAGAGGAAAGAGAAGGGGCGGGTGACGAGACCGGAGCGAAAAAAAGAAATTGAAAAATGAGCAGCCTGGTGCGCTCACCTGTTATACTGAACTGAGGGAGAAGGCAAGTTCAATCAAGAAAAAATCTCAGTGTACAGTGTCCAATACGATATATAATTTGTACCTGGTAAGATCCTGCCTGATGACGGTCTGTAATGTATCCTTTCCGGTTTGTTTCTTTCTTTTTTAATCCAATAGGGGTGCTGTGATGAGTCCGTCCTTTGTGCTCACCTACTAGCACAAACGCTGCCCCGGCCAGAAGCAAGCGTGGTGCGAGGGAGCTGGTAGTTGCCGTCGTCCTGGAGACCGCTTCGGTGACGTCACCTGTATAGGTACTGTAGCCGTCGTAGGACAAAAACCTCCAACGCGTTTCGGAGCCTATCGGGCTCCTTCGTCAGCGGTCCTTCGTCAAGCGGTCTCCAGGACGACGGCAACTACCAGCTCCCTCGCACCACGCTTGCTTCCGGCCGGGGCAGCGTTTGTGCTAGTAGGTGAGCACAAAGGACGGACTCATCACAGCACCCCTATTGGATTAAAAAAGAAAGAAACAAACCGGAAAGGATACATTACAGACCGTCATCAGGCAGGATCTTACCAGGTACAAATTATATATCGTATTGTACACTGTACACTGAGATTTTTTCTTGATTGAACTTGCCTTCTCCCTCAGTTCAGTATAACAGGTGAGCGCACCAGGCTGCTCATTTTTCAATTTCTTTTTTTCGCTCCGGTCTCGTCACCCGCCCCTTCTCTTTCCCCTCCTCTTATCAATACTCACCAACTAATCCCAGACGTAGAGGGTGGTAGCGGGTGGGCTCTGCTATTCCAGCGCTGGTGTCCCACGTCACCTTCGGGTGACATAACCATTCTTCTTATCTTATAACTTTAAAGAGTTTCTACCACCAGAAATACTGTTATGTAGCTGACTGACATTAGCGATGCGCTAATGTCAGCTACATATTTTGCCGTTTTGGTAAAATAAGCACTTTTATAATATGCTAATGAGCCTCTAGGTGCTATGTGGGCGTAAAATCAGCACCTAGAGGCTACGTCCACTCACCCTTTATCCCGCCCAGGTCCCCTGTTCTGCCCGCCCCACTCCTCTTGATTGATGTGACGATTCGCAGCATCGCTGACGAAATCCCGCGCCTGCGCCGTTCACTTCTGTACTCGGCGCAGGCGCAGTGAGTGAATGATGCGCTCCTGGTGCCGACTTCCTCACTATGACGTAGTCGACGCAGGCACAGTGAGGAATCCGGCACTAGGAGCGCATCATTCACTCACTGCGCCTGAGCCGAGTACAGAAGTGAACGGTACACTTCTGTTATGTAGTGCTGACATTAGCGATGTGCTACATAACGTTATTTCTGGTGGTAGAAACCCTTTGAGACCTCCTTAAATGGCCTGTTAGAGGGGACCCTCTAACAGGGCACAGAATTATACCCCTTACAGGTCACTTGTACCACTGAAGAAACAGAGCTGCTTTTTTTGTGGCTAGCAGTAGGACTTTTTTTTTTCCAACAGAAAATAGCCCTAAATATTAGAAACTGGTGATGTTTCTTTGTCCATTGGTCACCGGGTTTGTGAGTCTTACCTAACCCTGCCTGCGTGATGATAACTTATTTAGGGCTATTTTCTGTTGAAAAAAAATAAAAAGTCTTACTGCTAGCCACTAAAAAAAAAGCAGCTCTGTTTCTTCAGTGGAAAATGATTATTCCAAGAGGGTCACAAAATGTTTTTCATATCTGTACTATTAGACCATGACCTGTTGCGCCCCCCCCGATCCTCCAGTGGATGTCCTGGGGTAGCGAGTTCCAGAGTATGAGAGAGGCATGTGAGAAATCTTGTAGACAATTATGCAAGGAACAGATCAGAGATGTAAGAAGAGGACAGATTGTCGACGGCCTTATATGTAGTTGGTAATAGCTAAAGTACTAGAGAACTCCCTAACTGACAATTGCCTAAACTTGAAAATAAAAGGAATATTGAACCTATTTCTGAGTCATCACTCATGCCATACAAATGAACTGTATCTGTACTGACTACCTAAAGACAATTGATTCAGTAAATGTTCAACTGTTTGATTACAACCGACTCCTCATTTCTACTACTACACTCAACATTTGCACCTTATGGTGCTGGCGTCACGAACACAGGGGCTCAGCCACCAAAGCACCTTAAACACCTATAACATTGAGGGCACCTCAGCTTCCATCTGGCTGGTGTTCCCTGCAATAGAGAGTTCCCCGGAGGATTTAGTGCTATCTTCCCCATCACTGCACACCGGCCCAGGGAGGCTCTGCTAACCGTGAGTACGTACATGAACTACTACCCCCATCAGCCCACCGTAGCCTCACGTGTTGCCCCTGCGGACCCAGTCGCTGCAGGAGGATGTTGTAGTAGTCCAGGCAAGAGATGATGAGGGCATGTACTAGCATTTTAGTTGACTCAGGGGTGAGGAAGGAGACAATATTAGAGATGATCTTGAGTTGAAAGCAGCAGGTGGTAGTCAGGGTACTGTACAGTATTAGCTCAGAATCCCCTAGTTAAATTAAGGTTAAAAACCAGAACACACATCTCCTTTAAAAAAAATAAAAATCTACTCCTGCTATTTACAAAAATGGCAAAAAAAAGCTGATCAAAATCTGCACTTATACAGGTAGTCTATCCCATTAGGGGCTTATTATAATTAGAGATGAGCAAATTATTGAAAAGTTTGATTTGGCTGATTCGCCAAATTTTACAAAAAAATTCCCTTTGTGGCAAATTACTCGTCACAAGGCGCATTTATTTTTGTAAATAGCGGTTGCAATGACAGGGAGCTGAGATAGTGCCGCCCCCCCGTCATTGTACCCCTCATATGCTGCGTTCATACATGATCGCCGCATCTAAGTGTAAAAACTGTGTAAAATTACTATACATTTTTTTTTTTTTATCAAACTTACCAGCTTCATTTGCTCGAGACGGGCCGCCCGCCCGCCATCTTGCTTGAAGATCTGTTGCGAAATCTCTTGCGGCGCAAGATGCCGTCATCACACCAGCCGGCGTGGTGACGTCATACGTCGCCACTGACAGGATTTGGCGAAAATCTTTTTGTTTTTTTACACTATTTCAGGTTAAATAGATTCACTAACACGGAGCATAAAGAAATTCAGCTTCGAGGCAAATCAAATATACCCTGAAATTCGGATCTAATTCCACTTCATGGGATTCGATTTGCTCATCTCTAATTATAATGTATTTATGCAGATTGATTCTCTTATGTATTCCAAGTCCTGAACTCACTTCTAGCATAGAAAAAGAAAGTTGCCTGTAAGTAGTCATGGGCCACTCGCTTAAAAGTAACTGCACAGAACAAAGGGTAGGAAAACATTGCTGGGGGAACTGTATGAGGGTTCTGTAGTAGGGACATTTTGACTGGAGGCATGTTGGGAATCTGAGACTTATATTTTATTATGAGGATGCACTGTGGCTGGCTTTGTAGGGGGGCATGCCATGACTGGCACTGTAAAAGGGACATTTCTCTGACTGGCACAACTGCAGCAGAACCTCTACAGAAAGAAAGTAATAGATTTTATTTATTTTCCACAACTGACAACTTCCCGTTAAAGAGGACCTTTCATCGATCCAAACATTGTAAGATAACTATCAGGCTGTGTAGAGCGGCGCCCCGGGATCTCACTGCACTTACTATTATTCCGGGGCACCTCTCCGTTCTCCCGCTATGTCCCCCGGTATTTTCACTGACTACCGGGGGACATAGCGGGAGAACGGAGCAGCGCCCCGAATAATAGTAAGTGCAGTGAGATCCCGGGGTGCCGCTCTACACAGCCTGATAGTTATCTTACAATGTTTGGACTGATGAAAGGTCCTCTTTAAAGTTGGGGTTCTGCAGCAACTAGTGGTGTTTGATGAGAGGTAATGTAACTCCAGATGTACTATATCTACCATAAAAAATTAAGTACAGCCTTTTAGACTGTGTTGCTCTTAAAAACGCAGGAATGGCTGCTGGGACCCTGACATATGCTGTAAATGGCAGTGTGAACAGAGACTTTGCTGAGGGCTTAGTTTGGATTTAACCCTTCTGCTTTGAAAAAAAAAGTCTGTAATGTCTATTTCCATACACAAATTATTAAATTTCATCTACTTTGCTAGAACTGAATTCCACTGCATATTTTACATTTGTACATCCGTGTACAAAGGCCACAGCTTTTAAGCTGCATGTGCATACATTCACCCATGAAAGGGTTATCCTGGATTTTGATATTGATTGACTTCCAGAGCTACAGAACAACGAAACAGATGATTGGCAGGGGTGCTGGGTGTCGGACCATTGCATATCTGATATTGATGGCTTATTCTGAAGCAGGTTTACAAACAGAAAATACGCACAGATTTATGTTCGTTTCCACACCCCGAATTGCATGTGTTAATTGCAGATTTTATGCAGTTTTGCCTTCGATCTCCCCTTGCGTTTAAAGAGGTTTTACGGGCGTTTTAAACTGATGACCTATCCTCTGGATAGGTCATTAATATCGTGGAGTTCTGACACCCCCGATCATCTGTTTGAAAATCCACCGAGCGCCACGGCCTTCTCCGTGCTTACCAAGCACAGCACTGTACATAGTATAGCAGCTGTGCTTGGTATTGCAGCTCAGCCCCATTCACTTATACATATGTGGCTGAGCTGCTCTTAGGCCACGTGACCGATGAATGTGTCGTCACTGACCTACGAAAAACTGCAAAACGGCACGGCACTCACAGGACAGCCAGGGTCTTCTTAGATGATCAGCGGGGGTCGTGGTTGTCAGACCAGATACTGATAGGTCATCACTATAAAGCTACAAGAAAAATCCTTTAAAAGGGTGAAATATACACAAAATAACCGCACAAAAAATTGGCATGCTGTGGATTTCAATATTTGTCTGGCAGGTCAATTTCGACACAGAACGAAGAAGTAAAGTGTATATGAGATTTGGGAAATCTCATATACTTTTGCTGGTACTGTATATACTTTGCTGGTACTTTGCTGGCATTTTGTGCTGGTAGCCTAAACATGTTTTTGGAGTGTGGGAGGAATCTTGAGACTCTACAAAAAACATGAAAACACCTGGAGAACATGAACACCCCATGCAAATGTTATCCTGGTCAAAATACAATTGGACCCAGGTCAGCATTAAAGCCTTCTTCTTTATCTACTGTATACCAGTCAGGGTTCTTCACAAAACTACTGAAGCATATTGTCAAGAGCGCAGCTGTCTGACAAGAGCTCAGAAAGAGCTGCACAAGCTTCCCTCTGGTCTTACCCATAATTGGAATCCAAGTGATTTTTCAAATTGGACACAGACCCAAGATTGCTGCATTACCCTTAAACAAATACATGTTCTTATGTTTGGGAAGATGGAAGCATTTTGTATGAAGGAATTATGAATCAGATCCTATACTTAGCTTCTATTACTTATTCCTACATCAGATGTAAATGTAATTCAATACCAATAAGATGGAAGCCTTTATTATTAACCAATACCATCCAGTCTGCACCCCTAAGGGAGGCCAGGTCTTAATGATGACCATCCTCATCTTTTGCTTTACTTCTTCCAAATCATCCTTCAAAGTCTCCTTGTCCTAGAAAAGTCAGCAAGATGCAGAGAGAGAGGAGGAGCTGGATGTTCCTGATTACATATTCATATCAATATTGATGATGTGGAAAAGGAGGAAAAGCAGATGGCAGAAGAAGGGCTCCAACCTGTAGGGCAGGAGAGCACTGGGGTTGGAGAAATAGGTATGCCAAAGCTGATTAATAATCTGTGTTTACTGTCAAATAACCTGCAGGAGATTGCAGGCAAGAAGAGAAATAATATATATATACAGTCATGTGAAAAAATTAGGACACCCTTTGAAAGCATGTGGTTTTTTGTAACATTTTTAATAAAAGGTTATTTCATCTCCGTTTCAACAATACAGAGAGATTAAAGTAATCCAACTAAACAAAGAAAACTGAAGAAAAGTCTTTTCAAGATCTTCTGTAAATGTCATTCTACAAAAATGCCTATTCTAACTGAGGAAAAAGATAGGACACCCTTGCCCCTAATAGCGAGTGTTACCTCCTTTGGCTGAAATAACTGCAGTGAGACGGTTCTTGTAGCCATCTACCAGTCTTCGACATCGGTCTGAGGAAATTTTACCCCACTCCTCAATGCAGAACTTTTTCAGCTGTGAGATGTTTGAGGGGTTTCTTGCACGTACAGCCCTTTTCAAGTCACCCCACAGCATCTCAATGGGATTCAAATCTGGACTTTGACTTGGCCATTCCAGGACTCTCCATTTCTTCTTTTTCAGCCAATCTTTGGTTGATTTACTAGTATGTTTTGGGTCATTGTCATGTTGCATGGTCCAGTTCCGCTTCAGCTTTAATTTTCTAACTGATGGTCTCACATGTTCTTCAAGCACCTTCTGATACACAGTAGAATTCATCGTGGATTCTATGATGGTGAGCTGACCAGGTCCTGCTGCAGCAAAGCAGCCCCAAACCATGACACTTCCACCTCCATGCTTCACAGTTGGTATGAGGTTCTTTTCTTGGAATGCTGTGTTTGGTTTACGCCAAACATGTCCTCTGCTGTTGTGTCCAAATAATTCAATTTTGGACTCATCTGTCCAAAGAACATTATTCCAGAAGTCCTGGTCTTTGTCAACTTTATCTCTGGCAAATGTCAGTCTGGCCTCGATGTTTCTCTTGGAAAGCAAAGGTTTCCTCCTTGCACACCTCCCATGCAAGTTAAACTTGTACAGTCTCTTTCTGATTGTAGAGGCATGTACTTCTACATCAACAGTAGCCAGAGCCTGCTGTAGTTCTCGAGATGACACTTTAGGGTTTTTGGAGACCGCTTTTAGCATCTTGCGGTCTGCTCTTGGGGTGAACTTGCTGGGGCGACCAGTCCTGGGCATGTTGGCAGTTGTTTTGAAAGCCCTCCACTTGTAGACTATCTTCCGGACAGTGGAATGGCTGATTTCAAAATCTTTTGAGATATTTTTAAATCCCTTCCCAGACTCATAGGCTGCTACAATCTTTTTTCTGAAGTCCTCTGACAGCTCTTTTGCTCTCACCATGGTGCTCACTCTCACTTCAACAGTCAGGAGCACACCAAACTAAATGTCTGAGGTTTAAATAGGGCAAGCCTCATTCAACATGCAGAGTAACGATCTACTAATTATGTGCACCTGGTGTGATATACCTGTGTGAGATCTGAGCCAATTTAAGAGGGAATACATGTGAGGGTGTCCTATCTTTTTCCTCAGTTAGAATAGGCATTTTTGTAGAATGACATTTACAGAAGATCTTGAAAAGACTTTTCTTCAGTTTTCTTTGTTTAGTTGGATTACTTTAATCTCTCTGTATTGTTGAAACGGAGATGAAATAACCTTTTATTAAAAATGTTACAAAAAACCACATGCTTTCAAAGGGTGTCCTAATTTTTTCACATGACTGTATATTGTCCCCCCACCTAACCAGCCGAACCCCATACCAACAGCAGCCCCTGATTAAAGGTGCTGTGTCGCCATGAACAATAAGGAATACCACTCAGTGCGGTCTTCATTATTAAATGAAAGGTAGCTGTGGGCTAATTACACGCATGCTTCTTCACCGCAGCATGGCTGCAACCTGTCCGTGTGGCGTACCCTAAGGCAGAGTGGCCTGGGTATACCTGATTTATAGTGATTCGTAACAAATCCAATTTCTTGGGGAACTTTTTCAAAACTTCGCTCATCTCTAGTTATTACTACTGAGATCAGAGATTGGCTGCAGTGGTCACATGCTTTGATCACACATGACCGCCACACAGAGGTGAACAGAGACCGGAGGGGACCAGACTGGCTGTGGAGCTGGACTGCTGCTTAATTATGGGGATGACTATGTGCTGTTTTATTATTTTAAAGTGCATCCAGCATTTCTGAACCAGTACGTACATCACAATGTGTATGAGGCTGCTTAGTAGTAGTCTGGTCAGAGTACTCATGCTGACCCCTGTTTACCACTGAAAGTGCCTACAAGCGGCACATGAGCATCAGAACTTGACCATGGAGCAATGGAAGAAGGTGTCCTGGTCTGATGAATCACATTTTCACTTACATCATATATACAGCCGGGTGCATGTGTCGATCACCTGTGCACTATGGGAAGAAAACAATCCAGTGAAGGCAATGTGATTCTCTGGGCTGGTCTGCTGAGAAAGCTTAGGTCCTCCTGGCATTCATGTGGATTTTACTTTGACATGTTCCTAACCACCTTCCTAAACAAATTAACCCCCCCCCCCCTCCCCTTCTTAGCAGCTGTATTCCCTAACGGCAGTTGGCGCTTTCAGCAGGATAATGTGCCCTTTCACATTGAAAACATTTTCAGGAATGGCTTAAGAAATATTAGTTCAAGGTGTTGGTCGGCCCCCAATTGTCCGAGATCTGAATGCGATTAAGCATCTATAGGACCTACTGGAAAATCAAGTCTGATCCATGGAGGCTGCACCTCACAACTTACAGGACTAAATGGATCTACTGCTAACTTTGGATATCACAGGACACATTCAGAGGACCTCTGGGGTCCATGTCTTGATGGGTCAAAGCTATTTTGGTTATATGATGGGGTGGTTTAAAGGGAACTTGTCACAATTAGAGATGTCGCGAACATAAAATTTTCCGTTCGCGAACCGGGCGAACCGCCATTGACTTCAATAGGCAGACGAATTTTAAAACCCACAGGGACTCTTTCTAGCCACAGTAGTGATGGAAAAGTTGTTTAAAGGGGACTAACACCTGGACTGTGGCATGCCGGAGTGGTATCCATGGCAAAACTCCTATGGAAAATTACATAGTTGATGCAGAGTTGGGTTTTAATCCATAAAGGGCATAAATCACCTAACAATCCCAAAATTTTTTGAACAACGTGGTTTAAAACATCCAGCGTGTGTATATGATCAGGTATGATGTTGTATCGATCAGATAGTGTAAGGGTTATGCCCGCTTCACAGACATTGACAGACGAAACTCCCCTTTTAATGCACCGCAAACAACCGCAAACAGTCCATTTGCCCAACCGCAAACTCTCCATTTGCACAAGGTTGGATACCAAGCTAGCCATGTCCCGTTGATGTCATTGAAGGTTTCTTCCTCCACCCAGCCACGTACAACACCAAGGGTCCCCGAAAGGTGAATTGAATTGATTTTTCGAACGGGGAGATGGTTAAAAAAACGCTGGCTCCCTCCCCTTTGTTTGAATCCACGGTCACTGTGTCTGCGCTGTGCAATTTACTGTCACACCCGATATGAGTGGTATTTTCTGTAGTTCTCTTCTCATCAGTTTAATCCCTGTTACGTCCCATATCAGGGATTGCCTTTTGTGAAAAAAAAATTTGGCCGGGTACCTTCGACTGCCTTCACAGTGACAGACCAAACTCTGATACACCAAACTGAATTGATTTTAGGAACCGGGAGATGGAAAAAGCAGCTTGGTCGGTCCTCTTACTCCCAAGTTGGGGCACTGCGCGTGTACAGAGCAATGTGCTGTGACACCCTATATGAGTGGTGTCCTAACTAGTACTATTCCTATCAGTTTAATCCCTGTTACGTCTCCTATCCGGGGACATGTGTTGAATTGATTAACCATTGTCGAATTAACGAACCATTACGACATCCTGAAATAATTTAGTTCTGAGCTCTGTACTTGCTTTGTATTGGAATTGATGGGGATTTTTTTAAATTGTCTACATTATTTCTAATTAACTATTAAGAGACTTTATTATGATTTTTTTATTTTATAGATTAAAAAGCCATAAAATTAAAAAAAAAGAAAAAAAAGAAAATTTTAGTTTTTTTCTATGAAAAATTATCCAGCCGATCGCTTTTAGTCTGATCATAATGTAGCAACGGCCTTATCATCTGGGGTGTGGCAACATTGCCAACACACTCATAGAGGTGATGATTGCTTCATTGTGATACGCAAGCCCCTTCACCACAACAAAGTACCGATCACGAAGGGGAATTGACACATGCATGTGCCTTTTTTTGGTTTTGTTTTTGCAGCCACAGTGCAGCACCAGAGGCCAGAAAATTTAGGCATGTACACATGCCTGAAAAACAATGTTATTGTTGCAGCCGCTGTTGTAGCAGCGGCCGGAAAAATTGATGTTTTCAAGGCAGAAAGGTGACTAAAACATTGCGGCTTGAACCCTAGTTGGTGGCGGAGAATTCACGAAAGTCATCCGGTATGCAGACATTAAATACAGCAGCGTGGGGACCATTTTGAGGCCAAGGCATGTCAGGCCTTTTGTTAGTTAAACGTATCCCCTACTGTCAGTCCCTTCAGGATCCATGCCTCATTCACCTTAATGAAGGTGAGGTAATCAACACTTTTTTGACCGAGGCGACTTCTTTTGTCAGTGACAATGCCTCCTGCTGCACTGAAGGTCCTTTCTGACAGGACACTTGAAGCGGGGCAGGCCAGAAGTTCTATCGGAAACTGGGATAGCTCAGGCCACAGGTCAAGCCTGCACACCCAGTAGTCAAGGGGTTCATCGCTCCTCAGAGTGTCGATATCTGCAGTTAAGGCGAGGTAGTCTGCTACCTGTCGGTCGAGTCGTTCTCTAAGGCTGGATCCCGAAGGGCTGTGGCAATGTGTAGGACTGAAAAAGCTCTGCATGTCCTCCATCAACAACACATCTGTAAAGCGTCCTGTCCTTGCCGCCGTGATCATGGTAGGAGGAGGATTACTTTCACCTCTTCCCCAGTTAGATTCCAGTTGTGCTGTGACATCCCCCTTATAAGCTGTGTAAAGCATATTTTTTAGTTTGGTTTTGAACTGCTGCATCCTTTCTGACTTTCGGTAATTTGGTAACATTTCCGCCACTTTCTGCTTATACCGGGGGTCTAGTAGCGTGGCCACCCAGTATAGGTCGTTCTCCTTCATCCTTTTTATACGAGGGTCCCTCAACAGACATGACAGCATGAAAGACCCCATTTGCACAAGGTTGGATGCCGAGCTACTCATTTCCCGTTCCTCCTCCTCACTGATGTCATTGACGGTCTGTTCTTCCCCCCAGCGACGTACAACACCACGGGTCCCAGATAGGTGACAACAGTGAGCACCCTGGGGTGCCTGCTGTGGTTGGTCTTCGTCCTCCTCAAAGCCACATTCCTCCTCTGACTCCTCTTCCTCATACTCCACTTGCAGCGTTGCCGCAGGTCCGGCAAGCGATGATGACAAGGCTGTTTCTGGTGGTGATGGTGACCACTACTCTTCCTCTTCACGCTCATCTACAGCATGATCCAGCACTCTTCGCAGGGCAGGCTCCAGGAAGAAAACAAATGGGATGAGGTCGCTGATGGTGCCTTCGGTGTGACTGACTAGGTTTGTCACCTCCTCAAAAGGACGCATGAGCCTACAGGCATTGCGCATGAGCGTCCAGTAACGTGGCAAAAAAATTCCCAGCTCCGCAGAGGCTGTCCTAGCACCCCGGTCATACAAATACTCGTTGACAGATTTTTCTTGTTGGAGCAGGCGGTCGAAAATTAGGAGTGTTGAATTCCAACGTGTTGGGCTGTCGCAAATCAAGCGCCTCACTGGCATGTTATTTCGGCGCTGAATGTCTGAAAAGTGCGCCATGGCCGTATAGGAACGCCTGAAATGGCCACAAACCTTCCTGGCCTGCTTGAGGACGTCCTGTAAGCCTGGGTACTTAGACACAAAGCGTTGTACGATGAGATTCAACACATGTGCCATGCACGGTACATGTGACAACTTGCCCAAATTCAATGACGCCAACAAATTGCTTCCATTGTCACACACCACTTTGCCGATCTCCAGTTGGTGCGGGGTCAGCCACTGATCCACCTGTGCATTCAGGAGTGCTGGTCCGGTGTGGCTCTCTGCTTTCAGGCAAGTCAACCCCAAGACAGCGTGACACTGTCGTATCCGGGATGTGGAATAGCCCCTGGGGAGCTGGGGGGATTCAGTTGATGTGCAGCCAGACGCCGCTGCAGAAGAGGACTCAGCTGAGGAGGTTATGGAAGAGGATGGAGTAGGAGGAGTAGAGGAGGTGGCAGTAGGCCTGCCTCCAAGTTGTGGCGGTGTCACCAACTCCGCTGCAGAACCACACATTCCATGCTTGGCAGCCGCTTTGCAGACCAGGTATCAGTGGTCAGATGGACCCTTGCCCCAACACTGTATGCCAGAGATGCCATGACTTCCTTTTCAATCACTGAGTAGAGGTTTGGGATTGCCTTTTTTGAAAAAAAAATTTGTCCGGGTACCTTCCACTGTGGTGTCCCAATAGCGACAAATTTTTTGAAGGCCTCAGACTCCACCAGCTGGTATGGTAAAAGCTGGTGGGCTAAGAGTTCCGTCAAGCCAGCTGTCAGACGCCGGGCAAGGGGGTGACTCTGTGACATTGGCTTCTTACGCTCAAACATTTCCTTTACAAAACACTTGACTGTGGGCAGATGAGATGGAACTGCTGAAGGTGAGAGGCAGAGTGGCGGGTGGTTGAGAGGGGGCAAGGAGGACAGCAGTGGTTGACGTGGCTGAAGATGCTGGAACAGGAGGAGGATGGTGGCTTTGAGTTTGTGTGCCGCTTGTACTCATGTGTTGATCCCATTGGCGTTTGTGATGTGAGATTATGTGCCTCAGCAAAGCAGTTGTACCGAGGTGGGTGTTGGACTTCCCACGACTCAGTTTCTTTTGGCACAGGTTGCAAATGGCATTGCTGTAATCAGAGGCAGACACACAAAAAAAATGCCACACTGCTGAGCTTTGCAATGACGGCATTCTGTTGGTGGCAACAGCATGCGTTGATTGGCGTGCTGTCTGGCTGACCCTTGGTGCCGATACACAGGGCTGCCATCAGAAATTTTGGGGCCCCTTACACAGCTCAAGGCCTGGGCCCCCCCTCCTACCCCGCCACTTTAGAATCCATTCTGACTCCGCCTCCCCTCCACCCCCAAGGACCTACCCCCAATTTCATTATTTTTTTACAAATACAAAGACAGTAAAAAGTGATAATCAGCGATTTCAGTAAGGAATTAATTTTATACCAAATAATATGAAGCCTGCTACCACGACAAGGTAGACTCTTTTAAGCAGGACCCTCCACTATCACTAACTACACTACCTGTTCTAATCTGCCCTAGCAATCTTCCCCTGGCACATTTAAGAAAAAACACCTTAAAAGCACAAGGTTTACTGTTACAGTGTTATGGGGGATCTGTGGATGACACACTGTTATGGGGGGAATCTGTGGAGGACTTACTGTTATGGGGGGTGTGGCGAAACCAACCTCGCCACGGTGTTTTGGAGGGGGCTGTTTGCCAGCCTTCTGCCCTGGGATTATGGTCCCTTAAGGTATTGGGTCTTAAGGCACTTGGGACGGAGCCCTCTGTCCCTGGATTGCATCCTCTGCCTTACTTGCTTGGATGAAGCACATGGTGAGAACAATAGATAGCGGCCATTTTAGCTCACAGACACTGTTCTGACTTTTCCACACGGTGCTATCTTGCCTGTATTTGGTGCACAGAGACATCATTCAGAGAGGAGGAAACCATGATGCATTGTGGGGATGTGTTGTATCTGTTCTGTATTTGCAAAACTGTAATAAAAACCAGGCTGGGTGTGCCAGCACATCAGACCACTGCTGACCCTCAAGACGAAGCCTTGTCTCGTTATTGGGGGGATTCCCTGTATGCTGTTGGAGACTGATTGCCAGGAGTGTAAGCTGACTGAATGCTTTTCCTGTTCGTCTGCTGGCAGCTATTTGTGAGGTTCCAGTTTGGAGTGCTATTTTGTATCCAGTTCGGGAGGTTGGTGTTCTGCAGTAGCTGTGCCTGTCTCTCAGAAAGGGGCATATCGCCTAAACTGATTTTAACCCCTTGTCTGCTGAAACGGTCCGTTACATTGGTGGCAAGAGGCGGGATTGTTCCTACAGCCAGAAGGACAGCTACAGGAGACACCATTTCTGTGGATTCTACAATTTAAGGGCAACGCATGTCTCAGTACAGCGACCCTAAAAGCACCAGGATGGAACCAGCAGTGGAGTACAGATACTCTGTGGAGGAATTTGACCGTATGATGTGGCTGCGGCTGAACTTCTTCGGACCCAATCCAGCTGAGAAATACGTGAAGTTTGTGAGGAGTCTAGTGTCCAAGACCCTACTATACCGGGCAGAAGGTGACGGTCAGCTGCCACGTTGGGTGGACCTCCATCGGAAGTTACGGTTGCGGGACAGTGGGAGCCCAGTCTCCATTCCCCAGCGGCAGTGTGAAGTGCAGGGAGGGGAGAGCAGCGGCCTCCCTCCCCAGCGGCAGGCTGAGTTACTGGGGGCAGAGGTAGTTGTTCCTGCCCCCCAGCAGCAGCATGATTTTTTGCGAATTGGGAGCCTAGTCTCCATTCCCCAGCGGCAGTGTGAAGTGCAGGGAGGGGAGAGCAGCGGCCTCCCTCACCAGCGGCAGGCTGAGTTACAGGGGGCAGAGGTAGTTGTTCCTGCCCCCCAGCAGCAGAGTGATATGCCGGGAAGGCAGTGTGAAGTGCAGGGAGAGGAGAGCAACGTCCTCCCTCCCCAGCGGCAGGCTGAGTTACAGGGGGCAGAGGTAGTTGTTCCTGCCCCCCAGCAGCAGAGTGATATGCCGGGAAGGCAGTGTGAAGTGCAGGGAGAGGAGAGCAACGTCCTCCCTCCCCAGCGGCAGGCTGAGTTACAGGGGGCAGAGGTAGTTGTTCCTGCCCCCCAGCAGCAGCATGATTTTTGGGGAATTGGGAGCCCAGTCTCCATTCCCCAGCGGCAGGCGGAGTTACAGGGGGCAGAGACAGTCGGTCCTGTCCCCCAGCAGCAGCAGGATTTGTTGGGAACTGGGAGCCTAGTCTCCATTCCCCAGCGGCAGCTTAATGCACCAGGGGGAGACAGTAAGCCCCACAACTGTGCAGATGGGACCGTGGTCTCTGCACTCACAGCACAGGGGGTAGGGACAGTCGGTCCTGTCCCCCAGCAACAGGGCTGTTTAGCCAAAGAGGAGACAGTCGGTCTCCCCCTCAAACAACCAGATCTCCAGCCATCTCCGCAGGGATACCAGGAGGAGGAGGTAAGCGAGCCCTCCCCTTCCCAGCTACTTCCCAACCGAGTTCTGGGGGCAGGGGATGAGCCTGCAATACCCACTGATTCCTTCCCATCGGAAGCGCTGGCATCAGGGCAGAGAGCCGCTGGCCTCTGCTCCACCAACCCCCTTGTTACAGGACTGGCTTGCGTCCCTCTCACACCAGCGGAAGAGCAGGCGTCTGGGCAGAGCACAGTCGGCCTCTGCCCACCAAGTACCTACAGCTCCAAGCTGGAGAACCACAAAGCAAGGAGTAGCAGATGCACACTCAAAAGCTGGGGACCTACAGAACAGAGCCAGGCCCCAAAATTCAACAGGTCCAGTATTGGGTTGTGGGTGGGCTGCCAGACTAACTCAGGTACCGACCGGCGTGAGGTCAGGTATCTGGTTAGTCTTCCCTGGGGGGGGGGGGGGGAGATGTGTGGCGAAACCAACCTCGCCATGGTGTTTTGGAGGGGGCTGTTTACCAGCCTCCTGCCCTGGGATTATGGTCCCTTAAGTTATTGGGTCTTAAGGCACTTGGGACGGAGCCCTCTGTCCCTGGATTGCATCATTTGCCTTACTTGCTTGGATGAAGCACATGGTGAGAACAATAGATAGCGGCCATTGTAACTCACAGACACTGTTCTGACTTTTCAGCACAGTGCTATCTTGCCTGTATTTGGTGCACAGAGACATCATTCAGTAGTTTGAAACTACCAAACAGGGGACACATTTATTAGTGACTATTTTCGGTATAACTTGTATATTTTCAGTGTAACTGTATCTTCCAAACTACTGAACGGATGTGGGTGAATTTTGGACACGTGGTTCACCCAGATCCCCCGGTTCCGAGGATATATTGGTTATGGGGTTATTGCATGTTTTGGGGTTCCTGTGATATGTTTTATAAAACTGTATTTCTCTGCCTTTGATAATTATATTCGCCCTTGTGTTCAATAATCATCATCGGCAGAGGGGAGGATTTTGTGTGGGTCTGTTTCTATTGTCCCATTGTGTGTTTAAATGGTGATGTCTGTCCTGTTGTCTCCACATGTGTATTGGCGATCTCCTCTTTGTCCTGAGAGATAATTGGATTGCCCTCGGTTGTCTCCCAGGCAGAGAGGAGGAAACCATGATGCATTGTGGGGATGTGTTGTATCTGTTCTGTATTTGCAAAACTGTAATAAAAACCAGGCTGGGTGTGCCAGCACATCAGACCACTGCTGACCCTCAAGACGGAGCCTTGTCTCGTTATTGGGGGGATTCCTTGTATGCTGTTGGAGACTGATTGCCTGGAGTGTAAGCTGGCTGAATGCTTTTCCTGTTCGTCTGCTGGCAGCTATTTGTGAGGTTCCAGTTTGGAGTGCTATTTTGTATCCAGTTCGGGAGGTTGGTGTTCTGCAGTAGCTGTGCCTGTCTCTCAGAAAGGGGCATATCGCCTAAACTGATTTTAACCCCTTGTCTGCTGAAACGGTCCGTTACAGGGGGAATCTGTGGAGGACTTACTGTTATGGGGGGAATCTGTGGAGGACTTACTGTTATGGGGGAATCTGTGGATGACACACTGTTATGGGGGTAATCTGTGGATGACTTACTGTTATGGGGGAATCTGTGGATGACACACTGTTATAGGGGGAATCTGTGAATGACACACTGTTATGGGGGAATCTGTGGATGACACACTGTTATGGGGGTAATCTGTGGATGACACACTGTTATGGGGGGAATCTGTGGATGACACACTGTTATAGGGGGAATCTGTGGATGACACACTGTTATGGGGGAATCTGTGGATGACACACTGTTATGGGGGGAATCTGTGGATGACACACTGTTATGGGGGGAATCTGTGGATGACACACTGTTATGGGGGGATCTGTGGATGACACACTGTTATGGGGGAATCTGTGGAGGACTTACTGTTATGGGGGGAATCTGTGGAGGACTTACTGTTATGGGGGAATCTGTGGATGACACACTGTTATGGGGGGAATCTGGATGACACACTGTTATGGGGGGAATCTGTGGATGACACACTGTTATGGGGGGAAGCTGTGGATGACACGGTTATGAGGGATCTGTGGATGACACACTGTTATGGGGGGAATCTGTGGATGACAAACACTGTTATGGGGATCTGTGGATGACACTGTTATGGGGGATCTGTGGATGACACTGTTATGGGGGATCTGTGGATGACACACTGTTATGGGGGATCAGTGGATGACACACTGTTATGGGGATCTGTGGATGACACACTGTTATGGGAATCTGTGGATGACACACTATTATGGGAATCTGTGGATGACACACTGTTATGGGGTACTGTGTATGACACACTGTTATGGGGATCTGTGGATGACACACTGTTATGGGGTACTGTGGATGACACACTGTTATGGGGGATCTGTGGATGACACACTTATGGGGAATCTGTGGATGACACACTGTTATGGGGGATCTGTGGATGACACTGTTATGGGAATCTGTGGATGACACACTGTTATGGGGGATCTGTGGATGACACTGTTATGGGAATCTGTGGATGACACACTGTTATGGGGATCTGTGGATGACACACTGTTATGGGGATCTGTGGATGACACACTGTTATGGGAATCTGTGGATGACACACTGTTATGGGGATCTGTGGATGACACACTGTTATGGGGTACTGTGTATGACACACTGTTATGGGGTACTGTGTATGACACACTGTTATGGGGGATCTGTGGATGACACACTGTTATGGGGGATCTGTGGATGACACACTGTTATGGGGGATCTGTGGATGACACAGTGTTATGGGGGATCTGTGGATGACACACTATTATGGGGGATCTGTGGATGACACACTGTTATAAGGGATCTGTGGATGACACACTGTTATGGGGATCTGTGGATGACGAACACTGGTATGGGGGATCTGTGGATGACACACTGTTATGGGGGATCTGTGGATGATGAACACTGTTATGGGGGATCTGTGGATGACGGACACTGTTATGGGGGATCTGTGGATGACACACTGTTATGGGGGATCTGTGGATGACACACTGTTATGAGGGATCTGTGGATGACACTCAACCACTCTCAAACCCACCTGGTCAAACTTGTTAAATGGATCCCAAACACAATATGCACAATAACACCCCCCACCCCCTTCAACACTTAATTAACCCCTTCATGGCCTAAACATTTTTTTCAAAGCAGAACACAAAGCTAAATAGAGCTGGGTGGGCTGGCAAGGGAGGGGTTAATAACAATAAGAGATGGAGGATCCTGGCCCTGTGGGATAATCCAGAAAACAGCTTTGCATTTTACCCCCGAGCAAAGACCACACAACATGGAGCTGCCTAGCCAAGGAGACAACATAAGGATCAATATGAAAAGAAATTATTTGGAGCCTTTGAAATCGCTCAGCTCAGTATGCGGCATAGGCTACTGTCACACTGCCGTTTCTGGGTCCGCCTGTGAGGTCTGTTTCAGGGATCTCACAAGCGGCCCCAAACAGATCAGTTTTGCCCCAATGCATTCAGAATGGATAAGGATCTGTTCAGAATGCATCCGTTTGGCTCCGTTCCGCCTCCATTCCGCTCTGGAGGCGGACACCAAAACGCTGCTTGCAGTCGGATCTTTAGATTCTTTTAACCTGTGACTCATTAGATTCTCAGACTCCCTGTACTGTGTGTGACTCAGAGCTGCTAGTGCTTGCCTTGCCTCAGCAATGATTGGTTGGTGGGCGGGGAGGGGAGGGGCTGGCAGAAGCAGCTTCCACTCTAGGATCAGATTACACTCCTCCCGAGCCCCTCCCCTCCCTGCTGCCGGCGGCTCTGCTATTGTGTGCTGTGACTCACTGCCTCAGCTCTGATTGGTTGGTGGGCGGGGAGGGGAGGGGCTGGCAGAAGCAGCTTCCACTCTAGGATCAGATTACACTCCTCCCGAGTCCCTCCCCTCCCTGCTGCCAGCGGCTCTGCTATTGTGTGCTGTGACTCACTGCCTCAGCTCTGATTGGTGGGCGGGGAGGGGAGGGGCTGGCAGAAGCAGCTTCCACTCTAGGATCAGATGACACTCCTCCCGAGTCCCTCCCCTCCCTGCTGCCAGCGGCTCTGCTATTGTGTGCTGTGACTCACTGCCTCAGCTCTGATTGGTTGGTGGGCGGGGAGGGGAGGGGCTGGCAGAAGCAGCTTCCACTCTAGGATCAGATTACACTCCTCCCGAGCCCCTCCCCTCCCTGCTGCCGGCGGCTCTGCTATTGTGTGCTAGGTCAGACTGAGCTGTCTCACTCGGATCAGCTCAGTCAGGTGAATCGACTCCTCCGGTTCAGTGAACTGAATCGATTCAAATGAATGATTCGTTCATAAACCGGACATCACTAGCAAGGAATAATCAATTGCCCCCTCTAGCGATGCAATAAAGTTCAACTCAAATCACTGACAAATATATATTTTTTTTTTTATTGGAACTGGCCGGGCCCCCCCAAGGGTCTGGGCCCCTTACTGGGGTATTGGCTGTACCCCCCTGATGGCGGCCCTGCCGATACATGCTGTCTGACTGTGCCACTAGCTCCTTGCGACGACCTCCCCCTGCTTCCAACTCGTCTCCTCCTTCTCTCTGTCTCCCCTTCTGAACTTTCCCGCTCTTCTTCTTCTCTTTGAGCAGGCACCCATGTGGCATCCACGGACACATTGTCATCATCAACCGCTTCACTTGTATCTGACACCTCAGCAAAGGAAGCAGCAGAGTGTACAACATCATCATCATCATCATCACACTGTACGTCCATGTGTGTAATGCTGCCTGACTGAGACATATCCCTGTTATCTACATCCTCTGGCAATAATGGTTGCGCATCACTAATTTCATCCAACTGATGTGTAAATAACTCCTCTGAGGGATCAAGTGAAGCGGCTGTGGTGGCTGTGGTGGTGGTGGTGGCGGCGGGCGGGAGAGTGGTAACTTGAGAACAGATGACCAAAGCTGAGCTGGAGGAGGATGGTGCGTCAAGGTTCTTAGCGGAAGCTGTTGAAGATTGGGTGTCCTGTGTAAGCCAGTCAACAATTTTCTCCGATTTTTTTGGGTTCAGGGTACGTGGCCTCTGAACACTAGGCATTATTCCAGGGCCAGTGGAAATCACAGCACCGCAACCACGACGGCCCCTGCGGGGTGGCCTGCCTCTGCCTGTCATTTTTTTTTTAGATAAGTGGTACTATGCGTGCAAGGTACTGTGCCACCCTATATAAGTGGTGGGCAGGGGGCACAGTACAGTCTGTGTGGGCCTAACACACACTGGCTTGCAACATGGATTATATCACAGAAAAATATTAAATTGAATTTTTTTTTATCTGTAAGGCTCCTTTCACACTAGCGTTCGCTGGTCCGCTCGTGAGCTCCGTTTGAAGGAGCTCACGAGCGGACCCGAACGCCTCCGTCCAGCCCTGATGCAGTCTGAATGGAGCGGATCCGCTCAGACTGCATCAGTCTGGCGGCGTTCAGCCTCCGCTCCGCTCGCCTCCGCACGGACAGGCGGACAGCTGAACGCTGCTTGCAGCGTTCGGGTGTCCGCCTGGCCGTGCGGAGGCGAGCGGATCCGTTCAGACTTACAATGTAAGTCAATGGGAACGGATCCGCTTGAAGATGTCACCCTGTGGCTCAATCTTCAAGCGGATCCGTCCCCCATTGACTTTACATTGAAAGTCTGAACGGATCCGCTCAGGCTGCTTTCACACTTAGATTTTTTTCTAAGTTATTAATGCAGACGGATCCGTACTGAACGGAGCCTCCGTCTGCATTAATATGATCGGATCCGTTCAGAACGGATCCGATCAAACGCTAGTGTGAAAGTAGCCTAAGGTATTTGTGAGTGAGTGACACCCTGTAACAGTATGAGTGGAGGCCTAGCCAGTGGCCACAGTACAGTCTGGGGCCAGACACACACTGGCTTGCAATTGGGATTATATCACAGAAAAATATTAAATTGAATTTTTTTTATCTGCAAGGTATTTGTGAGTGAGTGACACCCTGTAGCGGTATGAGTGGAGGCCTAGCCAGTGGCCACAGTACGGTCTGTGGGCCAGACACACACTGGCTTGCAACTGGGATTATATCACAGAAAAATATTAAATATAATCTTTTTTATCTGCAAGGTACTGTCTGTGACACCCTGTATGAATGGTGTGCACTGTGCACACAGTACTGTCTGTGACTGAGCCTGCAGCCTCTCACACACAGGCAGCCAGGCAACTACAATATATATATATATATATATATATATATATTTAAAAAAAGCAGACTGATGTACCAGCCCTGAAAAGGGCTTTTTGGGGTGCTGTCAGGACGCTGTCCTTACAGCAGATGAGTCTGTGGACGCAGAACACTGCCCTAGCTAACGCTTTCCCTATTAGATCAGCAGCAGCAGTACTCTCCCTCCTCTCTGAGAATGCAGCTTCCGAATGAATCTAAAATGGATGCTGTCCAGGAGGTGGGAGTGTCTGGGAGGGAGGGTCTGCTGCTGATTGGCTGGAATGTGTCTGCTGACTGTGAGGTACAGGGTCAAAGTTTACTCAATGATGATGTATAGGGGGCGGACCGAACATCGCATATGTTCGCCCGCCGCAGCGAACGCGAACAAGCTATGTTCGCCGGGAACTGTTCGCCGGCGAATAGTTCGGGACATCAATAGTCACAATGAAAATGCAAATTAATCAGCAGGTTATATAGCCGGAGAAGCTGAGCAGACTGATATGTAGTTTTATATGAAAAGATTCAATATAACTTTATTCATTTATTCATTTAAATTCCTGCTCATTCTGGGCTTTGAAGTCATGGAGACGGTCCTATCAGTGACTGACAGCTGTCTCTGTATACACAGTCATAGAGGAAAGTACAAATACAAGTTATATTGAATTTTACTTTACTTTACATTTGTGGAAGAAAGGTTTACAGGCCGAATCTATATCCAAAAAATTATCTGGCATTTCTTTCTTCTTTAAAGTGAGAGGTTTCAACTCCATTTTGGATAATTTTAGACTAAAACAAATTATTAAAGGTATTAAAAGAAAGTCGGTTCCCAACGAAAAAACTAGACCTCTATTTATTGATTTATTGCAAAATATTGTAGGCCAGTTAGTGGCGGTCTGTTCTTCCGATTATTAAGTACAATTATTTTCAACCGCATTCTCATTAGCATTTTTCGCTGCTTTAAGGATAAGTGAGATTGTTGCCGATAATAAACACTCAAATCCTCCAATTTTGAAGTTGGACATAATAATAGGGAGCGGATATTTGAATTTACACGTTAAAAAATCCAAGACAGATCAACTTAGTAAAGGTACTTGGCTTTAGATGAATAGTTTTTCTGTAAAGTCAATTTGTCCTGTTGTTAATATGATGAAATGGTTGCAGGTAAGAAAACCTGATTCCTGTGCTTTATTTAACCACCTTGATGGCTCCCATCTGTCTAAATACCAGTTTAATTATATTTTTCATACATTTTTGAATGATTTCGGTTATTCAAACTTCAAACTCTCCGCACATTCATTCAGAATAGGTGCAGCGACTTTCGCAGCTCAAATTGGTTTAGACAATACTAATATCAAACGTATAGGTAGATGGAGGTCCAATTGTTATAGCTATTACATTCGGCCTAACCTTCTTATTCATTAATTTCAGGAGCAGTGAAAGTTGTATGGATTATTGGGGACAAATTGATCGATTTGGCTAGGAGAAGATCTACCTGTAGACAATCTACGTTAAACTTAGGTTTCTCCAAAGACTATTCCATAATTTGGAGGGCATTTTCAGGCCTTACAATTTCAAATATTTTCGACAAAGTCATTTACATGTTTTCTAAAATGTCTAAACCTGATTTATTTATTTTACACATTGGTACTCATGAATTGGGCAGAATTAAAACACACTTGTTAATTTATGAACTGAAACAGTTGTATAAAATACGCCACTTACTGGATAATTCTGTCCTGGTTTTTTCGGACATCATCCCCAAGTTTGCTTGGTCCAAATCCGAATTATCCTTTTTGGAAACAATCAGGAAAAGGATTAATAAAAAGATGGAGATTTTCATGTAAGAGATAGGACATCGTTCTTACAGACATGTTGAACTTAAAGGATTTGTTAGAGGACTTTACCATGCCAAGCATGACCAGCGATCTGATATAGGGTGTGATATATTCATTTATGATCTTCAGAACATGATAGATAATGGTATTAAATAAAAGGCTTGCTATGTTTACTTGCGATTTGGCGGTTAAGTCACTCTTTTGAGTGGACTTCGAGGTTTATTAGTTATTGGTAGAATTGATTTCTATAATTATATTTATTGTTAAAAGATTGGTGAATTAACCATTAAATAATTCAATTGCTGGTTAAGTAATAAGCATTGCGGCCTTTTAATACCCAACCAATAAATAAAGTTATTTTGTTAATTCTACAATGTGTAATGATTTTATGTATCTATTGGGTTGTTTATTGGGGCATCTGACATCATGAATTTTCCCCCACAAAACTACATATCAATCTGCTCCGCTCCTCCTGCTCTATAAGATGGAGCCTTTAGCTCAGACACCATGTTCGATGTGACAGGTTCCCTTTAAATGCTATGGCTAAAAAGCAGCATAAATATGCTTTCATATGCTGGCTGGATATATCATTTTATTATTTTTTGATGCTTTATGACCCAATGTACAGTGTCTTAGTGTTCACATCTGATGTGATGTGCTCTTCTCTCTTTGCTAATAATTTGGTCTATTTTAACACAAATGTATTTAGCTTTATTTAGGCTAGGGCTACATGGTGACATGTGTCACGTGACTCTGTCGCACCAATGTCGTGCCACATTTATTGTAATGACAGCCTATGGTGTCACATTGCGACATACACCATGCTGTGACGCGACACTTGCAAAAAATCCATCCAAGACAGATTTTTGTGCGACTGTCGTGTCGCAGTCGCAGCATGTTGCAATGCAACACCATTGACTGTCATTACAAAAAATGTCACGCAACATAAATGTCGCAGTATAGTTATTACTTTTTTGTTGCGCGACTTATTGTCCCGCGACATAGTGTATGTCGCCGTGTAGCCCTAGACTTTAGCATTATTTAATGCTAAATACATTTGTACAAATTATTAGCAGAGAGAAGAGCACATCACATCAGATATTAACATGATAATGATATATCCAGCTAGCTTGGCAATCAATGAAAGCATATTTATGCTGCCAATTAGCCATATCATTTAAAGGGAACCTGTCATGTTGAACGTGATGTCTGAGCTGAAGAACCCTTGATGGTTAGAAGAGAACATTCTACAGAATAACCACTAGGTGGTGCTGGTAATGTGCAGAGCTTGGCTGTCACAGCCCCCTTTTCAATGACTGTAGCAAACGTTACCAAATTTAAAGGACTTTCGCTCAGAGAATGCCTTGAGCAACCAGTTCCTGTGTGCTCAGTCCAGCTCTGCACAGCCCCTCTACTATAGAGCCTCCTTGGCACTGGATTTGTTCATTGCTTTCTCATATTGGAATTATTACCCCCCATTTATGAAAATGAGATATCTTCCTGTACTGCTCTGGGTTTCCAGTTTGTTAGGATTTACCTGGGGAACTGGATTCTTGTATCAGTTCCCAGCATCCACTCTGCAGCACAACTACCCTGACCAAAATTCAGCCTCCGCAAGTGCAGGTTACCCAAATCGCAGGTAAGTGTGATAGAACATGTGCATGTACTTCTGCTAGACAGAAACACTTCGTGAACATTTTTCATACATTACAAAATGCGTACGACTACTTGGAAAATGTTGCATTTACTGCAATTAGATTTATTTATCTGCATGGAATTAAAATCATAAACAACATAAAAACTGCATCATTTCACCTAATTGTACATAGTGTGTAGCAATCTAAGGAAAAAGCTTCCACGTACAAAGAGCTCGGCAAACATACATTCTGTTATCTGGATCATTCTGTAAATATGGGGTACTTCAAGGGGTTCTCTAACCAAATTATATCCCGATGAACCTAAAGACATGTACATGGAGCCGAAGCATCAGTTTGTATTCTCGTTCATGTAGATGCTAACTGACCATTGGAGCATCCAAGGCATTGTCCTTGAGCAGAGTGGACCACAGCATCCTGATCAGTTAGAGCTCCACTTAATGATTAAGTGCTCTTCAAATGCATTTTATTAATTGAAATCAGTTGTATCATAGCTATGGTGGTTGACACTAGGTCCTTGATGTATCTCGCCCTTGGGTCCAGATCACTCTACGCCTACCCATATGGCCAGTTGAATGTAAGTAGACATTGGTGTTGCCAAAGATCATTCTTAGGGACCAAAATTGTAATAGAGACAATATTCAGATCTATTAGGCAATATTTATTTTAAAAAACACAGAAAAGCTATAGAACGTCCAATAGTAGGACTTGTGCGAGAACCTGAGGGGTCTATATAAAGATGAGAAGATGAGTGTGGATACCAACCAATCAAATCCTTAGAAAAATTAGAAGACACATACATAAACCCATGAGACAGTTCACACTTTGCCTCCAGTTTTGCATATAATGATGCAGTTGCAGTTGCTCCGCTGACCCAAAGTTTCACCAGTGATTGGTACACTATTCCAAAATACATGTGCAGCAAAAAGGGACAATGAACCCGCGTGAACTTCACAGTTCTGAAAGCAAAGATGTGAGAAAGCTGCATCCAACATCTGGTTCACACTAGTTCTCCATCCGGCCTCTAGAGGGGAGTGTTGTCGCAGGATGCGCACCATCTTCTGTTTCCACCTAATGCATAGGTCCGCGACCTGTTCTTAATTTTGTGGGGTCTTTGACATTGTTTATAGCTTTTAACATATTTAAGAGTTTTACAACTTATGTAAAAAAAAAAAAAGAAGTTGAATTCACTTACTAGACCAATGCAGATTATTGCTATCACAGTTGCTGTTAGAACAAAGAGCTTATGCTAAGATAACTGCTGCAAGACATCTTTCATCTTATGTTTTATAGAGAAACGTCTGTATGTACTAGATAAGTATGTCACATCACAGCACACTTTAGTACGTGGCACAGATTTAATATGTTTAGATACCTTCAACCCGGCAGCCCACAATCCTCAATGGCTGCTAATTAGAGATGAGTGAATCGAATCCCACAAAGATCGCCTCGAAGCTGAATTTCCTTGTGCTTCGTGTTAGCAAAATAGTGTAAAAAACAAAAAATTCATACTTACCTAATCCATTTGCTCGCGACGGGCCGCCAGCCACCCTCTTGATTAAAGACCTCAGCTGAAATCCCAAGCGTGGTGACGTAATCTCGCACCTTGTGAGATTTCGCTCCAGATCTTCAAGCAAGATGGCAGCAGCCGGCTCGTTGCGAGCAAATGGAGGCGGTAAGTTTGATTTCATTTTTTTTTTATTCTAATTTCACACAGTTTCTACACTCAGATGCCGCAATCATGTATGAATGCGGCATCTGAGGGGTACAATGGCAGGGGGCGGCGCTATCGCAGCTCCCTGTCATTGCACCCGCTACTTACAAAAAAATGCACAATGTCACAAAGTGAACTTTTTTTTTTTTTATTCAGTGATTTTTATTCGGCGAATCAGCCAAATCAAACTTTTCATAAATTTGCTCATCTCTACTGATAATCTTGCACATTTATTGTGCATAGATCTACAACATAATGTGGGATTCACAAGACAGAAACTTAAAAGTAACATAAAGAAATAAGCAGTTAGGACATCCTTAAAAATAAGGTTATCGTATAATATTTTGGGTCAAGTTTTGGTTTTATGTTCAGGGAAAATGTCCCACCATATGTGCTGAATGTAAAACCTCAACATACGGTATGCAACTGCATACCATTGAGCTGCATGTCTCCTGGAGAACATGTATATTGGGCGGTATACATTACCTAGTGGAAAGCCTCTGCGCTGAAAAATGTAGTGGACTGCACTTTTCAGTACAGCTGAAAAAACGGTAGAAAGGTGCATAGCCTTAGTTTACCTTACTTTACTAGTACTTTTGTGTACATATAGTTGTGTGCCTATCAAATAACCAAGAAAAGTCAATCACCTCCCAGGAGTGCACAGGATCCAGCACAGCTCTGTCCATATCTTCAAACGTATATCTACAACGATCCAGCACTTCAGATATAGGATAAAACTTGACCTTTATTGAATTCGTTAAAAACAGCAATCATAGTGTCTAGTGTTGAATGAAGAGAAGCATTCGAAGCTGAATTTAGTCCGAAGTTTAGGAAACCTTCAATTCACAACGAATCTGAATTTCTCTGTGCATCGTGGTAACAAATTGGGTTTTCCTAAAATGGTGGCTGCACGTGTTACAGAATGAAACTAAGCGTAGAGGAGACAAGTCCGGTAATGCAAGATTACCCATAATGCCGTGCAGCCACCCAATCCGCAGGTAGCCACCCCCTGTGATGTCACAGCCCTATAAAAGCCTCATCCCGTGCCATTGTCCTGTGAGCTGAGCATAGGGTGAGATGTGGCAAGGGATAGGGACAGTGTTATTGAAAATGATTAATAGAAGAAGCTTTTATTATTCCTGTGCCCAACCAATACCATCCAGTCTGCACCCCTTAGTGGGGCCAGGTCTTAATGACCATCCTCATCTTTTGATGGCTTTACTTCTCCCAAATCATCCTTCAAAGTCTCCACGTCCTAGAAAAGTCAGCAAGATGCAGAGAGAAGAGGACCTGGATGTTCCTGATAACATATTCTCATCGATATTAGGTGATGTGGAAAAGGAGGAAAAGCAGATGGCAGGAGAGCGCTGGAGTTGGAGAAGTGGGTATGCCAGAAAATTGTCCCCCCATCTAACCAGCCAAACCCCATACCAGCAACAGTCACTGTTTAAAGGTGCATTAAAGGTTCTGCACTGCTATTAACAATGAAGACCGACTATACAGTTAGGTCTTCATGTAATATATAAAGCTGAGTGTATGTATGTATGTATGTCCTCTAAAGGAATCCGAACCGTCGCATTTACAATCACAAAATTTGGCACACAGGTACATCAGGTGTCCAGAAGGTTTTAGACCGGGTCTCAGCTCTCTAGCACCTACCGTTCCTGAAATTTTTTAAAAAAAATGCATTAGCCAACAGAAGCCTGGTCACATGACCCTTATCAGCCAATAGAAGCTTGCAGGCCCTTAGTCCCCACATATACACAGTTTTACACCAGGTTTCCATAACAACCCAGCCATTTTTCTTCACTGCTGTAGGTCAGCTTGAAAGGGGCAGGGCGCTGTGGATGACACTGTTAAGGGAGCAGAGTGCTGTGGAAGTCACAGTTAAGGGGGCAGGTAGGGTGGCCATTCAGGCCACCCTCAAAAGACAGACTTAAAAACCCTGCCCCCAGGTCCTGCTAAGGCACACCCCTGACCCTGTTAGACCACGCCCTCAACTCCGCAGCTGACAGGGATTGAAAACATGAAGGTAAAAATCAACTTCTGTCAGCTGCAGGGGTGGGAGGGATGGTGACTTCCTCCTTGACGCTCAGGCTCAGACAGCACAGTGCTGCTGTCTGAGACTGAGCTGTTCAAAAGGACATCCCTGTGTCCATCCAGGCCCTGCGCCAGATGGAGGGCAGGGAGTCTGAGAGCCAGACTGTCCGCCCTAAAACTTGACCTCTGGCCACCCTAGGTGCAGGCAGCTGTGATGATCACAGTCAGGGGTGTAGCTAGAACTGACTGGCCCCACAGCAAATTTTTGTATGGGCCCCCCCCCCCAACTTAATGTACACACTTATACATGTACTCACCAATATACATACGCTCACCACATACATTGACGCACTCATACATGTGCTCACCACATGCATGGACGAGCTCATACATGCACTCACCACATACATGGGCGCACTGATACATGCACTCACCACATACATAAATGCTCTCACCACTCACATGGACGCACTCATACACAGTCACCACATACATGGACACACTTATACACAGTCACCACATACATGGATGCACTTATACATGACCTCATCACATATATAAATAAATAAATAAATATATATATATATATATATATATATATATATATGAATATGTACACACACACATATGTACATAGTTATACACCTATTTCTACACACAGACATTTACCTTTCCTGTAGACAACTGATGTCTGGTGCTCACAGGCAGCCTGGAGAGTTAGGTGCCATCCAGGGACAGCAGTGGAAGGGGTAATCAGTAACCTTCTATGGGGGGTCAAAGAACAGGACACACAGGAGGGGGGGGGGGGCAGGCATTATAGAGCTCTGTGTGCAGGAGCAGCCAGCCTGCTCTACACTAGCTTCGTGCTGGGGTGGGGCTTGACGCTCTGTTATTGGCTGGCAGCAAGTGTCATAGTAAGCTGCCAGCCGATAGAAAATAAAAAGCAGTACTGGCAGTACTATTACATCATATGTCGGGAAGGGGTTAAAGGTGCTGTCCTATGGATTACAGAGGTATTGCTTATATTGCTTACTTCATTGATCACCACCTCTGCTGTTCTGATGCTTACCGGGTTCTCGCTGGTCTTCACTTCCTGGTCCCAGCTTGACGCACAGGAATTAGTGGAGATGCCTGCTCATATTGCCTACCCTATGTCTCCTAGGATTTTAGGTCAATAATATTGAAGCTTATGACAATGTATAGAAATCATATTCTACACACCCTTTTCCTTTGGCCCAACAACTCCTTAAAAGGAAGATGAACATTGATCCAGGGATTTGTTCCATGGATCAATATAAGAGGATTCAAGTTTGGACTTGATGGCCTTTTGTCTTTTTCCAACCTCAACGACTATGTGACTTCTTAGTAGCATAAGTTCGGCAGGTAACCACAGAGTATGGTCTGATTACAATCTAATGTATATGGAGAGCTCACGGCTCTAGGCTGACATATGATGTTGTGAAAGAAATAGATTGGGTGCCCAATCTTTTTTTTCTCCAGCATATCCGTTATATTGGGCAGTGGGGGGAGATAGCTCATTTGGCTGATAGCTTTTGAAGGTGTATGGGCACCTTTAGACTGGTGTGTGACTAAGACTTCCTTATGAATATTTAGCCCATGAGTACATTTCTGTTGTAATTCACACATAAAGTACAATGTATTGACCGGGGGGGATATTACATTAGAGCATTAGAGACCTTATAACTTTTACAAAGACAGGTGCACTCTGCGGTCTTACTAGACCCTCATACTGATGTTAAATTTGAGAGATTAGCCAACATATCCTACTGTGGAGGACATGTCTGAGCCCAAGAACTGCGCCAAGGTTTCTCAAGTAGCTCAGGACCTAACGCTAAACCTACCTGTGCTGTATGGGCAATACCAGGAGCCAGTGGGCAAATTACAGGAGCGCAAGGTCTGACTCACAGCAAACTCCCAGTTACCTCCAGCATGCAGCCATGCTTACAATGGGAGGAGGGAGAGAGCTCTGAGCCCCACCTAAGGCTGGCTGATATAGCCCAGGCCTCACATGTGCACCAGAATGTTTCCTGCAGATGGAAATAAAGGCACATTCAGACTAGGAGTTTTTACACCTCCAAACAATTCTATATATAAACTACAAATTAGCGTGGTATTAAAAAGCAGGAAGTGCTCAACCCCATATGCAGTGGTGTATCTATACCGGGGGGGGGGGAGCAGATCCCGCACTTGTGGTCCGCTGCTAATGGCAATCCCCAGCAAAAACGCATACAATGGAGGATGCCGGCAGCGGACCACAAGTACAACAATAGACATCCTACACAGGATAGTAAATGTGTGGATGTGATAAACAATAAAACAAAATAACATTTACAAACTCAGGTGCACTCTGCGCTCTTACTAAACCCTCATACTGATGTTAGATTTGAGAGATTAGCCAACATATCCTTACTGTGGAGGACATGTCTGAGCCCAAGCACCGCATTATAAGGGAAAATATTAAAATCTACAGAATACCTAATCAAAAACTGAACTTCAGTGAAGAAGTCTGGGTTTGGGTCTGGGAACCACATTCAGTTTTTTCTCATGCGCGTGCAAAATGCATTGCACTCACACGGAAAAAAGTAAAGAATGCAACGCAATCGCATACAAAACTCACCCCACCCGCAGGCAAAATTACACAATTTTCCTGCGACGCACCCACATCCTATCCGGCCCTCACACGCGACGCCCCTGTGAAAGAGGCCTAATGGTCAAAATGAGGGGTAGAATGGCAGTTCTCAAAATGACACTGCTTCCCACAATTCTTTGTCTTTTTGAATACTTCCAGTAGCCCTGCCATCTTGGCTTAAAGGGTTTTCTGGTTTGCATAAAGATCCTTTATTATAATTGGAGATGAGCAATTCGAAGCTGACGAAGTGATATTTGATCCGAATTTCAGGAAAAATGTGAATGCGAATTTCCTTGCGCTTCATGGTAACGAATCACAACTTTTCCTAAAATGGCAGCTACAATGGTGGCTACACATGTGAGGACATGGGGCAAGGAACTCTGGGAAGGCAGGCTGACCCGTAATGCCATGCATGCAGCCAATAAGCAGCCAGCCAGCCCTGTGATGTCACAGCCCTATAAATACGGCGGCCATCTTAGAGTCAGACATATTTAAGTGTTCTGAGTGCAGGAACAGATGTGACAAGGCACTAGGGACAGCAATTGGAAAAACCTAATTGTGGAAAAAAAACCTGAAAAAACGATTTATAAGTGCAGGGAAAGGATATGGAGGAATTATTTCACAGCATCTTAGTGCAGGGAGACACGTCAGAAGGCGCTAGGGACAGTGCTAGAAAAGCGATTTACAAGTGCAGGGAACGATTATTTGGGGATCCAAATAGCCATTATACAGGTCTGTCATTCCACCAATTTGTTCTTGGGGTGCAAGTGCCATGTTGAAAAGCCTTTAGTGGCTTATATCTGTTCAAACAAGAAAAATATATACGCAGTTCACTTCTGCAGGTATATGTCTTGAAAGAGTACAGAAAGAAAAAATATACGCACTTCACTGGTGCACTTATTTGTGGCAAAAGGGTTTTACTGGCCTATTTCATTATAGAAAGAAAAAAAATATATGCACTTTACTGTTGCAGTTATTTGTGGCAAAAGGGTTTAGTGGCCTATTTCAGTACAGAAAGAAAAATATATGCGCACTTCACTGGTGCATTTATTTCTGCTAAAAGCGTTTACTGGCCTATTTAGTACAAAAAGAAAAATATATTCTCAGTTCACGTCGGCGGTTACATGTGTTGAAAGCATGGCTGGGAGTCAGCAAGGTGGCAGCAGTGTGATGGTCGGGAGCCAAACGTGCCCGGGCTAGGCCATCTGCTTCGCAACAGCCTACCTACCCGGGAAGTAGTGGTGCAAGGGTTCACAGAAGTAGCAGTGGTAGCAGTCAGTCAGTGCGGCGGTTATATGTGTTAGGCTACTTTCACACTGGCATTTTGGCTTTCTGTTTGTGAGATCCGTTCAGGGCTCTCACAAGCGGTCCAAAACAGATCAGTTTTGTCCTAATGCATTCTAAATGGAAAAGGATCCGCTCAGAATGCATCAGTTTGCCTCAGTTTGCCTCCGTTCCGTCTCCATTCCGCTTTTGAGGCGGACACCAAAGCGCGGTAAGTCAATGGGGATGGATCCGTTTTCTATGACACAATCTGGCACAATAGAAAACTGATCCGTCCTCTATTGACTTTCAATGGTGTTTAAGATGGATCCGTCTTGGCTATGTTAAAGATAATACAAACGGATCCGTTCTGAACAGATGCAGACATTTGTATTATCTGAACGGATCCGTCTGTGCAGATCCATGATGGATCCGCACCAAACGCGAGTGTGAAAATGGCCTCATTTTGTATTTCAGCACAAAATGAAAAATACATTGTCAGTTTTGGTAGAAAAACAAATTTTATTCAGCGGTCAGCTCTGCGGTTAAATGCGGTAAAATCTTTAGTGACGTATCTTGATGAACTTCGCGACTCTTCCCGGCTAAAGCTGTCTTGACGCTTTGTCTTTTCATTGTCTGTAGTTATTAGAGGCCTGTTCATGTCAGGCAGGTTCCCCCAGAAGTATCTGGGTCGATTAGCAGCTGATACCGCACTTGCATCAATCTTGACAGGATTCATCTCCAGGTGGAGAGAAATTAACCACGTCGTTGAATAAACAGAAGACTGGCGGATTCTCTCCTGTCAACACTTAATTTTTATAATAAAATGTATTAAATATTGAATATTATATTGAACCAAACTTGATTAAAATTATAAGAAAGTAAACTTAAATTTGCCAATATATTATCCCAATCTTCGAGGTAAATCACGGAAATCAATTTGCCAAGCCTTTTGTGCCGGAGAAGGTGTATTATTAAATCACGTTTAACCCTTTCATGACCAAGGGTCATTGATGCCCCAGTGTCCAGGTCATAATTTACAAATCTGACATGCGTCACTTTATGTGGTAATAGCTTTGGAACACTTTTACTTATCCACGCCATTCTGAGATTGTTTTCTCGTGACACATTGTACTTCATGATAGTCATATATTTGAGTCAATATATTTCACCTTTATTTATGAAAAAATCCCAAATTTACCCAAAATTTTGAAAAATTCAGAAAACAGAAAATCATACCTAATAAAATATTTATTACTTAACATTCCCCATATGTCTACTATATATTGACATCATTTTGGGAAATGTCATTTTATTTTTTTAGGACGTTAGAAGGCTTAGAAGTTTAGAAGCAATTCTTACAATTTTTAAGAAAATTTCCAAAACCCACTTTTTAAGGACCAGTTCAGGTCTGAAGTCACTTTGTGGGGCTTACATAGTGGAAACCCCCATAAATGACCCTATTGTAGAAACTACACCCCTCAAGATACTCAAAACTGATTTTACAAACTTTGTTAACCCTTTAGGCGTTCCACAAGAATCAAAGGAAAATGGAGATGAAATTTCAAAATTTCGCTTTTTTGGCAGATTTTCCATTTTATAATTTTTTTCTTTAACACATTGAGAGTTAACAGCCAAACAAAACTCAATATTTATTACCCTGATTCCGCGGTTTACATAAACACCCCACATGTGGTCGTAAACTGCTGTATGGGCACACGGCAGGGCGCAGAAGGAAAGGAATGCCATACAGTTTTTGGAAGGTAGATTGTGCTGGATTGGTTTTCTGAACGCCATATGTTTTTTATTTTTCTGCCGATCGTCTTGTGCAGGGGCTCATTTTTTGCAGAAAGTGTTGAGGTTTTTATTGGTACCATTTTTGGGTACATAGGATTTTTGGATCATTCATTATTACACTTTATTGGTCAAGGTGACCCAAAAATTGTCTGTTTTGAAACAGTTTTCATTTATTTATTTTTACAGCGTTCATCTGAGGAGTTAGGTCATGTGATAGTTTTATAGAGAAGATCGTTATGGACGTGGCAATACCTAATATGTATACTTTTTCTTATTTATTTAAGTTTTACACATTAATAGCATTTCTGAAACCCAAAAAATGATGTTTTAGTGTCTATATAGTCTGAGAGCCATAGCTTTTTTATTTTTTGGGCGATTGTCTTAAATAGGGTATCATTTTTTGCGGGACGAGGTGATGGTTTGACTGGTACTATTTTGGGTGTCATAAGCCTTTTTGATTGCTTGCTGTTGCACTTTTTGTGATGTAAGGTGACAAAAATAGCTTTTTTGCCACAGTTTTTTTATTTTATTTTTATGGTGTTTATCTGACGGGGTCTATCATGTGATATATTTATAGAGACGGTCATTACGGACGCGGTGACACCTAATATGTGTATTTTATTTTATTTTTTAATTTTTTTATAGGAAAAGGCAATTTCTTTTTTAAAATTTACATTTTAATTAATTAATTTATTTATTTTTACTTTTTTTTTTTTTTTTTTTATCAGTTCCCTCTTGGATCTTGAAGATCCAGTGGGGCTGATAGTTGTACTATACTTTGCAATGCTCTTGCATTCCAAAGTATAATACTTCCAGATTGCCTGTAGGTGGCAGCACTAGACGCCTTTGCCATGGCAACCGGACGCTTTTGCAAAGCGTCCGGTTGCCATGCTAACCATCGGGTGCTGCAATCACAGTGCTGCAGCCCCGATGGTGGAGAGAGGGATCTCCCTCCCTCTGTTAACCCCATGGATGCCGCAACCGCGGCATCTATGGGGTTACAGGAGAGTGTCAGCATAGAGCTGACACTCTCTGCTGATGGCGGCGGCTCAGTAATGGAGCCGCCGCCATCACACACAGAAGGGCGATCGGGGGCAGCGCTGGAAAGGGGGGGGGGGTCGGGAGGTACTGACTACAATATTGAGGGAGGCTGGGGCAGGAGGGACGGCTAGAAAATTAATGCATGGGGCGGGGAGGGGGCGGACCGCATGCCATCAGGGCAGGAGATGAGCGCAGGAGAGGGGCACAGATCGGCGGGGCACAGATTGGGGGGGCACAGAGGGGCACCAAGGGCTTGGAGGGGCACAGATCGGGGGGCATGAGGAACACTATCGGCTGTCAGGCTCTGATCTGCAGAGCGCAGATCAGAGCCTGACACCGGCATTTTTTCACTGCCACGATCCGATTGGTTAGTCTGCACAGACTAATCAATCGGATCGATTGCCGGCAAGGGGCCACTCTGATTGGTCCCTTGCCGGCATTACTGCACTGTATGCTGTCCGTGACAGCATACAGGGCAGGGACAGAAGCTTTAATCCAAGCGCTTTGTAGTGCTTGGATTAAAGAGCTGCCAGAACGTTTATATACGTGGTAGCTGCACGGGGTATGTGCAGCTATCACGTATATATACAGATTGCTGTCGGGAAGGGGTTAAGCAACACTTTATAAAGTTGAGAAATTTTTACATTCTGTTCTGTTCCATATTCCCTATACTCTGTGGCCCCCTCATGCTGCTGCCACCTCTGCAATCTCTCGTTGTCGTGCTACTCTGTGGCCTCCTAATGCTGCTGCCACCTCCATACTATGTCACCTTGCCACTCTGTGGCCTCCTGATGCTGCCGCCACCTCCATACTATGTCACCTTGCCACTCTGTGGTCTCCTGATGCTGCCGCCACCTGCACACTTGGTCATTGTGCCACTCTGTGGCCTCCTCCTGATGCTGCCGCCACCTCCACACTCTGTCAATGTGCCACTCTGTGGCCTCCTCATGCTGCTATTTCACACTTGTGACAGATAAGTAGGTAGACGTTCCTAAGTACTAATAGATTCACAGCCTGATGAACGTTTAAAAATAAAAAAACAAAACTTTTATTAAAGTCCGTTTAAAAAGGAGGGGCAAAAGGCCTATATGTCACAGTCTGTGACCATCAGGCAACCAGTCTCAAAAATGCACAGAGAAGAGTAATAAGTAAATCCTCTGTACAGTTGAGAGACTGGGCTATAAGTCTGGCTTGCTAGCTAGTAGTTGCTAATAAGTTGCAAGTCAGAAAGTTAGGGCACGCTAATCAGTGTAGATGGACACTAGTGTGTTTGTAGCACGTGACCCCCCGTGCCCTAACTTTCTGACTTGCAACTTATTAGCCTTTATAGTGGTGTACCACTATAAAGGCTCTCAGCAGCCAGGAAATAGACGTTTTTTAACATAATTTTCCGCAAATATATTTGGATCGAAACACATTTTTCCCCAAAAATTATGCAAACTGGCGTATCAATTTTTTTTTTTATTCGCTCAACTCTAATTATAATAATTTATGAAGGTAGCTATCATTTTCTAATGTATTTCTTTTTCTGTTCTGGGCTGTGGTCACATGACTGTGTCCATGCAGCTCTTTCTTATTTCTTGTGAGGTCATGCCCATAGACGTGTCGAAGAAACAACATGGACAGTGATAGGAGAGCGTCTATGTAACTAGCTGGGTGGAAAGAGCTATAATCTAGCTGGTCGTTGTTAGGGGTGGATTTGGAGCTACATATGCAGCAAAAGGAAGAGCTACATACAGGGTGGAAACAAACCAGAGTCATTTGTTTACTCTGTGAAAACAGGTCAGGAGAGTCCAAATGGAAAACATTATTTTGAAGATATACAATCAATTACAAGAGTTTATGTTTTAAAAACTATAGTGATCCTGCAAAACACCTTTTAAGTCTTACAAATAAAAATCATATCCGACATTGGGCACTACACAAAACTCTGTTCATTTCCCCAATTCACTGTTCATTCATAGGCAGCAGGGAGGCTTGGCTGTTCCCCACATGGCTGAATATTACTTACTCATGTAAAATAGACCAAGTCTCCATAGTCTTAAATAACCTTAGTCTTAAATAACCTTGTGATTTTACTTGGAATTCCCAACTGCTCCCTGCTGACAGTCAATTCTCTTCTTTGGTTTCCATCAGAACATCATTCCCAATTTCTAAGAATCTTCAACATTCTTTCATTCATATTGAATGCAATTCTTGGGTAAGTTTCTCCCTCCACCTGCCCAGCCTCTGGCATAATCCAGACCTCCTACCTAGATCATTAAACATCCAAGTGTTTTAATTGTTGGAGGTCACCGGTCAAAGGCTGCCATCTCCTAACCCAAAATATCACCAAACGTGATAGTGAACTATTCCAGTACACTCCATTGAAGAATGAGTTGAGGATTTCCTTAACCAACTATGGCTACTTGAACAAATCAGTTTTTTCCATGTGCCTTAAGTCTTAACAATCTCCAATAATACAACCCACAAATATGTATACAGGTAGGAAGTCTGGGTCCAAACTTGTGGCTGATTGAGATTGGGTTTGGTTGCCCTTCCCTTATTCCATCAACATCCTTAAAATTACTCATGAGATGATACCTTATTGACAGAGCTGTGTCTGAATATCCATCTGTTTGTGGTTGCAGCCTCTGATTTGATATGAAAAAGTACTGTCCTTTGCATTCTTGGCTCTTGCTCATGAATAGTGAAAACCCTCAGCTGTGTATGGGGAAATCAAAACCAGGCTGAATGGTTTCCTGGTTAATGAAAAACTCATCTTCAAAGATACACATACCAAATATAGAAAAGTCTGCTTAAAGGGAACCTGTCATCTGGATTTTGAGTATAGAGCTGAGGACATGGGTTGCTAGATCGCCGCTATCACTTCCACAATATCCATTCCCATAGTTCTCTGTGCTTTTATTGTGTCAAAAAATGGTTTTATATATATGTAAATGAGGCAAGTATGAAGTCCAAAGAGCTGTTACTAACGTTTCCAGAGCCCAGCCTCGCCCACTGTGAAGGAGCCCAGCACCGCCCCGCATCCTCCGAATCTCCTCCTTGCTCCCCGACATCACAAAGCTAGAGTGGCGTAATCTCGCTATGCGCTAGCTAGCATCAGCCTCAGGGAACGAACTGCACATGCGCTGGCTCGCGCATCACGAGATTACGGCGCTCTAGCTTTGTGATGTCGGGGAGCAAGGAGGAGATTCGGAGGATGCGGGGCGGTGCTGGGCTCCTTCACAGTCAGAGAACGCTGGACTCCTCTCTGAAGCATGGAGGAGACAGGACTCATCTAAGGTGCATTTACAGATATAAAGGGAACATTTATGTTAGGTTTTTCTCTGAACTGATAGTTCGTTCAGAATTGATTTTAATATATTATTAATGTATTAAAAAGTATTTTTAGAAAAGTGAGTGGATAAATAGGCTTAGAAAGTGATGAAAGGCTTCCTTTAAACATCATACTCCCCTGTGCACTTTCTCATTTGGGAACCTTTTCTTTTATATTTTCTAGTCATTCACATTGTTGAGGATGGGACCACCACCCTTTAAAAAAATGTTTTTTCACTACATTTTCTACCCATCACTTTCTTCTCTCCTTTCCGCTGTTATTATTTGTCCTATGTGCCTTTGTTTTATATGTCCAGGTACCCAACTTTCTTGGAAGAATTCCTCTTTGCTCCCATCATCTTTTTCCTACTCATTTTTGTTACATATGACTGATACTTCATGTGTCTTATGTGTTGTATTCTTTATCATTACATTGTGTCCAGCTATTGTAACCAATATTATATGCTACTCACTGTATACTGGCATTGATCTTGACTCTTTGACTACAGATATGTAGCTTACTAGCTCCTTATGTCTGTCTGGCCAAAAATCATCTATTTGCGCTAAATGATTAAAGAGGTTGTCCAGGCTTTTTCTATTGATCACCTATCCTCAGTATAGGTCATCAATATCCGATCGGCGGGGGTCCGACACCTGACACCCCCAACGATCAGCTGTAGTAGAAGACGGTGCGTGCAGTGCTCAAGTGCCATCTCCCTTCTCTCTTCCTGCTCGCTGCTGTATGTCTATGGGACTGGAAGAGAGATGGTAGACGGCATGTGCACACTGCGCGCGTCGTCTCCTCATACAGCTGATCGGCGGGTGTGCCTGGCGTCAGACACCCGCCGATCTGGTATTGATGACCTATCCTGAAGATAGATCATAAACAAAAAAAGCCCGGATAACCCCGTTAAGAGCTTTATGTTGGGTTACGGATGAAGGAGAAGTACTCTTCAAATAAGAATATACAATGGTCATATGTAAGTTCGTATCTTAGACAGTGATGGCCAGTTCGCCGTGTTCGCCCGCGAACACATGCGGGCTGCCATCTTTATTCACAAGTCCGACGATGCACAGGTAAGTCCTTACCTGTGCCTGTGTGCGAGCTGGTCTGAAATCAAATGCGGTCAGCGGGAGCAGGCAGTTCCGAGAACAGCCTGATGAAGGCCCCCGGCGGCTGTTCTCGGAACTGCCTGCTCCCGGTGACTGCATTTGTTTCAGACCGGCTTGCGCACAGGAAAGGACTTACCTGTGCATTGCTGGACTTGTGAATAAAGATGGCAGCCCGCATGTGTTCGCGGGTGAACACGGCGAAGTGGCCATCACTGATCTTAGACACACACAGATCTGAATACTTGTAATTAATTTAAAGAATATGGGGGGAATTTAACATTTGCGTTGGTTGTGGTGTCAGTTTTTAGTCTGTCTTTGCTTTGTGAGGTTGTGCTAAATCTATGAAATGGTGCATAATAATAATATATTTGGCATGAGTAAAATATGTTGTACACCTATGTCTGTAAAAGTAGAGATGCGACTTTTTAAAAAGTCGCACATTATAAATGAGACTTAAGCCAGGGTTCACATCACCATTTAGTTTTCCATTCTCCTGAAAACAAAAAACAGAACCTTTATTTTGAGCATCCATTGTGCTCATTTTGCATCTGTTTTATTTTAGACGGGTGCAAAATGAGCACAACGGATGCTCAAAATAAAGGATCCATTTTTTTATTTTTCTGTTCTTCTGATGGATTAGAAAAATGGTAAAGTAAACTGTGATGTGAACCTGGCTTTAAAGGCATTCTAATATGAAATTATGACCTACTTTTCACTCCACCTCTAAGGCCTCTTTCACACGGGCGTCATGTTTTTTGCCCGGATAAGAGCCGGGTGCGTTGCGGGAAAATGCGCAATTTTTCCGCGCGAGGGCAAAACATTGTCATGCGTTTTGCACTCGCGTGAGAAAAATCGCGCATGTTTGGTACCCAAACCCGAACTTCTTCACAGAAGTTCGGGCTTGGGATTGATGTTCTGAAGATTGTATTATTTTCCCTTATAACATGGTTATAAGGGAAAATAATAGCATTCTGACTACAGAATGCATAGTATAATAGTGCTGGAAGGGTTAAAAAAATAAAAAAGTTAACTCACCTTATCCTCTTGTTCGCGTAGTTCGTTCCCGGTCTGTTCTTTGCTAGCTGTGGGCTTGGGCTAAAGGACCTTTGATGACGTCAGATCACATGCTCCAAAGGTCCTTTAGCCCAAGCCCACAGCTAGCAAAGAACAGACCGGGAACGAACTACGTGAACAAGAGGATAAGGTGAGTTAACTTTTTTATTTTTTTAACCCTTCCAGCACTATTATACTATGCATTCTGTAGTCAGAATGCTATTATTTTCCCTTATAACCATGTTATAAGGGAAAATAATACAGTGAATAGACTGTCACCTAGAACCCATGCGTGAAAATCGCACTGCATCCGCACTTGCTTGCGGATGCTTGCGATTTTCACGCAACCCCATTCACTTCTATGGGGCCTGCGTTGCGTGGATTATCGCACCGCAACGCACAAAGAGGAGCATGCTGCGATTTTCACGCAACGCATAAGTGATGCGTGAAAATCACCGCTCATGTGAACAGCCCCATAGAAATGAATGGGTCAGGATTCAGTGCGGGTTCAATGCGTTCAACTCACGCATCGCACCCGTGTGGAAAACTCGCTCGTGTGAAAGGGGCCTTAAAGTAGTGAAACCAGCAGTTAAAACCAGTGGTTGAAATGTTGCAAAATTTGACCAAATGTTGCAAAAATATGCAGGCAGGCATGCAGGCTTCACTTGCGACATTTTTATGCCACAAAACTTGCATAGCAGATCTAATAATTGTATCTCAAGGTCTATAATAATAAGTAAAAAACCAGAGCAGTTTTTAAAGACAGAGGCTTTCCCTTTATCTAGACATTGGAGGTATGAAATGGTCATACCTTGTTATTTCGTTTTTAATTACCTCTGAACACATGGTTAAACTCACTCCCCAAACAGATCTGTAAAGTGCAATAAGAGCTTCAAAAAGGAAAACAGCAGGGGCAGATAAAAGAGAATGTGAAAGTGTAGATAGAAAAATGGCAACTGCTGGAACCGTCAAGGGACTAAACACAGCACACATGTTCTTATGTTATAGTTGACCGATTTAATTTATGACGACATTCAGTCTCTAAAGTCTAAGTTGTTGTATGAGGATGAGATCACAATATCATTACCAGTTTAAAAATATCGGCCATTCCAAAAGGGACTGCTGTAGGTGTATGGGGAGAGGTAAACACTGGAATTGTTTAGACCTTATACATTTACTAAGGGAAAGGTAACCTAAAGGAAATGATGTCATTTTTATGGTGTTGTCTGGGAAATATCTAGGACTGTCAGATGGAAAGCTCTTCTGTACAAGTCAGGCCAGAAGAAAACAAAAATGTAATTTGGAATGACCTTAATGGAATAGGTGAATGTATGTGTTTTCTTGTTTTTATAACTTTGATATATTTGCTGGTTACCTAAATGTTTGCTTTGTGTTCTCTTCAAAGTAGGTTCTTGGAGCATTTTATGCCAGGTTTCCATCTTCTATAAAAGGCCATATGTATTGCCTTCCAGTCTTCTGTGAAAGGAGTATGAACGTAATTACAGAGAGCACAGGTGTGTTTTGCTCATACCGCCCATTGGATTTGGTGTTGGGTAATCCATAAATAGAAGACATCATGTATGACTTTATTTGTGGAGTTTGTTAATTGGTAGATTTTAGAGTTGGTTAGTCTTCCAAAAACTGTTACTTAACTGTATACGTGGTAACTTACGTGGTAAGCTAGTATTTGTACTCATTAGAGTTGATATTTGTAGTAGTAGTCTGGTAACCATATGGTATCAACAAAGCAGGAACTTAGATTGTGCAGAGGTAAAAATCACAGTATTGTCGGCAAGATCATCGGTAACAAGCATTCGTAGGAACGCTCATTAGTGATGATCTGGCAGTGTAATAATGCCGCCAATTACCCGATGAACAAGCAAACACTCATTCATCACCAATCCAGATTTTTCAAGCTTGTTTAAAAATCATCACTTGCTGGTGCTGTCTATTCACAATCTACTGCCAGCAAACATCTAGTCAGCATGGGGACGAGCAATGGCATTAGCGATCGCTCCTCCCCATACTGTGAAGGAGATCGCTGCATGTAATAGCAGCGCGTTCCTCCACTGAGGAGCAGGCAGTTGCCGGGAAGGAACACTTCCCTCCCGACAATTGCCTGCTACATCGCTGTATGTAATACAGCCCGAAGGGGCTGATACCTGAGGAGGACTAAAGGCCACATAGGAAGACACAGTAAGTAAAATATTTTAGGTGGATGACTATTTTAGTTTAGCATTGTGGCCCAAGAGCTTCAAGTTAAAGGGAATCTGTCACCAATAAATTCACAGTTAAACCAGGCACAATGCTGTTGCTTTATTCTGGAGAGAAAGTACTTTTGATTCATTTGAAAAAGAGCAGTTAAGTGCACCAAGGGTGGGCCTAAGCAACTGTGTACCCTTGCTCTTCTTGCTTGCTCTGTTAGCCCCTCCCTCTCCTTCTTGATTGACAGGGCCTGGTTTCATTCTCACTTGGCCCATCAATCAAGAAGGAGAGAGGGCATTTGGCAGAGTGGCTTGTGCCCACCCTTGGTGCACTTAACAGCTCATTTTCATATGGATCAAAGTTACAGTCTCTCCAGAATGGAGCAACAGAATGATACGTGAAAAGTAAGCTAGTTCTACAAGAAATTGTGCCTAGTTTAGCAGTGAATTTCCTGGTAGCAAACTCCTTTTAAGCATTCAATTGGAATCATTTTTACATGCTAATCTGGTAAAGATAAGATGTAGCTACCCATACCTTAGCTTGAACTTGGTTAAGAAGCATCCTTGTTGTATCAGGCTCACAATCTCAGCTAACTTTGACAGGCCCCTACTTCCTCTCTGCTGTCTTCTGTATCTTCTTATTTTTCGGGTGGGTGCAAATATATTTTTTAACATTTTAGTGGTTTAGAAATTTGTTATTTACACCATTCTCTTTTAAATAAAATGAAATTGGGTGAAACTACAGTGACTCTTTAAGACCAATTTAGTACTATATATTGGACATGCTAACAAAATCATTGACAGGCTGCAACGCTCAACACAACCACTGGGTGACCCTATACAGACACATATAGGATAGACATGTGATGACAGAGTATCAGGTTTTTATTTATTTTTTTAAACTGGTCATCTCATATCACACATCTCAGGACATGTTGAGCCAAGAGAAAAGGTAAGGAGGGGCACATCTCTTGGTATATATTAACAAAATGACAAAAGGAAAATAGGAAAAAGAGAGATAAGGTGGCATCTAGTCTGCGATATTCTTATTATTATGTACTATAGGGGTCATTTATTATCCAGAAATATACCTATAATAGGCGTATTTTTGGCGCAGATTGCAGTGCAAAGGTTATTTGCCCTGCAATCTGTGACTTTTCCCCGCTCAAGCCAGGTCTAAAAAAGTGAGCGTGGGAGGGGACGGTTGGCAGGCCCATCTCATTCATCATTTTCTACGCCTGTTGTAGGTATAGAAAATGGTCTAAATGTAAGACAGCAAGGAAGCGGTTCTACATTTAGACTGGCGCTGGAAACACTGACTTTATGTAAAGGCCGGCGCCCAGGGGCGTACCGCCACTATATAGGCAGACCACGCAGCTGCTGTGGGGCCCGTGGCATGGGGGGGCATGGAAGGCCCTGCCCCCTATGTCTCCAGACTCAGTCAGGTTATAGTTATGTTATCTGATCGCTACTAGCCTACTACTAGTTATCGGCAAGAATTGAGGGAGCCCACCCACTTGTCTTCGGTCCCTGGCCCTGCTTCCCCTATGCTCAGGGCCCCCTCGCCCATTGCACAGCATGCACCGATGTCTGACTAGTAACATCCAGGCTCCAGGCAGCATAGCGCTCTCTCTTCTGTCTGCTGGGCACTGCACTGGCCAATCAGCATTTAGCAGTGCAAAGCTCCTGCTGCTGATTGACCAGTGTATCGCTCGCAGCAGGAGCAGCACAGCAGGCTCAGCAGCCAAGAACTGTGTGGGTACAGTAGTTCTATACCACACTCACACGCTGCCCACCTGCCTCATCAGCCACCCACCGAAATACAGCCCCAGCATCACTGCTGCCAGCCCAGCAACAGCCGCCCACAGTCCGAGCAGTAAGTAAAAAAAAAGCTCATGGGGAAATTCTTGATGGGGACGAGACAGAGGGCAGCAGCAAGCAGAGTTCCTATGCGGTAGGAGGGGGACACTGTTGTGTATATAAGGCTCATAGAGGACCCCCTTTCCATGAACTCTGCTTGCTGATTAATTGCTCATATAGAGTACAGTATGTGCCCAGAAGCCCATCCCCACTCAGTCACCTTGAATTACCTGTATGCGGTGCCCGGGCAGTTTGGGGGGAATAATAGGGTGGGGGCAGACGAGGAGCCAAGACAAGTGGTGGGATGGGCCAGGGGTGGGTAGTGGGCAGAGTTAGGGGGGCCCAATTCAGATTCTTGCTATGGGGCCCAATGACTTCTATATACGCCCCTGCCAGCACCTCTTAAAAACTTCGGCAGATCCACTGCCAGATATGGGGATTATTAAGACCAGCGTCCTAAATGGTGATCTTAATAAATGACCCTCTATGTATTTACTAAATTTAAATATACTGTACAGTGTCCACTCTTCCCAGTAATACAAAGATTGTGAACCACTGAAAATACCAAAGAGCACCACACAGTTTAGTAATGAATCCATTTGGTGGCTTCTAAATAGAAAATGTCCAGCTCAAAAAAATGTAAACTCTAGTATCCACAGAGGTGCTGGCTGGCACTGGATACACCCTGTTTTGTGGCATATCTATTGGTGAGGCAACTGCACCTAATAAAAGTGTGATCTACACGCAGGTCACTTCTGCCAGCCAATCAATGGCTCCAGCAGTGACATGTGCAGGCGTGGCGTGTGACACCAGAAACGGGAATTGGAGAACTGAGCTCAACCCTCGAACTGGAACGCAAGTGGTAGGTGAGTCTTTTTGAACCCTCGCACCCAGCCTGCACATAGGAAGATGGGTTTCTGGTCTCAGAGAACCCCTTTAAATATCTGTGGATTGAGTTATATGTGTGAGAGCTTGAGAAGGCCTGATCTACAGCACATATATTACAGTGTTCAGCTGTACTCTCCTGAGAGGCAGGGAATTGGGATGTAAACCCCAGGACGGAGAAGTTACTGTATAATGAACTTTGTGAACCAAATTAGCATTCTCTGCTCTATGTTTCATTGTCAATGCATAGCGTCCGCACAATCACTAATAGCCGCACATAAATCTTCTATGACAAGTGAGCGGACCTGCACATCTGTAAGTGTACGCATATGTATTGTTTATGTCATCTACGAGGGGTGTTATGGGAATCATGTGCCAGACAGAAATATAACACTTCTATAGGAGAGTGACAGTTGCGGTAACGTAGCCGTGACCTTATTATATGGTCACTGAATCTCAACACTGCTCCAAAATTGGTTCTATGTCAGACAGCATTAGAAAAAGACTCAAATTTGCCAGTTCACTTTTTTTTTTAGCTAATGCTATTAAGAATACATGAAACTTGTAGGGCATTACACTGGTTCCATAGTCGGCTTATGACAATGGAAAATGGCATCTATTTAAAGGGGTACTCCTGTAATTTGAAGTTATCACCTATCCACAGGATAGGGAATAACTACTTGATTGGTGGGGATCCTACGAGTGGGACCCCCACCAATCACGCCTAATAAGACATATGGACAGTGGTCATCTTTATGAGGAAACCTATTTAAAGGGTTTGTGTCACAAAATAATATTAAACATTTTTCAAACCAGCACCTGGATCTGAATACTTTTGTAATTGCATACAATTAGAAATTTAGCATAGTCTGTAAGCTACTCAATAAAATGTATCTGTACAGCACCCCCTGCTGTTTGTTCTCTTCCTCATCTCTTGTCCACTTGACTGAGATGGTCGCATGTGCTTAGTTTAAATCTTCAACTTCCACCAGCCATATCTTCTGTTAGAAGCTATGATGACAGTTACAGGGGGAGAGCTGCAACATAAAGGACGCCCCTGAGCTGCCAGCCTAAAATACATCTAGCAGAACAATTGGAACAATACATGGGGAGATCTCTGGATCCATGTGAGGTACAGGGCTGGTTCTAGCTTTGTTAGAAAGAGATTGATTTTGATATCATTCATGGCATAACCCCTTTAATAGGAACAGTAGTAATCTATTTTGTGCAGTATGCTCTATCCAAGGTGACAATGATAAAGAAAGATAGACTGTTCTTTCTTTTGGTTGCTGTACGCTTCTCGCCTATTTACTTTGTTGCTGAGATTTCTCCTTTTAGTCTTTCTCTTCTAATCACATTCTGTCTGTCTGGAAGTCTTCAGTCTATTATTAAATATGTGGACTTGTGTTTAATATATAGATTTATACTGTATATATATCATTTTTGCAGTTCTTTAAGGATGGGAAAAATCCAAATAAGAACTTCTCAAAAGTACAAGCTTGAAAAAATATGTCTGGGGGCAGTAATGTAGACCACATGCCATGTCATCCTCCTCTATGTTCTCAGTGTTATTTCTACAGTGGAGTATATAAAAAAACCCATTGTTTTATCTTTCCTGCTCTGGAAAGCACCCAAGTCTAACATGAAGGACCTCCATAGTGATAGGAATGGAATCTGCTTGTTGTGATGTATGATAGAGCCTTGCTAGAGATTGATGAAGTCTCAGCATGATCATAAAGCCATAACTCACGCTTTCCCAATACTTAGTGATTTGGTCATCCAGTGTTTATCTTAACATAGATTAGACATGTTTTTACATTTATGTTACACAATTTTATGAAGCCTAAAGGAATTTTATGAAACCCATGTATTATCACATTTCTAAAAATGACTGTTTTTGGATAGTGCAAATGGAGGTCATGGAATGAATGCCTTGGTTCTGAACCCAAAAGAAAAAAAAACTACGAGAACCAGCCTTAAATAAAGATTTGTTGCAAATTTGTCCAATTCTAGAGAAGAATGACAATAAAAAGTTGAGCAACTTAAATTGTATGTAAATGTATGACATCTTGTATTAAATCTGAGTTATAGGCAGGGGTGGATTGGCCATAGATCCTACAGGGAAATTTCCCAGTGGGCCAGTGCCCCAGGGGGCCACCCAAGTCCCCCTCTCTGCCGCTGACTGGGTACATAATGAGCTCTCAACAGTAATTTACGCTGTGAGAACCAGGTACCCATGTACCCAGCCAGCGACCATACATGCCCTCCTGAATACAGCTGCTGTGGGCCCGCACCTCACCTCCTGAGTCCCCTGCTACATAGACAACTGGAGGAGGAGGACAGAAGACAGTAACTATTGATGGCCACCACAGGGGCCCAGCTTTTGGGGTGGTATATTGCGCTACACTTTGTTATTTGGTTCTGCTGGGATGTTATTTAGCACCATGTGTTTAGCACTTGTGTTTCCCTGTCTTCTGTTAATTTGGACCAAATGGGGCCACTTTTTTTTCCCAGGGCCACTTTAAGTTCCTAGTCCGCCCCTGGTTATAGGTGTATTATAGGCCAGTGTTGCATTCACAATTCTTCAGGCTTCAGAGCTTGTCTCATGAAGACATTCTCTTCTCTAAAGATGGACCCTTGGGGATCAGCTGGCTTCTGGAACTACTTGCAATCATTACATTTCCCCTCACTACAGCCATTGCAATGGATGTCCATATAATACCTGGATGGGCTGGGTCTGCCAAAAAGGGACAGGCTCTTACAATGTCTGAACATGTTTTACCTGTCCTTACACCAGGCACTGTAAAAATATCAATATCTGAAAAGCAACTGTCTCACTGCATTAAAGAAACTGAGTTAGAGGGAGTCTGTAAGCCCCTTTCTTCATATTACGTTAATTCTAATGCTGGGTAGAGGACTAAAGCAATTTTATAACACAAAATGTTCATAATGGAGCAGCACTACGTTACCTAAGTAGGTGTATCCACTCAATCGGATGGAGGTCTCAAAAGGACCTACTGGTGCAGGCAGCGTCGGGCCCTGGCTCGCAGTCCTAGAGATAAATCCAATACAAATCTGCAGCACTCCTTCAGTTCAAAAGTGTCAGATGTGCAGACTGGGCAGATTGGGCAGACTAGATGGGCCAAATGGTTCTTATCTGCCGACACATTCTATGTTTCTATGTGTTTATTTAAAATAGTGCATCATAATGGAGCGACGTTGAGACTTAGTTGAGTCGAAACGTCGCCCTGTTATGATGCATTATTTTGAATAAACACATTTGGCACTTTGGAACTGAAAGAGTGCTGCAGATTTTTCTTGGATTTAAAGCAGTTTTATAGGCATAGCTCCTTGTGCCTGGACAAAGGTTCAGTCTCAATGAAAATTAAAATTTGATATGTACTGTAAATAAGTTTGCAAATGCCCTGTTTTTTTTTTTTTTTTTTTTTTAAGTGAGGACTGAGGACTCTTGGCCTTGACTGTCAACTCTAGCACTGGATATGGTGCATCTGCAGTGCAGTCACTGGTCCCGGGGACACACTGCGCATGCACAAGATTTAAAAGGAGATGGTGACACCAGATGCCATTTCAATTTTCGCCTCAGCAGAAGTTGGGTGCACCCCTGGATGTCATATTATAAAATTCATCTATGAAATGCAAGCTGCATTCATGCACAGAAAGAAGGATTATTTTTTTATCAGAGAGAGGTCACTTTAAAAAGTACCTTTTTTAATTTTCCCTTACACATAAAACATTTTTGATACTGTGAACAACCTTCAGCAGAGGCATTTCCGCCTGTTAATATACAGACAGTTAAATTTAGACTCATGTTTTCCCTGTTTAATGACAACTGTTTGGTCTGTTAGATATTTTCTGCAAGTATGTTTCCCTTTTTGCTTCTGTCTTTCTTTGAGATGTATTAATAAGCTGTCTACAGTGAGCCTGATCCAAAATGGAAGAGTAAACAAGATGCTTACAAGAACGCATGTTTAGTCTATAGAAAGAAGAATCGGATTCTGTATTAAGCATGCAGGCAGATGTAGAAAACTGATTACTTTTCTACATTGATTGCTACTTTTTTGCATTTCTATTTATGCTCCTGTATGTTTCCCTTCATTGCGTTTCAAGCATATAGTATGCCTGCCTTGAAGCTAATATTGTATAGGGAATGATAAGCACAACAGTCCGTAATGACTAGAAGTGCGCTGACCATAGAGCATGTGTTTCAGTGGTGTCGCTAGTTATTTTGCTACCTGGTGCAGGTGAAATGGTGACCCCTTCCCCCAACACCTAAAATTGGAGATGGGAAATTGTCAAGGCTGGAGTGTAGGTCTAAATAGTGTTGCTCCTTTCAACCAGGTTAGGTTGCCACCTGAAGTGAAATTTTCAGCACGTTTCATGGATGGTGCAACCTGATGTTCCATGTAGTAAAGGGGAGAGCAATGGGCTAGCCTGGAGTTTCCAGCTGGGCTGGTGGGGCAGACACTGAATGGACGCTATATATTACAGTACTTTACCTTCACTCTCCTTTTCTCCAGCTCCCAAATAATATAACACCGGTTCTCACATATAGGGTTTAATGGTTAGAAGGATACTTATTTTATGCTGGGAGGTGTTCTGTAGACTTCTGAACAGACAAGTATTATGCTGATGTCCTTACAGGAGAAGACAGTAAGCCAGAAATAATAGGCCTATAAAACCTTCTCTGGACAAAAGAAATTACATCAGGTGTAATCTTTCTTCTTGTGGGGAATATGGTGATTTTTAGGACAGATGCATTGGTATACTGTGTGCCTATAGATTCCATATTACTGACCAAAACCAGTACAGGGTCCATGCACACATTTATACCCTTAGGAATAGTCCATGGTGCAACCAAGGTGTGGTTAAGGACTGCCATATTCTTTCCCTGTGTGACCCAGGCCTAACATCAATATGAGGATTAGATTTGGAAAACATAACTCATGAGGCAATTTTTCCCCTCTCTGCATTAAACTTGCCATCACTCTACATCTCATGTTGTCATTTCCGTATTTTGGCCACTTGGAATAACAAGTAGGTCCTGTGTAGCAATAAGTCCCCACCAGATGTATCTGGAAAAGCAGCCAGACTGACGTTTGTTCGATGTCTGGCAGTGCAGAGGGCTATTCTGCTGAGTGTAGTTCTGTTCTTGTCTTGTCTGACACCTCTACAACACTTGGCAATCAGTACAGTAATGTAAACAGAGAAAGAGAAAACTCCAGTCATGTTCTGTTCTCGCAGTAATATGATGATTCTTTTATTTTTATTTTTTTATTTGTGAAATATATGATCTTTGACTTTTATAACTACACCATGCAAACGTGAGGACAAATATGACTAGTATTATTTATTAAAGGGGTTCTCCAGCTTCCTAACAAATTTTGTGAGGCCTCATCCCTGCTGGACCTGTGGAGGGAAGCATACTTTTCTGCTCCCCACTTGGTTCTGGCTTCTTCAGTCCATCGTTTGGCTTCATGCTGGTCCATGTTTGTTAACGTCCATCATGGATGGGGTAACGGGTGCTGCTGCAGCCAATGACTGGCCACAAGTGGTGGAGAGGGGAGTCAACATTTGTTAAGAAGCTGGAGAACACCTTTAAGTATTATTAATACTAACGCGTTCTGCACCACTGTACACAAACCACACAGGAGTACATCTGCAGGGGGTGCTGAGGTTGTAGTTGCACATCCTGTGACATCACCTTGTGCATTATCCTTGTATTCTGATCTTTTGTTTATTATCCCAGTAATGTGACATCACTGTGGTCCACTGCCATTAGCTGTGAAATTGCTATGTTTTTTATCCCTGTCCTGTGATATCACTGTTCGCATTATCCTATTGATGTTCTGTTTATTATCCCTGTATAGACATCTCTGTGATCAATAGCCATTAGCTGTAGCATCACTATGACTATTGTCCCTGTTCTGTGACATGACTGTGTGCAATAAGCCTTTTCTGTGACTTGGCATTATTTATTATTATACACGCACTGTCACATCACTGTGTTTGTTATTTCTGTTTGTGCCAATACTTTGTTCATCATCCCTGACCCCTGATGACGCTGTAAGCCATGGCAATACACATGGGTTTTTCTTTCCCATTATGGTATTGGCTATTTTTCAAACCTGTCTCCAGCATTTGTGTACTGTTATCCATACTTATCCTGAGATATTCTGGATATACTTCATTTTGAGGTCACTCACTCTTTTTATGTATAGTAGGATTTGTACCTTATAGTATTTTTTTGCAGAATTGTTTGTATTTGTTCATTTTTGTAGACGTTAGTTGACATGTGAGGCCACTATATGTACCATATCTGATCATGTAGGGGGTTCCCTGACCCTATAAAAGGTGAAAGACATATTAGTTTACCTCTGTCTTATTTCTTTTCAATTGTTTTTAATCTTCAGTGTTTTTTCATGTTCTTTTATTATATATAATTATTAATATTTTATATATTTTTTCTTATTATATATATTTAATAATCATTGTGGTGTACTATCATTGTCCATTATTGAAGATCTGTGACAACTGTACAGGCCCCCATACACATTATACTATTGTTGGCTGGTCCCGACTGGCTAACAGTCTTATGTGTATGTGGGGGGGCTGGGAATGGGCAATTTGAATTTCAGCAGTCTATCCTGCTGTTCCAGTCCCCAGTGAAAATACAAATACTAACTGAGTGTGTATGTTTATGGGGGAGTCAGAATAAGTAGCTGTCGGCTAAACAGCTATTGAAGGTGTCTGGGCACCTTAACAATTATTCCTATTCAGTAACATCACAGTGAATATGTTAGGGGCACAAGAATATGAGGTGCAGAAGTTGCAGATGTACAGGGAAGTGGTGACCTATGCTGCATACACGTATACCTGCACTATAAGCTGCATGTAAAGTCAGGGGGGACCCAAGAGAAATTATTGTTGTGGGGGTTCCCTGCTGAGATCACTAAATTAGTTGCTATGACTAGGAAAAACTAATGTAATTAAAGAGGTTGTCTGGTCTATGATATTGATGACCTGTCTTCAGGATAGGTCATCAGTATCAAGATGAAGGGGGGTCCAACTCTCGGCACCCCCACCGATCAGCTGTTTGACGTTGTGCTGGCACGCATACTAGCGCTACTGTCACCACCAGATCTTTGAGAAGTTCTGATAGACGTTCTTCAGTACTTCCTGCATGATCTTCTTTTGTTTTGCTTTCGTTTTGACATCTCTCCTCCCTCTCCCAGCTGTCATCTATTAGCAGTGATTGCCTCCCTATATATCTCATCCCCATACTGCCTCACCTTGCGGTTTATACAACTTCCTGGACTGTGCTGATGCTAGAAGCTGCTACTGCTGCATCCACAAGATAAGTCTGTTTCTTTATTTCTGTTTTCCTGTGGTCTTGATCCTAGCTGACCCTGACTCCCTCCGTATTTAGTGTAGGGAGCCGGTGGTCATGTCCCCTCACTATTATAGGGTGTTCAGGTGTCATACAGTCGAGGAACGAGGGTATGCAATTATCTACCATAGAGATTTTTGCATAGGCTGAGCAGTAAGGGAGAGTGCTAGGGCTGTTACAGGGCTTACCCTCTTGTTCCTTAGTTTTGGATCAAGTCAGTCGGATCTTCATTTGTGTCTTCTAGTTTTCTGCAACACCATCCGTGACAGCTACATCCTCTTCATGGTTACCTGCACCCCTTCTAGATTTTCACAGCAGTGCAGTCTAATTACAGCTGTTTGTTCAGTTCACTTGAATGGGAGAGAAAGGTTGAATTACACTGCACCGCTGCTACAATCTGTGCAGGTAAACATGAAGAGGACGCTGCACTAGTATGAGAGCCTTCAAAAAGGCGGAGCGGTGGGGGTGCTGGGATTCGGAACCCAATGATCTGACAATGATCTGATGCCACTTGGCATCTTAGTAAAAGATACTGGTACATTATCTTTTCTCAACTACGTTCCTGATCCAAGCAGTGTGCGGACCATTTTCTTCTCCTTCTACTGAATCTCAGCACGAGTCGGCCCTTATGGTGACCAATTGGCCTTGCATCAAGCCTGTGGGAACTCATCCACTCCGCTCTGCCAAGTGCTGTGCCTTTTGCACAACCTAATATGGTAAGCCTTTCGACTATCACAGCACACCTCGGCCTATATTGTCCCCCCGATGAGCGCTTCTCCTTCTTCGTCTTTCTATTCTGAGGATAGGTCATTGATATTATGAAACCAGAAAACCTCTTTAAAAGTCTTCACACAGGATAGCAATTCAGGCTTTGAGAGTATTTGAGGTAATTTCTTGATTTTTGGAGAAATGATCTTTTTATAACTATGCTCTGTGTGCAATTATACGAAGACTGTACTATATCAAAAGCGTAGACAATGTGATGATAGTCCTGGGTTTCTTGGAAATTATTATAAATTTGAAGCATTTATGTAGAAGCAATTTTAATGATTCCACGCCAATATTAGAGTTGTTTTATAGTAATTTCTGAAAATGCTTAGCTTGACATTTTGAATCAGAGCTCAAAGAAACACAGCTGTTGTGTATTTACACAGTCCCCCATGTTTACATACATGTTTGAAGCTCCCTTCAGCCTTGTGGAGAAGAATGATGTATCATTCCTTCCTTCTCCTACTGATTTTCTTCATTTCCTTTTCTTTCATTTCTTAAGGCCTTTGTTATCAGTAGGTTGCCAAATGTCTGCATGTGGTGGAAGAAGAGCATTACTGAAAATCACAGTCAAAGCTATTTAAGGATAAAGTTTGGGAAACCAATGGTATTATCTGGTCTTCACCCTGATTGGTTCCTGAAGTCAGATCTAATCTTTGTCTAAGTTATGTAATAAAGTCTTGTGGAGCACACAGCCCATTGAGGGTCTCATATAGAATTAAAGTACACAATACATAACTTTGTAAATAGATTGCATTCCTTATTATGTATTATAGCAATGTCATATAGTCCAGACCTGCATTCTGAAAGTTTCACAGCTGACATCTCCCAGCATTTCTTGCTGGCTCAATGCAAACTTAGAGATTGCTTAAAGGGGTTGTTTCACTTCAGCAAGTGGCATTTATCATGTAAAGAAAGTTAATACAAGTCACTTATTAATGTATTATTTTCCATATTGCTTCCTTTGCTGTCTGGATTAATTTTTCCATTAAATTACACACTACTCATTTCCATGGTTATGACCACCCCGCAATCCATCAACGGTGGTCATGCTTGCACATTATAGGAAAAAATCCCGGCCTCTCTGATGGCAGGGACCATGGGAGCACATGTAGGCTGGTGCTTTTGTCTATAGAGTGCAAGCACAGCCACTGCTGATAGATAATAATAATACATTAGTAGGCGGCTTGTATTAACTTTCTCTACATAATAAATGCTATTTGATGAAGTGACACAACCCTTTGAAATCAGTTGCCTTGTGGCAAGTGCCATTTTTACAGGGCACACAGCACTATATGGAAGTTCAGTTTAGAAGCCCACTGCATTATAGAAGGTCATCTAATCTCATAAGATGTTATCTGTGGCAAGAAGTTGATCATTAGGAGACTCCAATCCCTGATCAGCCATTAGCCAAAGGCGAACCATAATGTGTATGCTCAAAGCAAGAAGCTTAAAGGGGATGTCTGGTGCAATAAAATATTTTATAGATGAGGCAGAATGGGTAAAGAAAAAAAAAATGCATTACTTACCTCACCAATCCCCACCACTGCCATTCTGACTCTTAGGGAGCATTCACACGAATGTAAGTGTTTTGCGGTTCGCAAATTGCGGATTCGAAAAACATGGATACTGGCGGTCTGCATTTTGCGGACCGCACGTGGCCGACAAGAATAGGACATTCTCTATCTCTTTTGCGGGGCCACGGAGCGGAACAACGGATGCGGACAGCACACGGTGTGCTGTCCGCATCTTTTGTGGCCCTATTCAAATGAATGGGTCTGCACTCATTCTGCAAATTTTCTGAATGGATGCAGATCCATTTATACGGTCGTGTGAATGCTCCCTAAATGGATCATATTCCCTTCTTATCTACATTTTCTGGTCCTGGATAAACACATAAGAAATGACACGGGATACTCAGCCAAGCAATGCCCATAAGGGTGATCCACCTCAACCAGTGCCTGGCTAAGCAGACAACTTCAGGCACTACTGCTTGTTAAGCCTGGACCGGGAAACGGAGACTAGCAGGGAGATATAATCATCAAAAAGACAATATCCGTGAGGTAAGTGATGGGGTTACCAACCAAGTTCACCTATTAAAGTAAATGTGTTCTACAACCACAAAGAGTTTTCATTAACCCCTTAACAACTTGCGCAAAGACAGACAACACCTTTTGGATCAACTTTAGACAAAAACACCTCCAAAGTAACCTTCAACTGAAAATGAGACAGGATTACAACATCACACAAAACCTATACCTCTCTCAAAGAAACACGCAAGCTAGAAGAACAAGTTAACCAGAATGTCTCAAAAGAAACTTGTCTTACTTGGTTGATTTGTCTTGTGGGATACTCTTTGGGGTGCTCTTTCTCATTAGGGAGACCAAAAAATAAGCATGAGTATTGTATGCCAGACAACACTACTCTTGCTTTCTAGGAAGATTATGTGCAAGTCACATATCTTTGTTCAGCTGGCATGAGAAAAAAAATTGCATTTCTTTCAGTTTTAGAAGAAAAGCTAATTTAAATATCTTTCCCAGAAAGCCAAAAGTATGCAAATTAGCTTGCCTGACAAAAAAAAAAAAGAAAAGAGGGAATATCCTATCTAATGCCAGAAGAATTAAGAGTAGTGTCGCCTGGCATACAATACTCATGCATATTTTTTGGTCTCCCTTAAGATAAAGAACACCCCAAAGAGAACCCCACAAGGCAAATCAACCAAGTAAGACAATTTTCTCTTCAGGCATTCTGGTTTTCTTGTTTGTCTAGAAAGAGAACTAGCTTGCATATTTTATTAAGCGATGTATACGTTTTGTGGGATGTTGTTATTATCTTGCTTCACTTTTAGTTGAATATTACTTTGGAAATCTTGCTTGTTTTTCTGACGTTGAATCAAAATGGTGAACTAAAATTGCTGAAGGTGTTTCTGTTTCTGGTATACAGATGATTTATAATCCAGTGAATAATTATTCCTACTTGCTACTACACAGCAAGTAGATAAACAGTAAAAAGAACACAGCAGCAACAAGCGCTGCATTATTTTCACACAGCAAATTGGCAGAGATGCCTTACTACCTTTAAACAGGCTTATGTAGTAAAGCAAGTAAAATAGCTAAGTCAGCCTCACATCTGCAAGTAGTTCTTTCAGGACTAAAGCCTTTAATGAGAAAAAAAAGCATCTCAAAGAAGCTAGCACAGCTATTGTAGCCTACATCTGGATTTGTGGGTAAAATATATGCAAATTATGTCTAACATCTGCTGGCTTCAGATAGGTTTAGGAAAGCTAATATGAATATCTTTCCCAGCAACCCTATATTTTACCCACAAATGCCTAGCCTACAATATTGAGCACACAGGCATATCACCTGGACTATACTCGGCTACTTGGCATAGTAGGGGCATCGCCTGGCCTACAATACTGTGTAAGGGTACATGGCGTACCATGGGCTCTCAAAAAAAAAAAAAAAAACGGATCCCTCAGACAACACATATATTGTTGAGAAACACACATTGGTGTACTAGTCTCTCTAAACTAAAATATAAAACAGCCTTAATATGCTACACATTTTAACATTTGAAGGACCCAGAGTTCCTCTTACCTATATATACCTATAGCCAAACTTGAAACATTTTTCCACTGTTTATCCACTGAAGTCAGTGGGTCCGACAACCTCAGTGCATTTTCAATCAGTACCCTGAGATCTTGCATTGCCAAGAACTGCAATAAACATAACCCTTGATTGTACTATATGGAGGGGACTCTCAAGTGGCAGCACCCATTTGTATTAGCTAAGCATATATGACATATTCATTTCAGACAACCCCCATTAAAGCAAAGTTTTACACAATTTGTTGTTGGCGCATATATAGGGAGGTTAAATAAAAACTCTAACATGACAAATAATCAGATGTGCTTTTTCTTTCAGCTAGGTTAAAGGGGTTGTCCAGGTTCAGAGCTGAACCTGGACATATCCCCATTTTCACCCCGGCAGCCCCCCTGACATGAGCATCGGAGCAGTTCATGCTCCGATGCTCTCCTTTGCCCTGCGCTAAATCGCGCAGGGCAAAGGCATTTTGGTTCCGGTGACATACCGGGCTCTCTATGGGGCTGACAGGCAGCCCGGTGACGTCACCGGCACTGATGGGCGGGATTTGGCTCTGCCCTAGCCAGTAAAACGGCTAGAGCAGAGCTAAAGCCCGCCCCTCAGAGCCGGTGACGTCACCGAACACACTGCTGGGCGGAAGTTACCGCCCGGCAGTGTGTTATTGAAAACACAAGAGCCTGTGCCCTGCGCGATCTAGCACAGGGCACGGGAGCGCATCGGAGCATGAGATGCTCCGATGCCAGGCTCAGGAGGGCTGCCGGGATGAAAATAAGGGTATGTCCGGGTTCAGCTCTGAACCCGGACAACCCCTTTAACGCAGGCTGGTTTAAAAGTATGTTTTTGTTGCAGAGTGTTTTTGGGATGTTAAAAAACAGAGTGAGCAGATGTTAGCTGTGAGTGAATGTCAAAATATGAGTTTCCAAATACACATTTTCTTTTAAATTGTGACCATTAGTCATATTGCAAGGAACATCCCTAGAGATGAGTGAAATTCTCAAATATTCGATTCACTGCAAAACGAATTCTCCCTGAAATTCGGATCAAAATCCACTTTGCGAACTTTGATTCGCTCAACACTATCCATCACTGTGTACTTATAGGGCATCTGTCAGCAAATTTGTACCTATGAAACCGGCTGACCTGTTGCATGTGCGCTTGGCAGCTGAAGGCATCTGTGTTGGTCCCATGTTCATATGTTTCCAAATTGCTGAGAAAAATAAAGTTTTAGTATATGCAAATGAGCCTGTAGATGCAATGGTGGTGTTGCCATTACACCTAGAGGCTCAGCTCTCTCTGCAACTGCTGCGCACTCTGCACTTTGATTGACAGGGCCAGGCAATCTGAATCTCGTTTATGCCACATGGTCCTGTCAATCAAGGGGCAGAGGACGCAACAGCTGCAGAGAGCACAGTCTCTAGGTGTAACAGCAACACACTCATTGCTCCTAGAGGCTCATTTGCATATATTAAAAACATTTTTTTTTCTCAGCAATGCAGGCACATATGACCATGGGACCAACACAGATGCCTTCAGCTGCCAAGCACACATGCAACAGCTCAGCCAGTTTCATAGGTATAAATCTGCTGACAGATGCCCTTTAAGGTGTGGGCATCCTGGGGAACTTTTTTCTCCTGAATTGCAGTGTAACATCATTTGACATGTGGTTCTGGATTCTTTAAAGAGCTTGTTCCATTTGCAGAACGTATTATCCAAATATTCTATCGGGGCAAATGGATGTAATAGGGTTGGTTCTTCTATACTCCCTTCCCATTAGTCTAGGGCTGAAAATTATCGTCATCGCCATAACTCTCTGACCCAACCTAATTGGAAGGGGGTGTAGAAAAGCCCAAGAACCCACCTTATTACATCCATTAGTCGTAATAGGGTATTTGGATAATAAGTTCTCCTAAAGGAGTTTTTTTTTCATATGAAACGCTCTGGTCCTCCAAGTATTGCTTGATTATCCATTTCTTTGAATGGGTACCATATGACATCATATTTCTCCAGCAGGGACCACCTGATGGGACAAACCCTTTAAATAATAAATGCCCCCTCATCACCCAAGGAAAAAAATCATGTTACCCCTGGACTGTTTGCTTTGTTTTATATATGTGACACCAGTGCAGTTCTCAAATGTACCACTGTCTGCTGGGCTCCCTTTATGTGAACCCTGGTGTTTTCCAGCAATCTGCCAATCTGGGGGTGTACAGCCCTGAGACTGTTTTTCCATGCGGAAACCATATTAATTACACCTCTATGATTTGCTGAATATCACTGCTAAAACCAGAAAAAAAATGTGTCAAAAATGTTCATGTAATTCTACTTTAAAAGTTATCACTGGAGGTGCAACAGCTGGGACACCCACAACATCAAGAAAGAACTCTCCCCTGTTAGCCACCTGCTTACTAAAAGAGAGTCTTGTATTGTTAGCCATTGTTTGGGGTCTCTGATGTCAATCCCCTGCTCATATGACTTTTACGACATGGCTGATTGATGTTATATTGTACTGGAAAAGTACAGCTAAAAATATATGATTTTGTATTCCTGATTATTAATAATGACTGAATTAGGATATTGGAATACAAGAAAGCTTCTGACTTTCCATATACACTCACCTAAAGGATTATTAGGAACACCATACTAATACGGTGTTGGAACCCTTTTGCCTTCAGAACTGCTCAGCTAGCCCGTGGCATTTAAACGATGTCCAAATGGCACTAAGGGGCCTAAAGTGTGCCCAGAAAACATCCCCCACACCATTACACCACCACCTCCAGCCTGCACAGTGGTAACAAGGCATGATGGATACATGTTCTCATTCTGTTTACGCCAAATTCGGACTCTACCATTTGAATGTCTCAACAGAAATCGAGACTCATCAGACCAGGCAACATTTTTCCAGTCTTCAACAGTCCAATTTTGGTGAGCTTGTGCAAATTGTACCATCTTTTTCCTATTTGTAGTGGAGATGAGTGGTACCCGGTGGGGTCTTCTGTTGTTGTAGCCCATCCGCCTCAAGGTTGTGTGTGTTGTGGCTTCACAAATGCTTTGCTGCATACCTCGGTTGTAACGAGTGGTTATTTCAGTCAACGTTGCTCTTCTATCAGCTTGAATCAGTCGGCCCATTCTCCTCTGACCTCTAGCATCAACAAGGCATTTTCGCCCACAGGACTGCCGCATACTGGATGTTTTTCCCTTTTCACACCATTCTTTGTAAACCCTAGAAATGGTTGTGCGTGAAAATCCCAGTAACCGAGCAGATTGTGAAATACTCAGACCGGCCCGTCTGGCACCAACAACCCCAACAACCATGCCACGCTCAAAATTGCTTAAATCACCTTTCTTTCCCATTCTGACATTCAGTTTGGAGTTCAGGAGATTGTCTTGACCAGGACCACAACCCTACATGCATTGAAGCAACTGCCATGTGATTGGTTGACTAGATAATCTCATTAATGAGAAATAGAACAGGTGTTCCTAATAATTCTTCAGGTGAGTGTATGTTCTCAATTGAACCAGAATCTACTTTCCTGTTCTTCTCTGATGATAATTGCACATTTTCAGAGCAATCTTTCTTATTTTATTTCCTAAAACTGATGAATAAATCCATTAAGGAGAAGCAATAGATTTTATGTCCATTATTATCCATGAAGATAGAAACAGATGATACTTGTTTCTCCTCCATACTGTAGAACACAAATAAATGTCTGGAGCTGTCTCTGTTTTAATTATCCCAGAACATCATTCACACAGTTCCTCCATTATAATAGAAGTTCTCCTGTCCTGAATCAAATAAAGAATGTGCCAGATATACACTGAGCATCTTTCATCATTCAATAATTTAGCTTCTTTTTTCCTTAAAACAAAGAACACTAGATAGGAGGACATCGGGAGACTTGACTGCGGGCTTTGATCACTCTGCCTTCTGTGGCTCATGGAGCATATGAGTGGAATGTATCCAACAGGAAATCGTTGTCAATGGCAGTGAAAACTATCAAGATAAACTCTTTGTGGAAGAAGTAGCTCAGTCTTCATAATAGAAACATCTGTGAAACAAGTTGGGTCACATACTTGAGGAAGTCAGTAAAGACATCAGCGTGAGCAGACATGTGGAATCAGAACTAGTCATTGAGAGACTTGACGGGCAGGTGTTTACCTATAGGAAGTAATGTACCATTCTGAAGTCTACAGCAGGCAGAATAGATAAGAAATATTTCAATAGGTCACCATTCATAGAGAGCATTTTTTTAGAATTTTGTTTTAGTTTTTTTTTTTTTTTTATTTCATCAGCACTATGCCATTAAAAATTAACTACAAAGTATTGTCCTTCTGTAGCAATCATCATAATTGATAAGAACTCCTATATGGAGAGGTAACCCACTGTCAGTTTACTTCTGCTGTGAGATGTTATCTGCAAGGTAATCCTCCTGATCATAGTTAAATTGAGATATCAGTATGACAGCTCTTTTGTTCTCTTGATAGGCCTATCTAAAGATGCCCACAGAAGAGCATTGAACTGATTAATGAAATGTTTGATGCTCTAATTCAGTCATTATAGGGGTATTTCTCTGGTCACAGTGATGGTCCGATTGACAAGGGTAAGCAAGATTGTTTGCCATGCTAAAAGGCCATAAAGGAAGTTAAAGAGACAGAACAGGAAGTAGAATACTTGGAGTTCAAAAACTCTTCAAAAAATGATATCCAGGAAACCATTACCATTCACATAAAGGTTGTTATTATGGGCTAAAATTGATGGAAGTGTCCCTTTTATATTTTAATATCACCAGTATTACATTTTAAACTGCTGCAATGCAAATATGTAGATTTGTTTTATTTTGTTGCATGTAAATAGTGTGACATCACTGTGTGACTGTCTAAAGTGCAATCATACCAGGTCAGCTCCAGAGCGAAAGATGCTCTTTGTAGCCACTTTCTGCTCTGTCTACGAGATGAGGATCCTGAGTAGGGGGCTCCTCTCTATTAACTGAAGAATTACCTAATATATTAGTTGAAAATGTTTTTTTTTTTAAACCAAACAACCCCTTTAATACACTACTCGAATGTAGATTTTAGTAGCATAAGGATTTAATTTACATACCTTAAATCCCTATACTTCAAGAAGTTTGGCTCGAAGCACAAGTTATAAAACATTTAAAACATTGGTAATATTATTTGATGGGTAGCCTGCAATGTGATTGACGCACATCATACATGTTTCCAACAGATTTCCACTTTCTATAGTACAGACAGGATAAGACGTGCACCAGACAGATCATTTGTCTCTTTCCACGTTACTGCTGGTTAATTATCCATGACATATGACATTTTCATGCTATGAAAACCAAAATCACAATGTCAAGTGTAATAAGCTGCATTGATATGTTGTGATGACAATGTAATGAGTTTCATAAAGACATTTTTCTGCGTCATCATATCCTGTTGAGTTAGGCAAGTTTACATGGGACTGTCAAACTTGCTAACTTACCTACATTAGTATATAGGCCATGGGCAGACTGGACATAGACCATACAGGGAAAAATGCCTGGTGGGCTTATACCATGGGACCGAGCCCTCCTCACGGCCATCAACTGGGTACATAACAAACTTACGCTCCAAGCATAATTAAAGCTTGGAACGTCAGGTATTTATGTATCCAGCTGGTAGCCGCAGGTGTCCTTAGATGGCTTCTTGCCCCCCCCCCCCCCCCCCCACAAAAGGGGATGCGTCTAGCAAGCTATTTTGTGCTGCACTGTGGTATTTGGTTCTGCTGGGGTGGTATTGTGTGCTGCACTATGGTATTTGGTTCTGCTGGGGTGGTATTGTGTGCTGCACTGTGGTGTTGGGGTGGTATTGTGTGCTGCACTGTGGTGTTGGGGTGGTATTGTGTGCTGCACTGTGGTATTGGGTTCTGCTGGGGTGGTATTGTGTGCTGCACTATGGTATTGCTTTCCTCACCTACTTGAGTTGTCCCTAGCTACTTATGTTGGCCCCACCTACAACATGGGGCCACTTTTTTTTTTTTTTCAAGGGCCTTGTTAAGATTCCAGTCCAACCTGATTGTGCCCTATAGCAGACAAGTAAAAAAAAACTCATGTCACCTTGTCTTTCATTGTCACCACAGGCATGACTTGTTTTTATGTCCCTATTCAATATCTGTACTAGGGTCACCAAACTTTACAGTCAATTTATAGTATTGTAGTCAGTTTATAATATTGGAATCCCTTTAAGCGACAGATTCTTTGGAATTTCATTTTCTAGGTACAACTATAACCTCTGCACCTCAAATGCCTTGAAAGTGAACACAGTGATCTCAGTGCACAAGGAATAGTTCTAACAATGATCAAAAATCATTCATAATGTACACAGTGATGTCACACAGGGCTAACAAGCACATTAATACATCTGACACAATGATGTGACAGTACAGAGGTGAGAGATTAAACAGTGATATCATTGTACAGGGATAATAGTAATGTCACAGCATAGGGGTACTGACCAAAGTGAAGTCGCAGCACTGGAATAAACGTCACAGTGATGTCACAAAGAAGAAATAGCAAGCAATTTTGTTCTAGTAACTGGATAATAAACACTATGAAGTCACAGGAAAGAGTAACTACACATGGGGAAGTTGTTGTATGGAAATAATGCACACAGTGATGTCACAGAGCATGGATGATAAATGATGATGTCATAGTAGAGAGAATAAACACTAGAACTCCTCTATGTTGTCTAGTGGCTAATGGGCTCTTTCAAACTCTAGGGCCTACAGGAAATGCAACCCCTATTTGTGCTCCCCCATAGTTCTGACTCGTCCTTTAGCGCTAAGAGTAGCAAAACTAAAAACAGGACCTTGTATTGATTGGTATTAAAGGGAGCCTGTCATGTGGATATTTGATTATAATCTAATTATATACAATCATTAACTACTAAAAAGTGCCTTAGATGTATTCACTTACTGGTGTGACAGATGGTTACCTCATAATATACACACAAAGATGCCGCATGCCGTATGCTAACGAGCGGATTTGAGTCCAGCGTGATATCATTGAGTCCAGCGTTTATTTAATTCAGAGCTATAGCCACTCCCCTGCCCACCTGCTGCTTATTCATATGGAAAATAACTGTCACTCAGCAGCAGGGGGGCGGGGAGAGTCAGGAGCTCATAAATATTCATGACTCATCATTATCAGCTGGAGCTTTTCAATACAAGATGTTGGCAGATTGACTGGGTCAATTAAAGAAAGTGACCCAGCATTTTGCTAAGAGAATCAGTCACTTTTATTTATGTTGCCCTTAGTTAGGACACCATAAAACTGGTGACAGGTTCCCTTTAAAGAAAGGATATGATTTCATTAAAAGTGGTGAAGTTGTAGGCGTCTCTCTCTCAGAGTTCTGTACGTGTGTCACCATTTTTAATGCTCAAGTGTCAGAAGGCCACCTCAGAGTCACAAGTAACGAATAGAAACGTTAATGAGTCATAGCTTGCCACTCTATGAACACCTCCATTAAATTAAATGTCTAACCTTCTAATAAATTTTATGAGTTTTAACACATTTCCCAAGACTCCTCATCACCTAAGAATGCAAATAGCACCCCACTTCCCTATCTGGGAGTCTGATTCACTTACTTGGCTGCAATGTATCTCTATCCTGCGCAAAGATGACTTTGGGTGGGAAAGTGAGAATACTGTCAACAGTTTTACAGTTGCTCAGTTTATGGGAAAGGAAACTGCAAAGAAGAATGTATTTATTTCTCCTCTCAGTTCTGGCCAAAAAGCCATGTGTAAATTATGGCGACTAAATGGAAAACGTAGGTTTTTCTTGCTGATAGAATACAGGGAACGTGCCATTGACTGGAATGGTCCCAACAAAACTATATTTTTTCACAGTGTAAAATTTGTAAAAAACAGTCAAGGTTTAAAGGATTGTCTGGCACAATTAAAACTCCAGGGACAGGCAGCACTGTGTTAATTTTTTCTTTTAAATACTGTACCTCAGCTAAAAAACCTCACACATCTTTTAAAACGCCCTCCATTCCATGTACAAAAAACGGCTGAGGCCAATGGGTGGCTGCAGCGGTCTCGTGATCAAGGACAGGTCCCCATCACTTTTGGTCCAATAGGAACCACATAAAGCTGCAATGCTGAAATGGAGGGTGTTTTTTCAAAGGTGAGTGAGAATTTATATATATTTTTTTTTTATATATTGCCCCACGAGTTTTAATTATCCAGAGAAACCTCTTTAACGTGTTATGAAAACTATTTTGTAACTCTTAAGGAGCCATTCAACATTTTTGTTAACTAAGGCATGTTGCTCTTTTGTGTTCTTCTAAAATTTCATTTCTGGCCTCCCAGTTGGAGTTGATGTTTGAAACCTCTGTGAAAGTCAATATTTACTGTACACAGAACCTGCAATTTTTTCTATGTTGGTACCAACTACATAAGCATTAGGGTACTCTCACTTTCTTTTAACCACATGTTGGCTGCTAATATAGATTACTTGCTATTGTAGTAAACAGGATTTAAATCCTTTCTGATTCCAATCAGGAAATCAGAATTATTCCTTGGATCAATGACTCTGCTCCACAATTCTAGTAACTAAAACTTGTAATATTAATACACTCCAGAAATACATCCAGGCCCCTTTTGAACTCTTTTAGTGAATTCACCATCACCACCTCCTCAGGCAGAGAGTTCCATAGTCTCACTGCTCTTACCGTAAAGAATCCTCTTCTATTTTGATTTAGAAACCTCTGTATGGATGAGAGCTCTGTACTCACCCCTGATATATTTATACATAGTTATTGGATCTCCCCTCAGCCATATCTATTCTAAACTAAATAACCCTAAGGGCTCATTCATACAAATGTGGGGTCCGCACTGTATCGGCACTGGCTTGAAAAGGTCCGCAATCTGTAAGATATGGCCAAAGATAGGACATGTCTTATATTTTGCAAAGCGGAGGCACGGTTTGGAAGCCCATGGAAACCCTCCAAAGCGCTTGTGCTTCCGCACCTCAAAAGATAAAACATGTCCTATATTTTGCCATATTTTGTGGATCGCGAACCCATTCAAGTCAATGAATCCACACTGCAATACAGGATTCACATGGTTGGTGCCCGTGCATTGCGGACTATTTCCGGTCCACATCACGGGCATGGAGCCCTTACATTCGTGTGAATGAGCTCTAATTTATATAATCTTTCTGGGTGTTGTAGTCAACCCATTCCAGTTATTACTTTAGTTGCCCTCCTCTGAACCCTCTCCAGCTCTGCTATGTCTGCCTTCTTCACAGGAACCCAGAACTGTACACAGTACTATGTGTGGTCTGACTAGTGATTTGTAAAGTGGCAGGACTACTTCCTTACAGTATGTTCTCATCGTATACATCTAGGCCCCTTTTTATGCAACCCATATTCTTATTGGCTTATTTTAGTGTTACCCAGTGTTTTACCATTTAGTATGTACTGGTGACATGTATATTTCCTTTCCATGTGCATACTTTTTCTGTTATCGGTGTTCCATCTGCTACATCCCAAGCCTCCAGTCTATCCAGATCCCTCTGTAGCAGTATACTGTCCTCTTCCGTGTTATTTACTTTACACAGTTTAGTGTCATATGCAAAAAACAGCAAAGTAAAAGACCCATTGGCATTGTTAACCCTTGTAACGTGTCATATCGTTGTATATAATTTTTGATTTAATAGAGAAGGAACATTGCATGTAGATGTTGTACCTACATCTGTTTTTCTTGGTTCTCTACAGGGGCGACTGTTTCTGACATCCAGGTACTTGACCTGCACATACCTGCTCCTTAACAGGCAGCCCACAAATACACTCATTGAAAAAAAAATATACATATATTCACCAAGAAGGAGTTGTTGAATCGGAATGAAACCCTCTGTGTTTGACTGTAATAATGATTTATGTAAGTGATTACAATATTAGAGAGAAAGAATACATTTATTGGGAAAAACTGTACAATTGAAAGGAGGCTCTAGTTTCCTGTTGGGCTTCCTCTAGCCAAGATACAAGATGAGATACGGTTGAGCATGGAGGCATTCCGGTTTCCATATGGTATCCTGTGGCACATTTGCCCACAGATGTTGCAGTTGGGCCTGTAGAGCCTGTACACTCGTACGTTGCTGAACTGGTGTCCCAGCTGGTCCCATAAATGCTGGATTGGCGATAATTTTGGCGACCGAACAGGTCAAGGAAATGTTGCAATCTGGTGGAGATGTTAATAGGAAATCCTTGCTGTGTGTAGGCAACATTATTCTGTTAAGAAATGCCAGTTGGAAGCCCTGCCATGAGAGGCAACATGTGGCTGCAGGATGTCCTGCACATATCGCTGAGCTGTCAGTATCAGTATGACGACTGTATTTTTTGATGGCACCCCAGATCATCACAGTAGTAGTTGGAGCAGTGTGTCAGTCCACAGCAAAGGCAGGATTGAAGCACTTGTGGGATCTAAAAAAGAACCTGGATTCATTGCAAAAAAGGATGTGGTTGCAGTCTGTAGAAGTCTAGGTTTCTCATTCATGACACCACTGCAAACAAAGGCGATGGTGCATGGCTTTCAATGGCGGGGCATGTAATAGGCGCCATGACACCAAATTTTCTTCTGCTAAGCACCTGAAAATGGTCCAGGTAGAGACAGGGGAGTGTAATGAAGGTGCCGCCTGTGTCTGGATGGTGGACTACCAAAAAGTGAGAGCTACTTGCGCTTGTCAAGATACATATCAAATGTTTCTCTCTGCTGGTGGTCTGTCTGGACTGACCGGAGCCTATTTGATGTATGTGTGTGACCTCACTTAAAAGGGTTGTGAAGCCAATACATATTGATGACCTATCCCTGGGATAGGTCATCTATATCTGATTGGTGGGGGTTTCGACTCCCAGTACCCTTGTCGATCAGCTGTTTAAAGAGACAGCAGCACTTGTACAAACATTTCTTCCTCTTTAGGATTACACTGCACATCTTCTCACTTGCATCCCATTCAAGTGAAAGGAACATGCATTTGTAATTACACTGTGCCTCTGAGATGATGCACAGTGGACCCTTTTTGAATTATGTGTGTGCCCTTACTTAAAGGGGTTGTGCAGCCAGTAGATATTGATAACCTATCCCCAGGTTAGGCCATCAAGATATTATTGGTGGGGGTGAAGAGAAAGTAGATCTTGCATAGCTGATCAGCGGGGGGTGTCGGAAGTTGGCCCCCCACAATCAGATATTGATGACCCATCCTGAGGATAGGTCATTAATATGTACTGGCTGCAGAACTTATTTACCTATTGCTCCAAACACCTCCTAACAGCTAGGTCAGAATGACTTAGATGACGGGCAGTTAGTTGAAATGACCATCTGGCTTCTCTCAGTCCAATGGTGCGCCTCTTCTCAAAATCTGCCAACTAGGCAAAATGTCTCTGAGTGCACCATAGAGGGATGCCTAGCAGTCACCAAGAGGTATACTACCCAAAAGTAGCCTCTGAGAGCCTTTTTATAGGTCAGATGGGGAAGACATTTTATGCCCTCTTGTGACAAGACCAATATTTGATCAGACCACACCTGTAATCATATACATATCTGCCTGAGACATAACTGCAGTGATCCGGCATTTCTATCTGGCTGCATTATATATATTTTTTTTTGCAATGAATGTACATATAGTGGTTATTAAAGAGTTAACAAACCTACTTCAACAGTAAATAAATATTTTGCCTAAAACACAAATCATTTCTATTCAGTTGCTCCATGTGTATCATCTGGACAGATTTATGCCAGGAGACACTATATGCAAGTTTAGGCAGAAGAGAGAGATTAGTGACTTGAAGCAGGAGTCATTCAATACCGGTTTGCTTGAGATGTCCTTACTTCTCTTACAGCTTCTACATAGTTTCTTTTGTTCTTGTGCTACAATTAGGAAAAATGATAAATTAAACTCAATGAGTGTCAATCTGTCCTGATGTGCCATGAGTGACGGATCTTGTGTTTAATAGTTTGCTAAAGGATAGGTTTACAGTTACATAGCATATGGTACAGGATAGTCACCTGTGGCACTCGCTCCTATGTGTACGTGGCAAGATTTTGTTTTAGTGGTTTTTGTATGTATGTGACAATGAAACAGATGCCGGTCTGTGACTACCCTGATTGTACAGAGATATCCTGTGAGACAGTTGACAACAAAGCAAGCATATCCCTTCCAAAGTAAACAGCAACTGCTGAAAAGAAGCTTTTTACCTGTCGACTGTTCGGTTCTGGGGCACAGCTGTGCTGGCATCCTATGCAGACACCCCAGAGCCTCAAAGCAGAACTGCTGTCAGCATGCCATTGTCTATTTATTAATAGCCCATTTACAACCGAAATGTGCGCAGCAGTACCAAAAACTCTTCAGACGGCCTCAATATGCTCACAAAGGAATAGAACCGCTGCAGTAGGACAGCTGCGGAAATGGACGGAGCGTTCTCTTTTTCTGTCAGTGCACTGAATAAAAGGATTTGGATCAAATGAGCAGTTTTACAAGTCATTCCTTTAGGATCACATTCGTCTAATGTTTTTATTTTTATTATTCCTTATGCAAAACATATTTTAATTAATTAAAATTCATCAATTAATTGTATTTAAAATTGCATCATTCAAGTTTGTCTTTTTCAGTCCTGAAGAATAGAGATGAGCGAAGTATTGGAAAATTCGATTCGGCTGCTTCGCCGAATTTTACAAATCGTGGAGTTCGATTTGCTCAACACTACTAAAGAATATTTATTTTCTAGGGTATACAGTGGGAGTTAAACATACCATAATGCTTTCTTAGACCATCAAAGCCTGTATTTCAATCCGTGGAGGCTGAATGGCTCTGAAATAAAGGAACCGTACAGCGTCCATGTGCAACCGTACAGAGCCAGTGCCTTTAAAGTCAGTCACAACGATAAGGTTTAGTGAGCAGATGGGTTCAGCACAAAGCATGCATGAAATAATGCAAGCACTAAAACCTCTGTACGTACCAGGCACATTTATTAGAGAGGACTGTTTTGTTTTTGTTTTTTTTAAATCCATATTAATTTAGTGATAATTCCTGCACCAGAGGAGCTGAGAACCTATATTTTACTCAAAGGAAAGAGGAAGAGACCTATTTAGGAAAAATCAAGGCTCACGTGACCTTTTTTTCCTCTGCTGAATAACTGAGATTACTATGGATTCATCCAACCTTTACTGATTGGATATTAATGAGCTATCTGAAGGATAGGTCATCAATATCAGGAGCCTGGAAAACCCCTTTAATCTTAGAAATTTAAAGGGGTTCTGCAGTTTGTTTTAACTGATGATCTATCCTCTGGATAGCCTTCTCACTGTTTACTGCAGGCCCAGTGACGTCACGACTAGTATCAACTAGCGTGGGCGGGGCTAAGCTCCATTCAAGTGAACAGAGCTTAGCCGCGCCCAGGCCAGTGATACTAGTCGTGACGTCACTGGACCAGTGGTAAACAGTGAGAAGGCAGCGGCTGTTGGAGCGCCGCTGCCTTCTCAAACAGTTGATCGGCGGGGGTCCCGGGTGTTGGACCCCTGCCGATCAGATGCTGATGATCTATCCAGAGGATAGATCATCAGTTAAAACAAACTGCAGAACCCCTTTGAGGTAAAATGTCTAAAGAACTTTCTGCTGACAAGATGGGGATTTTGTTGCCATTGTTCATATACAGGGTTTTTCTTCTAGTAATGTGCATAGCAGCCATCTAAGTAGGCTCCTAGAACTATGACCGTTCCCGTGCTTTCTTTTGTAGCAGTTGGAAGCCTCTGGATTACATCAAAAGACTTCATCAGACTGGGCTGACAGGGTCATCCCAGGGTAAAATGTTAGTATAAGAATTTGAAGTCTGTACAAAGCAGAAAACCATTCATAAATTATCCAAGATTCACATAACTGTAATTTTAGAATCCTTTTTGACCTTCAAAGGTCAGATGACAAGGATGTATGCATAGCCTAGCCTTTTAAAGAAAATGAAGTCATCACACATTCTTGTGAAGCCTTTATTCTATTTGTTTTACCTCTTAGCATTATGTTACCAGATCTTAGCCCACCATGAGATGACCTCTTCCACCAGATACAATTTACTATTTCTGGTTTACGTAACCTGCAGTGGACCAACCCCAACATTGTACATGCTACACTTCTCATGACTTATGTATTTTGCTAGAGTAAAGGTGGTCATACACATTAGGCTACTTTCACACCAGCATTTTTTGCAGGCCTGTCTTGGATCTGCAAAAACACTTCCATTACATGCATCATGAACGGATCCGGTTGTATTAGGTCTTATATAGCACTGACGGATCCGTCATGAACACCATTAAAAGTCAATGGGAGACAGATCCGTTTTCTATTGTGCCAGAGAAAACAGATCTGTCCCCATTGACTTACATTGTGTGTCATGACGGATCCGTCTTGCTTCGCACCACATAGCGGACAGAAAAACGCTGCTTACAGTGTTATTCTGTCTGCGATGGGAGCGCAACCAAACGGAACGGAATGCATGTTGGTGCATTCCATTTTGTTCAGTTCAGTTTTGTCCCTATTGACAATGAACTGAAGCGTTTTCATCCGTTTTCAGATCTCAGTAGCGGAATTTAAAACGCTAGTGTGAAAGTAGCCTTAGACAGAAGTTGGTTGATGGTTGAAGAGCAGCTGAACAAGCTTCTTGTGAACGTTCGTTTCACAGACATGGCCATACACATTTTAGTCCATATTCCCATTACAGCTGTTCAAACTGGCCATACATGTTCAATGACATCGGGTGAGGGACAAAATAGCTTTCTGGGAAGATTCTTTACACACACCTCCGAAGTCCATCTCAAGTTTAAAATGAAACTTAATTTTATGGAGAAAAGAATGCACAGCCAATGCTGAAATGGGTATTTCTATCTTGAACATTTTTGACATATGAATGGGATATGCCATATCTCAAGAATGAGACCCTGAAGTGAATGGAGAGCAAGCCACACATGTGTGGCCACTACTCAATTCACTGCTATGGGACTGCCGAAAATAGCTGCCCTCTGGCTCAGCTATTTTCTGAAGTCCCATAGCAGTGAATGGAGAGGACGCAGTGCGTGTGAAGTGCTACGATACACTAGTAATGTTGTCATACCAAGCTCATGACATAAATACAACACCAGAACCAAACTCATTACATAAATACAGCACCAGAACCAAGCCCATTACATAAACATAGAACCAAGTTCATTAGATAAATACAGCACCAGCACAAAACCCATTAAACAAGCAAAGCACCAGAACCAAGCATGGAACATAAAGACAGCATCAAGACTATGCTCATTACATAAACACAAAGCCAAAACCAAACACATCACATAAATACAGCCTTAGAACCAAGCATGGAACATAAAGAGAGCATCAGAACCATGCTCATAACATAAACACAAAGCCAGAACCAAACACATCACATAAATACAGCCCTAGAACCAAGCATGGAACATAAAGAGAGCATCAGAACCATGCTCATTACATAAACACAAAGCCAGAACCAAACACATCACATAAATATAGCCCTAGAACCAAGCATGGAACATAAAGACAGCATCAGAACCAAACACATCACATAAATACAGCCCTAGAACCAAGCATCAGTGGCGACTCTAGGAACAATATATAGGGGGGGCACAAAGATACCACAGTCAAAAATGGGGGGGCACAAACAAAATAAGTATATATCAATAAGATTACAAAATACGAGTGAATTGCGATATGCAGGGATACAGTTATAATAAAGCAATTTACTTACAAAAGAAGCTACTCAGTCGTCTGCTGTGCCGTCCTCTGCTTGCATCCACGTATTCTTTCCCCTTCTTTCTGTCTCTCGTCAGTGCACAGGCACACTGTTATGGGGGATCTGTGGAAGACACACTGTTATGGGGGCATCTGTGGATGACACATTATGCCTCTCATTAGCCCTCATTATGCCTCTCATATCAGCCCCCATATCAGCCCTTATGCCTCATTAGCTCCCATATCAGCCCTTATGCCTCATTAGCCCCCATATCAGCCCTTATGCCTCATTAGCCCCATTATGCCTCTATAGCCCCATTATGCCTCTTATTAGCCCCATATGCCTCCAATTAGCCCCCATATGCCTCCTATTAGCCCCATATGCCTCCTATTAGCCCCCATATGCCTCCTATTAGCCCCCATATGCCTATTAGCCCCCATATGCCTCCTATTAGCCCCATATGCCCCCATATGCCTCCAATTAGCCCCCATATGCCTCCAATTAGCCCCCATATGCCTCCTATTAGCCCCTATATGCCTCCTATTAGCCCCCATATGCCTCCTATTAGCCCCCATATGCCTCCTATTAGCCCCCATATGCCTCCTATTAGCCCCCATATGCCTCCTATTAGCCCCCATATGCCTCCTATTAGCCCCATATGCCCCCATATGCCTCCTATTAGCCCCATATGCCTCCTATTAGCCCCCATATGCCTCCTATTAGCCCCCATATGCCTCCTATTAGCCCCCATATGCCTCCTATTAGCCCCCATATGCCTCCTATTAGCCCCCATATGCCTCCTATTAGCCCCCATATGCCTCCTATTAGCCCCCATATGCCTCCTATTAGCCCCCATATGCCTCCTATCAGCCCCCATATGCCTCCTATTACCCCATATGCCTCCTATTAGCCCCATATGCCCCCATTTGCCTCCAATTAGCCCCCATATGCCTCCAATTAGCCCCCATATGCCTCCTATTAGCCCCCATATGCCTCCTATTAGCCCCCATATGCCTCCTATCAGCCCCCATATGCCTCCTATTAGCCCCATATGCCCCCATTTGCCTCCAATTAGCCCCCATATGCCTCCAATTAGCCCCCATATGCCTCCTATTAGCCCCCATATGCCTCCTATTAGCCCCCATATGCCTCCTATCAGCCCCCATATGCCTCCTATTACCCCATATGCCTCCTATTAGCCCCATATGCCCCCATTTGCCTCCAATTAGCCCCCATATGCCTCCAATTAGCCCCCATATGCCTCCTATTAGCCCCCATATGCCTCCTATTAGCCCCCATATGCCTCCTATTAGCCCCCATATGCCTCCTATCAGCCCCCATATGCCTCCTATTAGCCCCATATGCCCCCATTTGCCTCCAATTAGCCCCCATATGCCTCCAATTAGCCCCCATATGCCTCCTATTAGCCCCCATATGCCTCCTATTAGCCCCCATATGCCTCCTATCAGCCCCCATATGCCTCCTATTACCCCATATGCCTCCTATTAGCCCCATATGCCCCCATTTGCCTCCAATTAGCCCCCATATGCCTCCAATTAGCCCCCATATGCCTCCTATTAGCCCCCATATGCCTCCTATCAGCCCCCATATGCCTCCTATCAGCCCCCATATGCCTCCTATCAGCCCCCATATGCCTCCTATTAGCCCCATATGCCCCCATTTGCCTCCAATTAGCCCCCATATGCCTCCAATTAGCCCCCATATGCCTCCTATTAGCCCCCATATGCCTCCAATTAGCCCCCATATGCCTCCAATTAGCCCCATATGCCTCCAATTAGCCCCATATGCCCCCATATGCCTCCAATTAGCCCCCATATGCCTCCAATTAGCCCCCATATGCCTCCTATTAGCCCCCATATGCCTCCTATTAGCCCCATAGGCCCCCATATGCCTCCAATTAGCCCCCATATGCCTCCAATTAGCCCCCATATGCCTCCTATCAGCCCCATATGCCTCCTATTAGCCCCATATGCCTCCTATTAGTCCCAAATATGCCTCCAATTAGCCCCAAATATGCCTCCAATTAGCCCCAAATATGCCTCCAATTAGCCCACAATATGCCTCCAATTAGCCCCCATATATGCCTCCAATTAGCCCCCAAATAGCCCCCATATGCCTCCTATTAGCCCCCAAATATGCCTCCAAATGCCCCATATGGCTCCAATTAGCCCTTATATGCCTCCTATTAGCCCCCATAATGCCCCCAGCAGCCACATTTTTTATAAAATAAAAAATAAAAACACTTACCTCTCCTGCTCCTGGACGGACGCCGCCTGGCATTTTCTCCTCAGTCGACTGTGCTCTAAACTGGCGCGCACAGCGTGAGGTCACAGAGCGCCCTCACGCTGTGCGCAGCCCTGCACAGCCGACAGCCGAGGACCAGGAAGTGGTGAGTACAGAGCGTTCACCACTTCCTGGTCCTTCGGTACTAATGAGCGCTTCCATAATGGAAGCGCTCATTAGTATTCACTCGGGGGAATCAGCGGGGGGGCACCTGGGGGGGCAAGGGACAACATAGGGGGGGCAATTGCCCCCCCTCGCCCCCCTCTAGCGACGCCACTACCAAGCATGGAACATAAAGACAGCATCAGAACCAAACACATCACATAAATACAGCACCAGGACGAAGCACTGTACAGTGTGACACTACAGCTTCCAGTATGTCATTAACAAGTCTGAAGGTATGTTTCATAAAAGAGAAGGCTACCACCCATCTTCACGCTGTAGACCATATGAGTGACTACAACACTGATCAGCCAGTCAGTGGCAGAATAAACATTTACATTTAGCAACTTACAGGTGACTCCTCCGGAGTTCTTCTCTTTCCATCTGGTTCAGACCACCATTGGCTTCTCCAGGCCACGATTCATCTCTGCAGAGTTTGCCCCCAGATGTCTTCAGCTTCTCATCTCACCAACACATCGGCACCCTATATACTAACATAAACTCCTGCTATTGCCACATGCTGTGCCCTGATTATAGAAACATACACTGTGCCCCCTGAAAATAATGCACCATACACACAGTGCCCTTAATGGTAGTGCCCCGATACTGTGCCACATGACCTGTGCCTCCATACTGTACCACAAGCTCTGTGCCCCATACATATTGCCACGTGCTCTGTGCCCCTGTACATATTGCCACGTGCTCTGCGACTGCATAGTGCCACATGCTCTGTTCCCCCATACTGTGCCACATGCTTGTGATTGTGCGGTGCTCCTTCGCAGGCTACCTAGCAACCAGATGCCGGCAGCACTGCAGAGAAGCGCGTCTGCTGTTGCCAGTCGTGACAAGGTGTTTATAAAACCAGGAAGCATGGCATAATAATGAGAGGGCTTGATTTTTACACTGACATATGCTGGGCACAGCTTATTGGGCACTGAGATGGCAGAAAAATTGCAATTTTCACTTTGTACCCTCTGCTGTGAATTTAGTTTTGCAAAACAACTGTTGCGTCAAAATGCTCACAACACCCCTTGGTAAATTCAGCGAGGAGTGTGGTTTCCAAAATAGGGGTCATTTCACTTTTTTATTTTACCTCAGGACCTGTAGTTACCTCAAACGCACATGGTGCTCTTTCTATTTTAAACCCTGTGGTGCGCCCAAACAGCAGTTTATGATCATATATATGGTGTTACCATATTCAAGAGAAAATGCATAAAAAATAGTGGGGTGCTTTTTCTCCTTTTACCCCTTTTTCTCCTTTTTACTCCTTTTACTTTTTTTGGGAGTTTCCAGTTTCAGACCATATCTGGGACGTTTCTGTAAACTGTAGATTCAGGGTAATACATTTTGAGGGTTATGTTGCTGTTAACCCTTGCTGTGTCACAGGAAAAAAAATGATTAAGTAGAAAATCTGCAAAATAAGCAAAATTAAAAACCTCCTCTCCATTTTCCTTTAATTCTTGTGGAACACCTAAAGGGTTAACACAGTTTGTAAAATCAGTTTTAAATAATTTCTGGGGTGTAGTTTCTAAAATGAACTCATTTATGGGTGTTTTCTATTATGTAAGCCCCACAAAGTGACTTCATAACTGAATTGGTCCTTTAAAAAGTCAGTTTGGAAATGTTCTCGAAAAATGACTTCTAAAATTGTAAGCCTTCTAACATCCTAAAAAAATAAAATGACATTAAGAAAATGATGCCAATATAAAGAAGACACATTGTGAATGTTAATTGAGAAATATTTTATGAGGTACAAGTATAACACTCTGAGAACATTTTTTTTTTGAATATAGCGAATTTTTCTAAATTTTCAGTAAATTTTGGATTTTTTAAAATAAATAAAACAATAGCCACTCAAATTTACCTCTAACATGAAGTGAGATGGATAAGTAAATGCATTCGAAAGTTATTACCACATAAAGTGACACATGTTAGATTTGCATAATTAGACTGCCTCAGGAAGGTGAAAAGTGACAGGGTCTGAAAGGGGTTAATTTAGTACCTTAAATTTGACTAAGGTAGTGTACAACAAAAAGGTAGGGCTCACACTGCACACAATGGTAGTCGATGGGTGCTCTATTAGGTTGGGAACCCAAAACCCAAACCGTAAATATTAAATAATGAAAATAGAATGTGTATAGGCACACCACCTTCTGGAAAAGTAGGTCAGCACACCTTAGGCTCCTTTCACATCACCGTTTCTCCTTTCCGTTCTCCGGCTCCGGTGAGGAGCCGGAGAGCGGAAAGGGCGGATTCTGCAGATAACTGAGACCTAACTGAGCGTAACGGAGCCTAAATAGATAAATAAATGGTTCACATAACGTTTTCATTATTTATCCTCATCATGCCCAGATACTTGGCTCATAAAGGGTTTTAGGATCAATATTTGGTAAATATACAAATAGATCTTCGCAGGTTCGCAATTCATACACCTACAGGTATCAATCACAATTCATGATTAAAATGCATCAACAAGGGTAGAATACATGATAAAAAATATATATCATCAAAAAATAGTATCATCAAAAAACAAAATCTGTGATTAGGGTGTTTAGAACATAATTGAGGAAGTTATATCCAATCCACACACTTCAAGTGTCAGTGCTTTATAGATTATGTCCCACAGGTGGATGTTCCACTGTTTGTGCTCACATGTAGCGCTCACACTGGCATAGCGCTTAAGTAATGAGTGTTGTTCATATATTAGTAGACAGTTGCAGGTAGCGCTTCTATTAAAAGTCTCTTAAGATCAGCGCTTACCTGTTAGTTGATACACGAGGCGTGGGTGTCTCTGAGGATTGGTGGTGGAGCGTTTACCTTGGAGATGGATTAAAGCAAGGATTTACGATGAGTTGGAGCAGGATAGGCTGTGGGGCTGTGCACTTACCCCTGCCTTATCTGAATCGTGTTACCACTCTTGCTGCTCCCCGCTATCGTTGGTAATACTATTCAAACTTCCAGCGTGCCTCCCTGCAAATACGTGTTCGTTCTTCCCGCTGCGCACCAAGCGCACACTCTATTGTTCAATGTAGCGCTTACTTGAACATTGTTAGTAATTGCACCAGCTGTTGGCTTGGCATAAAATTCTTAGATGTCGACATCAAGCATAAAGTGACATATGAAAACGCTAGACGCGTTTCGGAGCCACTGCTCCTTCCTCAGTAGCCATATGTCACTTAACATTGTGTGGTTCTTTTATATTGTTCAATATCCATTACAAACTGGATAGAGTGGATCTGGAACACTGGTACAAAGATACTGCAAAAACATGGACTAAAGTCTCTATTTGTACTAATTTAAATTATTCCTCCTTCCCTTCTTATAATATTATTTTTCTTCTTGTCCCCATACATCAATCTATATCACATTAATCTATATGTGGTGATTTGAGAGCTCTTTTCAATAACTGCGATAATAATGCGTTTTTATTTTTATTCTCTTTATTTTCCACCTTAGTGCAATTCTCTTTTTAGAGATGGAACGCTTAATAATGAACAAATCCAATTCACTATTGAGGGTGTACGACATATCCTCACACATAACTACTTCTGGTATAAATCTAACTTTTACCTTCAAACACGCGGGACCGTCATGGGTACCAGATTCGCCCATTGAACACCGATTGGGGGAGGGCCTGGTACTTTGGCGCCACTTAATCAATGACATTTTCTTCATTTGGGATAGAGAAGATGAACTTGGCCAGTTTTTAATAGATTTAAAAAAAAAAAAAAAAAATTACGCCAAATATTAGCAGGGAACAGGTCATTTTTTTTAGGTCTGGTCATTCAAGAAAATAGACTTTAGAGATTCAGTTTGAAGAAGCCAAACAATTGTCTAATGAATTTACAAACAAAAACTACCCACAAAAGGTCATTAATGCATCTGTCACGAATCAATAGGGATAGTGCAGCCCTAAGCTCCACCCACACCACTATCCCTACCTACTTGCGTGGTCCATCCTAACCGACAGTGCGCAACTGGATGGCAGTCCCTAGCTCACGTACGTGCAGGGGCCTGCAGGCAGGGAACAGGGTGGGAGAAAACAAGAGACAAAGACAGCAAACACAGGAATGTAAGCTTACCAGGCTGGGTCAGAAACCAAATAAGCAAATAACCAACCATAAGCAGCAACCAGAACAAAATAGAAGCCGAGGTCAAGAGCCAGGAGGTCAATTCAGCACAGAGGAATAACACAGGATCAAGGTCAACTTCAAGCTGAGGTCTCGAATATTCGAATCGCCAATTTTAATCGCGAATATCGACACTTCGAGAATTTGCAAATGTTTAGAATATAGTGCTATACTGTATATTCGCGAATAGTGTTGAATATTCTAATCGTGAATTTATCGCAAATATATTACATTTCCGATTTTCACAATCAAGTAAACAATGATTAGAGATCATGAATTCTCGAATTTGCCAATTTATGGTGAATATTCGGCCAAAAATGGGCGAAATATCGCAAATTTGAATATTGCCTATGCTGCTCATCACTAGAAGCCACAAGGTCAAGTAAAAAAACAGGGCAACAGCCTACATCCACAAGCGCTTTCTGGTCCACAGAGCTCCCATGCAATGGACCACAGCAGTCCATATTGAAACACCACATAAGCGGTGCGGTTCATCCAGTATTCTGAGGAAGGCTATATGCCAAAAAACGTTTCAAATGTAAACTGGAAAATCAACTATGCAATAAAACACTACACTTAAAGCAAATAAGTGGAATTCAGGAGTCTTTTTCTACATTGCAACTCAGCCTGGGAAACGTCTCCTGACACCCACACAACTTCTCAGTTTCGAGTGTGATCCAACTGTTCACTAGTACACAGGAATAACACAGGATCAAGAGTCAAATACAAGCCAAGGTCGAATACACAAAATCACACATGCAGGAATACACTAGTGGTGTGGTAAGACCAATCACAGGCAACGTGTGGGCAGCAGGTTGCCTGTTAAATAGGCCAGACTGAATGGTCATGTGACACTGCCAGCGTCATGTGATCCTGCGTCAGTCCCAGCCAAAACCCTGAGCGCCGACTCATACCCGTCGGCGCTCGTTCCTGCCCCTGCTCGTTGACTTAGGGATGGAGGAAGCCGGCTGCGCTGAGAAAGTGTGCACCAATGGGTCCTCCCCACCCCCTTGTTATCAGGGAGATCAGGACGCCGGCCACATCCGACGCCGACTCCTCCTCCCTCTTTATTAGCGGGAGGGAGGAGGGAGCGCACTGCCGATTCCCTGTTACAAGATCTTTAAAACAGGTAAGGAAGATGGATAGAAATACGTTCTTTACCCCTCAAAATGTAGTAAATCAAGAAGATGAAGAAATAAGGATTATTCTGCCATTTAATTCCCAGGGGTCTGACGACAGTACCCAGATCAGACCAAGGAGGGTGGTCCCCACTGTTGCTGCCTACTCCGAGATCTCTAATGTCAGTGGTGGTGAAGGTGACGATGATGACTTGTCGATAGATGTCACGTGAGTGCCCACAAGAGAGGAAGAGGAGGGGAGTTCAGAGGGAGAGACGGAGCAGCAGATAAGGAGTAGAAGCAGGCAGAACTTGTAGTGCACAGGAGGCAAAAAGTAGACTGCAAAAGTATCCGGAGCAAGCCATCCACCATGCACGATCACATCTTGTGCTCTCAGGACGCCAGCACATGGTTCCGCAGTGTGGGCTTTTTTTAATGTGTCAGCTGCTGACAATAGTGTTGCCATCTGCAGCCTGTGCTGTCAACACATAAGTCACTGTAAGACCAACACTCACCTAGGGACGACCGCCTTAAGAAGGCACCTGGCCTCTGATCACCGAGCCCAGTGGGAGCAACACCGTCAGATCCTACAAAGCCACACTACCGGCGCTCCATGTCCTGCCTCTTCTCCTCTCTCCTCCCATTTGTCCTCCATTCCATCTTCCACTGTGCCATCGTCGCGTTCATCTGGCACAAGGCAGGCTTCCATGGCCCAAATGTTCGAGCGTAAAAAAATGATGACGCTGGATAATCCCCTTGCCCAACGTCTGACCGCTGGCTTCTCGGAACTGCTAGCCCGCCAACTACTGCCATATAAATTGGTGCACTCAGAGGCCTTTAGAAAATTTGTGGCCATTGGCACACTGCAATGGAAGGTCCCAAGAAGGAAATATTTATCCCAGAAGGGCATCGCAGAATATATCTCTGGCACACAGTGTCGGTGCCAAGATATATCTGACCACAGACAATCCAGCGGTCAGCCGTTGGGCAAGAGGGTTATCTGGCATCATCAACTTTTTACGCTCGAACATTTGAGCCACGGAAGCCTGCCTTCTGCCAGATGAATGCAACGACAGCACGGTGGAAGTTGGAAGTGGAGGACAAATGGGAGGAGAGATGAGAAGGAGAAGAGGCAGGACGTGAAGTGTCGGTAGTGTGGCTTTGTGGGTTCTCACGGCATTGCTCACACTGGGCTAGGTGATGGGAGGCCAGGTGCCTTCTTAAGGCGGTCATCCCTAGGTGAGTGTTGGGCTTACCGCGACTTATTCATTGACAGCACAGACTGCAGATGATAGCTCGCCAGATACATTTGTAGTCTCCTCCCTCTCTGCTGCTCCAGATCTCCCTCTGAACTCCCCTCCTCTTCCTCTCTTGTGGGCACCCACGTGACATCCATTAACACATCATTATTGTCACCTTCACCACCACTGACATTTGAGATCTCGGAGTAGGCAGCAACAGCAGAGACCTCCCTCCTTGGGCTGATCTGGGTACTGTTGTCAGACCGCTGGGTGGCGGCCATTGCTACCTCCTCTTCCTCATCCGATGTCAAGAATGGCTGCGCATTGGTAAGGTCTGGGAATGGATGGGAAAATAATTCCCCTGACTCGAGTGGTGGTGGTGGTGTCTTTGGGGGTGCACACAGCATAGAGTGAGGAGGGTGCAGATACAGAGTCAGTATTTTGTGGAAGCAGGTATATCAATCCCCTTAATCAGTATTTTGTGGAAGCATGTATATCGCAGGCCTCAATCAATATTTGGTGGAAGCAGGTATATCAAACCCCTTAATCAGTATTTTGTGGAAGCAGGTATATCACACCCCTCAATTTTTTTATTTTTTTTGCCACAACAGTTATATCACACCACCCTGTTTATTTGGGGCAACAGGTATATCGCAGCCCTGAATCAATTTTTTTGCGGGCAACAAGTATATCACACACATTGCAATTAGTTGTTCCAATAGCGTTTGTCCCTCTGTAAAGCTGCGGTATTGCAGCAGAACCGCACACAACTGCTGCACAATACAAATGCACTATAATATACTATATTTACTTATCGATAGCACAAATAAAAGGACGTTTGTGGCTCTATTAGCTACTCATCCACATTTATGTGATATGTATACTGTTTGCATCTTTATAAACCCCCTCCTCCAAGCAGGGGGGCGCCCGTTTGTTGCCCCTCCCTCCCTTCCCTTTTCTTATACTCTCCTCCTAGGTGGCCCACTATTCAGGCCTTACCTCGTCACTGGCGCCGGGCACACTCCAGCCAGTTGGGTTGGGACAGTCCGTAGGCATGCCTATTCTGTTCCCCGCTTAGCTCCTCCCACAAATAAAATATATCCTTATAATTATTGCACACAGCCACGATCCTGCAACTTTGCAGCAAACAACGATTATTAGCAATATTGGACAAAAATTCAACTTTGCAAGTAAAATGCATAGTCTAGCCATGTCCTTATGAAAAATAAAAGATAGTCTACAAAAAAACTGTAAGATGTGAGGAGTTCATGCAAGCCACACCTATGTACACTGAATGCCGGATGTGTTAAAATAAGGAAAAAAATGCAGGAAAGCGCCAGCCAATTTTTTGCGTAAGAGTATTGGGAATTACATAGTATATAATCTAACTATGGTGATTGAAAATGATTATGGCAACAGTCGGTGAGCGAAAATGTCTTTTCTGACTCAGATATTTCTCTCTAGTGATAATCGTTATCGCTATTACTACAGCGTGTAACAGGTATCGCTACTTTATAGATTTAGTGTAGACAGGATAGGACAGTGTAAAATGTAACATAGAAACATAGAAACATAGAATGTGTCGGCAGATAAGAACCATTTGGCCCATCTAGTCTGCCCAATATATCTGAATCCTATGAATAGTCCCTGGCCCTATCTTATATGAAGGATAGCCTTATGCCTTTCCCATGCATGCTTAAACTCCTTCACTGTATTTGCAGCTACCACTTCTGCAGAGTAAGTGTAAGTAAGATGTAAGCTTTATTAATGCTGCCGTGTTTGTAGTGTGTTTGTTGCGACTTACAGATGTAGCAGAACTAAAAGCTATGGTTAACGTGTTAAGTAAACAATGGCAAGAAAATGTTAAGAGACTTTTTTAATAGTTTCAATGGCTGTCATGATTTATCAAAGTTCCTTTTAGTTCTGTTGCCTACATATTTGATGTTGTGATCCAGACACTGGTAAACATCTGGGTCGTGGCATCAATGAACAACCTAATTAGTTGCTGAGGGTTGATCATATGTAGTGTTGAGCGAAGTTTACAAAAATTAGATTTGGCTGCCTCACCGAACTTCACAAAGAAATTTGCTTTGTGACGAATTACTTTGTCACAAAGCGCATTTCTTTGTAAGTAGCGGGCACAATGACAACGGCGATTGCGCTACCCCCGTCAATGAACCCCAGCGTTTATCACTGATCGTACCATCTGAGATGAAAATTTAGGACTTTCAGGTGTTAAAAAAATATATATATACTCATCTTATCCATTTGACTGCGAATAGGCTGCTGTGGCCATCTTGATTGAAGATCCCACGCAAAATCGAATGGGGTGTGTGATGACATCCACCATGCTGGCTGGCGTGGTGATGTCATACATCATCGCGCACAAGATTTCACACGGGATCCTCAATCAAGATGGCAGCAGCTGCCTCTTTGCACACAAATGGATAAAGTGAGTATGCTTTTTTTTAACCTCCATTTCAGGGAAAATTGATTAGTTACCACTAAGCACGAGGAAATTCGGCTTTGCGTGAATCGAATTTTCCCTAAAATTCTGATCAAGTCCACTTTGGATATTTCGATTCACTCAACCCTAATTATATGCGCAAGCACTCATCTTCACAGTCCTTTTCTGGAAAAAAGAACCACCATATGTGACAATAATAGAACAAGAATGCTGTCTGATTGATGGATGAAAGGGAGTTGATAATATGGACAGAAGTCCATATTACCCTCCATCTGGGGACATTTACAGTCACACATGGAGAGACAATCTGTCTCTACACTGTGCAGCCTGTTAGCGCTTCCCCACTGGCCGCCCACTCTTCCTCAGCTATCTGACATCTCTTCCAGCTGAAGAGGTGGAAGGCTGCTTTCTGCTGGAATATCTCAGACTGTGTAACAGCTGGAGATTCATGACAGCTGAGACTGACAGTCTCGGCTTTAAAGCAAAAGGCTCTAGCCACCATATATCCCGAGTTAGAGAACTTAGAAATTACAATGCTGCAGGTATATAGGACATTCCCTGAGACCCATTTCTAAGGGCTCTTTGTGAGCCTCAATCTTGAGATCCAATCATCAGTAACAAGGATTTACCAGGTGTGTCCTTGGTAATTGATTTGCCACCCTGCCAGGACGTATGACATATGTCCTTGGCAGGGAAAAGATTAATAACTCTGGAAAACATCAGATATTTTTCAATACTGAGACAATTTTTCAAAGCTGTTGTAATTATGCCAGAATTTTTGTTTACTTTGCTCCAAAGAACTACTATAGATGCTTTGTGTAACATTTATTTTAGACACTTTTTGTAAGCAAGTTTTAAGTTTTGTAAGTTGTAGACACTTTTTGTAAGTAAAGTAAGCCAATTAACTGTTAGTTTAAACATAGACAAAACTGTCAAAGTTACACCCAATTTTACATCTAGCAGGATCACCCTAATAAAGCAGTAATAGTGCCTGATAAAGTTGATCCTGCTGATTGAAATCATAGCTGTCTTGTGGCGTTCCAAGAGAATACTTTTATTCATTATGCAAATGAGGGCTTCAGTGCGCCGAGGAGCTTGGCTTATGCACAGTGAACACCATAATAAAAAAATAAATAAAAATGGTAAATTTGTAGTAAACGCCCACAAAAAATATTAAATAAAAAGTGATCACAAAGTCGTAGGGATCACAAAGTATAAAGACAGAAAGCTGCAAAATTTAAAGTTTAATTGTTATTTTTTATAGATTATAGTAGTTAGAGGGAGACCCACTTTATTTGGATTTCAATAGCTAAACACAGGGATGTTTGATAGACATAAAGGCACTTGTATGGCTGGTTGCTTGTTTTGGTCTAACTGAAAAATTTTCATGTATCGAGATTCTAGGACAACGTTTTAAAAGCAGCTACATATCTGAATTGAGAAAGGAACATGACATAGAATCAAATGGGTCCCTGCTTCTCTCCTCTCAGGTTCTCGGGCTCAACATGCTGAAAACGGCTTGGACTGACCACTCAGCTACTCACTGGGCTCAGTGGCATCGGTGACCCACCTCAGGCAGTTATTGGCAATTTCCGGAACACTTGGTACCGGATCCGGCATTAATACATTTCTATGAAAATTAATGCCGGAATCGGCAAGTGCGGTATTGTTCCGGGACTTTGGCTGGAAAAAATACAGCAGCAAGCTGCAGTATTTTGTCCGGTCAAGTACCGTACAAGGGACGGAATGGAAGACATCTTGATGCATACTTAACAGATTGCTTTCCATTCAGAATGCATTAGGACAAAACTGATGCATTTTTTCCAGTATTGAGACCCTTTACCGGATTTCAATACCAGAAATAATAACGCTGGTGTGAAAGTACCCTAAAACAGTAAATGGAGATGAGTTGATGGAGATGACCAAAGCAGCTATCAGCAGGGGGGTATTTGTTATTTTGAGGTGAGTTATTTGTTATTTTAGCCCTCTAAACCGATTTTTATTTAGACTTATGCCTTTTAGAAAGTGTTTAACACCTTAGTGACCACCCATACGTGTTTTAACACCGGGCTGTTTAACACTTTACATGCCGCACCCGCCACATCTAAAGTGCTGACAGAGGGAGCGGACTCCCTCTGTCTCTCATCGGCACCCCACAAAAGCAATCGCGGGGTGCCAATGTGTGTGAAGGCTGCTGGGGTCTGATGTAGGCCCCAGACCAGCCTTCAGTCATTTTCAGCAGGCTGTGCCTCTCTGGCGCAGCCTGCTGGTCAATGTCAGAATAGCATTGCCATTAAAATGCAATACACTATAGGGATAGTGCATTGCATTTTAAAAGCAATCAAAAAGCTGTCTGTTATAGTCCTCTTGTGGGACTATTAAGTTGTAAAAAAGTTTTAAAAAAAACTCATTTATTCAATAAAAAAATTCCATTAAAAAAATACACTTTTCAATGAAAAAAATTGCAAAAAAAAATCTTCCCCATATGTTTGTTGCATCCGTAACAACCCAGACTGCATAAATATCATGTAAATTATCTCTTATGGTTAACTTTGAAAAAAAAAAAATATATATTTATTCTTAGTTGCCACTGAAAAAAAACATAATAACAAGGAATCAAAAAGCACCACTTGAGTCGTCCCACACAAATCAAGCCCTCACACAATCCATAGACAGAAAAATAAAAAACTTATGGGTCTTGGGAAGCGCCAATGCAAAAAAAAAAATTTCTTTAAAAAAAAAAAAGGGGTTTTATTGCAAAAAAGTAGTAAAATGTAAAAAAAAAAAAAACTATATGTAATTGGTATAACTGTAATCGTACTGACCCAGAGAATAAAGATATTATGTTATTTATACCGAAAAATTAATGCCGTAAAATGTATTTTCCCTCCCAGAAAGAGTTAATAAAAGTTAATCATAAAGCTATGTGTACCCCAAATGGTGCCATTAAAAACTACAACTTGTCCTGCAAAAAACAAGCCCTCATAAAGCTATATAGATGGAAAAATAAAAAAGTTATAGCTCTTGGTACGTAACGATGAAAAAAGGAAGAAAAACGCTTGGTCAGTAAGGCCCAAAACAGGCTAGTCGCTAAGGGGTTAAAGAAGCATATTACCCTGAAAATGACCCTGATTTTAGCGTCCTGGTCATGTATATGGAACACTGAATACCATACAGAAATCCTAGATTCTTAACCTGTGCTATGTGATCCCCCAGGGGATCCATAGCATTAGAGTACTAATGCTATGTTCACACATTGTTTTAGAAGGTGCAGAGCACTGTATGGTCATAGCCTATAGGATAATTTGATGTACAGTAATTTAATTGAATTGGGCTTAGGGACCTTCAAAACACTATTATATAATAATGTTTAATAATATTGGTTGCTTTACATTACTTGTAAACAAAGCAGTTATCCTGGAGCTGGGAACTGCCATGGGCACCAGAACTGGAAATTACGCAGATATCTACAGCTGCTAATGTGATCATAGATGACTTTGACATGTCCCCTGGGGAAATTACATGTCGCCTATCTGCATTACAGACTGGAGTTATTGAGTTCTTTTCTCTTTATTTCTACCAGTTCAAACAAGTAATGTAGAACTCAAAATTGGTTTAGGAATATACAAAGAAGCTAAAGAATATTGCTGTGGCGCAGGCCGCCAATCATGCTCATCTTAGGAACCAAATTAAAATATAAGAATTGGCATTGAACCACTCACGTATAAAAGAAAATATAGTCTATAAATATACTGTAGGGGAGCATTTATGTTAGACTTGCGCTGTTGGTGGGTCTCTGAAGTTATGTAAAGCCGCGGCCTCTACATAACTGCTCCATATCAACCACTCAGCTTTCTTACTGTCTTACATTTAGACCATTTTCTACGCCTAAACCAGGCGTAGAAAATGATGAATGAGACGGACCATTCGGCCTGTCCCCTCCCCGCCCAAGCATTGGCCTCTTCTTTAGACCTGGAGTGAGCGAGGAAAAAGTATATATATTCATACACACGGTATATAGGATTAGGTCATGGGATGGCAGTCCTCTCAAATAGAGGAGCTTTCTGCAGGAGGCTCAGCCAGTTGTACCTCATTCTCCTGAAGATAAAGAAATCACATGAGCTACAGAAATGAAAATTCTACCCTGTCTGATTGCTAACTCTATAATATAATATCAGGCCGATCTGAAAACAGTTTTCTTGCCCATACTCTCACAGGCTGACATCACCTGTTACGATTGGGTGAATTTCATGATCGCAACTCATTATGTGTTTCAGGAGTGTTTATAGACTCCAAATTCCATGCACTCTCGACAAAATCTGAGGAGTCCCATGGAAAATTGAAGATTATATCCTGGGGGATCTCGTCCCAGACCGGTGTCAGGGCATCAGTGAGCTCCTGAACAGCCTGTAACGCTATTTGTTGACATTAGTTGCACCAATACACAATGTCCCAGAGGTTCACAATTGGATTCAGGTCTGGAGAACATGAGTACCAGTCATTGGCATTGATGCTTTCATTATCGAAGCCAGGTATTTTCCTGCACCAAGAGAAACCCAGGGACCATTCCACTAGTATTAGATCTGATAATAGCTCTGAAGCTTTCATTCTGGTACTGTACCTTACAGCAGTCAGGGTACTGCTGGCTATCACATGGACTCCTGCATAACAGAAACCAGACGGATCCGTTATGGTGGCCATAGAATTCTACTATGACGTAATGCATAACGGAATGCCTCTGAAGGCATTCCGTTATGCATTTTAGTATGGAATTGCAGTATTGTCCGCGGTGACAGAATTCATAATGCAATTCAGGACATACCTGAACTCGAACTGACAAAACTGAAATTCGCTTATCACTAGCCAGCACCCTAACTGAAGAAATTGATATCCATGAAGTTTAAGTGACCTGGGGATATAATGTGATGCTTAAATGTTTCTTTCTTTCTTTTTTTTTTTGAGGCGTGCGTGATGTTCACCATGTCTACAGATTGCAACTATTTGTTAACGAAAAAAAACTATTTGCAAATTGGTCCTAATATTGCACTTTTTGCCCTTTTCACTATAAATATTGGGAAGGGTGGTGGAAAACCATGTAAAAATATCAAACAAATTGAAAGGGGTTGTCTCATCTGAAACATTGGTGGCATATCGCTAGGATATGCTATCAATGTCAGATACCAGAACGGGACCCCCTTAAGTGAGCGGAGAGCTGACATGTATAAATGGTTTCCCTCCATTTTTATGGAAGTTCTAAAAAAAGCCAAGCATTGGCTCAGGTTTTTCAGTCCCATAGAAGTGAATTGGGTGGTGGGCGCACTTGCATGATGCACTCTCCTTTCATTACATACAAGGCCGTCCACAACCTGTCCCCTCCCTACATCTCTGAGCTACTTTCCCGATACATTCCCACACGCTATCTTAAAACCTCACACCTCTTATCACCTCTTCCCACAAATGCCTAAATGCCTCCAAGATTTCTCCCGTGCATCCCCCATACTCTGGAACTTGCTACCCCAACATATCAGACTCTCACCTACAGTGGAATCCTTCAATAGAAACCTGAAAACCCACCTCTTCAGACAAGCCTACAACCAGTGACCCTGCTGCCTCTATACCGCCATGACCAGCCTCACCCGCACCTACTGTGTCCTTCTTCCATACCATGTAGATTGTAAGCCTCATGGGCAGGGCCCTCTCTCCTTCTGTACCAGTCTGTAGCTTGTCTTGTTCATGCTTAGTGCAATTGTCTGTATTATGTTTGTATACCCCTTATCATATGTACAGCGCTATGGAATGAAAGGCGCTTTAATAATAAATAATAATAATTTCCATAGGACTTCTGAAAATAGCAGTTTTTTTTTTCCGGAACTCCTATATAAATGAACGGAGAGCACTCCAGGCATGCATGGTGTACTCTCTTTCTCTTTCAGGAGATAGGTGCAGGTCTCAAGGGTGGGACCCACATCTATCTGACTTTGATGCCATATCCTAGTGATATGCTGTCAAAGTCCCAGATTAAACAACCCCTTCAAGGGCATGTTAGTGTATAAAGGCTTTCTAAACATAGATTATATGTGTCCGAATGTATAGCATCGTGGACTATATTATTCCAAAATAAATAATAATACAAGAATGACCCTAAAATAAGAAAGCTATTTATATAATTGGGGCATGGTTCAATTTACTTGAGTCAGATCAGCCTCTTTTCCCACTAGAATTCAGTGACCTTTGAGTCTCTGAAATTCCTCCACTCTATAACATGGAAACTGATAGCCCCAGTTAAAGAGCACTTATTCAAAAACCGCAGGGAAATCCGTCCGTCTATCAAAACAGTCCTACTGTTTTGTGCCCTAAATGCTGATCTCAACCAACTACAACATACAATCCATTATCCTTGTGAAAACAAAAAGATAATTTGGTACAGTTGTTTACACAGCTAAAAGGTTTAGTCCTTAGAAATGCCATCCTCAGGAGAGAAGCTTTTAATATTCCCTGCGGTGGGACACAATTTGTCTACATCCTCGGGGTAGGTGCTGGAGAAATGTTGCTAATAAACTAAAAATGCAGCAATTAAAGGGTGAATTTGTTTCCCACTGAAGCATTTGAAATGTCTTCTGTAAACGGATCTTATGAGACGAATGCCACCTTCAAACATTTGTTCTAGTGACACTTGAGAATGTGTTAATCCCAAGATATTTACATCTGTAGCAGATTGACTTCCTGGGTTTTGCTGTTCATTGAAAGATTCTAAGAAGAGTCAAGGTCAATAATCTTCAGTAAAGTAGCAGTTGTTTCATGTATTTCTTATACTCTTTTTTTCTGTAGACCTTATTCAAAATCTTTGTAGCCATCATTTACTCCATAATGGCAGGTTTACACCAGTGCTAGTAATGTCTGTTGTTCTGATCGGACTGAGGAGCACAACAAATAATGGAAATGCCGGACTGTGCACATAACTGAACCGAATGTAGCTTAGGAAACCTTATTGACTAAAATGGGGTCTGTTCAGTTTATGTTCAGGAGTCTGATTAAAAAAGTCCCTTATGCAGGACCTTCTTTTTCCACCCTTTTTGGCCGACGAAAAACTGCAATATAGATGTGAACATGCCCTAAGTAGAGAAGTATGGAGAATAGTGAACATCCTGTTAGCTAAATTGTGTAAAATGTTGGATTTACCTTTAAGCACAATAGACTTTTGAGGTAAGAGCGTCTGCTGAAGGGACAACTTACATGTAAATACACAAAAAAGTATAGTCATAAATTATGAATGTATATACTGTAATTAATTAGGTGCTGCCAGTAAAAGAGGGACACCCAAGTACAGACAAATTAAAAAGCTGAAGATGGTACTAGAAGCCAACAATTTCAAGCCATACATGACTTAAGGTGTGGCCTACTTGATGGATAGTGTTTAAAGCCTACCATACAGATGAGATAATCATTGTGTCCATGGTTGTCCATGGGATCATTTGTTTGTACAATCCCACTGGCAACACGCTAAACTAAACTGCCCAAACAGAAGATGATCCCTGAGTAAAATGGCAAAGGAATGTCTGAATTTGGCCGGTCATGCCATGCACATGTAGCTTCTACCAACCAAAGTTTTCCAACCTGGCTGATCATGTGTTCAGCAGACAAAAATCTGCCGTCTGCCGTCACAAATGGCAGTTTGTGTTAATTTTTAAAACAATTTTCCAAAATCAGTCACTTTGGTGGACTTTTTAATCTCATGAATATGGGTACTTTACATCACCAGACAATCTGTACCTACAGATTTTTCAGATGGCGATCTAGTACTGTACATGGATCAAATGCTCTGTTAATCGTAGTAGTCCAACTGCCACTGGTCAAATATATCAGCACCACACAATGTGAATACGACCATATAGTGCTCAAATGATACCATCATACAGTCATCAAATACGGTACAGACCATAGAGTGAACAGCTCGCTATATAAAGTAATATTAGAGTTAACAGTAGATACAAACCTTGGATGCCAAGCCATTTGTGGACTCCCTTTCATCTGCACCAAATGATATGCCCTGTCACTTACCCATGATGCCAGCCCTGAATAGTACCACCTAGTTATTAGTACCAGTATTCAATATCTTTTGTTTCGCCACCACCGTTTCTTGTCTTTGATAGTTTCCTGTGCACCAGTGGATGATGTGGACCACAATGGACTGCTATATAGAGATCTACAAGGACTGTTCCTCTTATTGTTTATTAGTATGCCTGAGATATGTGACCACACATAAGTAAAATAAGCTACAGTTTTCAGTCTCAGTTCTTCCCATAAGTCTTGTATAAAGCGAATAACCCAGTAAACCAGCTGCAGCTGTGCATAGCTTAACTGATTACATTTCACTAGAAGGAAGTGACCATTGTAATTACATACATGTCCAGGGATTTTCTGTTACAGACACCTTGCTGCTATGTGTGCTCTACAGTGTATACTGTCTTCTCTTTGTCTACATAGGGTGACTGGACAGAATTCCTAGTATACATATATATTTTAATTTTATAACAAAGTCAATAAAAATGATACTCCTATGTGAAACTTTTTGGTTGCCCCTACTCTGATGGTGGAGCTATCTTCATGAAAGACACATAATCATGTCACAACTATGCGTCCACCAGGCTACAATAGTTTTTCAAACCCTGATGTCCTTGAGTAACGTATCTAAAGCATTTATGGAACCACAAGACTTCATTTCGAGGATGATATGGAGCCCATAGATTTGTTGGACAGCCTTTGTCTTCTCATTTTCATAACTGATCTTGATGCTTGTCACGAACCAGTGGGTGTGAACCCACTGTGCCACGTGTCGTACCTTCTCTAAGGCTGTTGTCTAAGTGAACCCATGGATCTTCACGGTACCCCTGATGTTGGAGATAGACTTTCCCGAGGGGAACACCAGGTCGCTACCTTTTGATAGGCACACAAGGCAGCTGGTCCAGGCCGACCAGGAGGTACCAGAGAAAGGTACCAGAGGTACAGGACCCAAGGATGAGGCAGAGGCGTAGTCAGACAGGCAAAAGGTCAGGGCAGGAGGCACAGGTACAGGTCAGGCAATCCAGGTCAACAACAGGAGAGTCAAGGCAAGCAGATAGGGATCTAACAGGTAGCAGAGTCCCGAAATACAGATACGAGTCAGGAACACTAGCGGAAACCAGGAACCTTAGCAGGACACACGGACCTTGACACTGAGGCATTTGGGAAGGGGGCTGAGCCACTTATATATGCGCAGGAGGGCTAGGATATGTCAGAGAGGTCACATGGTCTAACCCATAAAGCCCAGGAAGTGACGTGCGCCGGCCCTTAAGGAAGTGCTGCAGCAAACAAACAGCAAGCATGCTGTGGCCAGTGCTAAGATCAAACTGTGGAGCAGATCCCAGAACAACAGCACCCACACAGACAGAGCCCAGGACTGCAGCGGTAAATGGGAAGCACCGGCCACAGATCACTGCTGAACACAGCGCCTGGGACTGCGGCGGTAAGCAGGGGAACAGCGGCGCACAGCAGTCGCTGTTACATTGCTGCTTCTGCTATATGACTGATGTAGTGGTGCAAGTAGGAGAAAGACAAGCAAATCTTATAAGAAATATTTGCAGGATCTGAGAACTTGTACTCATTGCAGATGTTCAGGAAGTGAAGGGTCGCAATAAATTCAGGTTTCAGTCTAGTGTAAGTATGCAAATTATATCAATATGTATTTAACAAAGGGCTGTTGTACCGATAATACTCCGCAGAGCTGTAGGAAGGTAAACATGATTTTTTTTTTAAAACAAAGTAACATAGATCACAGATATTTCTTATATAATATATGCAATATTTATAGATAATTGATGTACACTACAGTAAAATCACAAATGCTTACATTACATAGGAGTTAAACCTTGGGCCACTTTTCGGTAAAAAAAACAGTTTAAACCCTGTGTTTGCAACTTTTTAAGTGGCACTGCAACAAAATTTTGCAATTTTTTTAAAAAGGGAGCATGGCAAGGCGGGGCGTGGCTAGTGGGTCTGACACATACAGTATGCCTGCATTTATTCCAGTTTTGTGGCGTATATGAAGCCAGAAATCTATGGCAGCTCAAAGCTGCAGTAGATTTCTGTTTAGGCGCACAGACTGCCGGAGTATGCTCCTAATTTACAGGTGAAAAATTTGAATATCGTGCAAAAGTCCATTTATTTCAGTAATGCAAAATAAAAGGAATTGCATTAATGCAGCTTAAAATTAGAGTTTTGTGAAAAGGTTCAATATTTTAGGCTCAAAGTGTCACACTCTAGTCAGGTAATTAATCCATACCCCATGAGCAAAGGGTACTTAAAAATTGAGACTTTGGGGTTTTATAAGCTGTAAGCCATAATCATCCAAATGATAACAAATAAAGGCTTAAAATATTTTGCTTTTGTAATAAGTCTATCTCATATATAAATTTCACCTTTTAAGTTGCATTACTGAAATAAATGAACTTTGCACAATATTCAAAGGCCTGCACCTCATCATAAAATAGGCACAACCTCCAGCAGCACAGAGGATATCACAGTGTAAAACATCTGTCTATGCTAAACTCTCCACAAATTGCTTACATGAAAGCTCAAGTTTTGAGTCTGGACACATAGACCAGTGGTCCCCAACTTCAGGGCCCACCTGCCGGTCATAATTTGAGAATATCACACAAAATGAATAACTGTAGTACGTCCTGATGCACTAAAACTAATTATATCACCTGCTTAATACTAAGGAAATCCTGAAAACCTGACCGTTAGGTGGGCCCTGAGAAATGGTAGTTGAGGAACACTGCATTAGACTACCAGACAGGTGTTCAAAATGTCATCTAAATCCTCCATCCTAGATGCATAATGCTGGCCATACACATTACGTAAATATCCACAGGACTGGCCAACCATCTAATGCATAAAGGGGCTTCCTGACTTTCTCCCGACGACAGATGTTGAGAAGACATATTTGTTGGATTTCAACTTTGTGCTTATAGTCCACATGTACCCAGGGTGCAGGCTATGAACAAGCTGTAGGTCAGATAATTGTGTTTTTGAAATCATTGATGCTACCTTAAACCCCGCCTGCAGTATTGGGAATTTGTATTTAAGAATATGTAGGGTTAATGATAGGATATGGGGGAGGGGGAGGGAGAGGGACAACCTCTGTAGATTCAGCTGTCTAAAGGTGCTCAGAGTTATTAGCTTTGTCATTGGATCTCAACAACATTGATGGAACTCACCAACAATCTAATTTCAATTTGGACCATGGGGATCTCCTGGTATACAGGATATTTGAAATATCTCCATACATCGTGAATGCTATGTCCCCACAATAACAGAAATCATTTATGACAGTCAAGATGTAGAACTTCTTGGAGCCCTGAATATTTTATTGTTGATCTACAGATGCGTAATGACAAGTTGAATTAGAAAGATCAGAAATATTATTTAATAATTTTAATATTAATAATTAATAACTAAGATATAAATTGTGATTTTCTCTTTTACAGGAACTGGTGTCAGTTCACAGTAACAAAAACAGTTACCTGTCAAGTTCAGAATGGATCTGATACTGTCGTTCAGAGAGTGTACCAGAGCTGCAGATGGCCAGGACCCTGCACAAATCTTGTGAGGTGAGTCTTGTTTGCAGTAGATGCTCAACAGTACATGGTGTCTCTTTCATTAACCCCTTCAAGCGACAGCCAGTTTGGACCAAATGCCGCAGCCCCATTTTTCAAATCTGACATGTGTCACTTTATGTGGTAATAACGTTGGAATGCTTTTACTTATCCAAGCCATTCTGAGATTGTTTTCTCATGACACATTGTACTTCATGATAGTGGTGAATTTGAGTTGATACATTTTACCTTTATACATAAAGAAATCCAAAATTTGTAGAAATTTTGGAAAAATTCGCTATTTTCAAAATTAGAATTTCTTTGCTTTTAAGACAGATAGTGATACTTCATATGTCTACTTTATGTTGGCATCATTTTTTAAATGTCATTAAAAAAATTTAGGAAGTTAGAAGACTTAGAAGTTTAGAAGCACATTTTTTTATTTTTAAGAAAATTTCTAAAGCCCACTTTTTAAAAGGACAATTTCAGTTATGAAGTCACTTTGTGGGGCTTACACAGTAGAAACCACCCATGAAGGACACCATTTTAGAAATTACACCCCTCAAGTTATTCAAAACTGATTTTACAAACTTTATTAACCCTTTAGGAGTTCCACGAGAATTAAAGCAAAATAGAGGGAAAATGTAAAAATTTTATTTTTTGGGGCAGATTATCCATTTAAATCCAATTTTTCTGTAACACAGCAAGGGTTAGCAGCTGAAGAAACCTCAATAATTATTACCCTGATTCTGCAGTTTACATAAACAACCCATATGTGGTCATAAACTGCTTTATGGGCACACGGCGGGGTGCAGAGGGAAAGGAGCGCCATATTGTTAATGGAGGGCAAATTTAGCTGGAATGGGTTTCAGGTGCCATGTCACATTTGAAGAGACCCTGAGGTACCCCTAGAAAGAAATCCCCAAAAAGTTACCCCATTTTGGAAGCTACCCCCCTCAAGGAATAAATCTAGTGATGAAGTGAATGCTTTGACCCAACAAACATTTAATAGAATTTAGAAACACATGTCTGTGAAAATAAAAAATGTACTTTCATTTCCAATATAAATTTGCTTTAGCCCCAAATTTTTTACTTTCACAAAGGGTAACAGAAGAAAATGCGCCCCAAAAATTTGTTATGCATTTTTTCCTGAATACGGCAACACCTCATACGTGGTCATAAACCGCTGTTTGGGGGCACGGCAGCATTCAGAAGGGTAAAAGCGGCATCAGGATTTTCTAACATGTAATTTGCTGAAATTAGTTTAGGGCCCAAACATTTGTATTTTTTCACCACTGTAGCTGTGTGGAGACTTGTTTTTTTGCGGGACGGGCTGTAGTTTTTATTGGTATCATTTTGGGGTACATATGTCTTTTTGATCACTTTTTATACTATTTTTTGGGGAGGTGAAGTGGGCAAAAATTGCAATTCTATCAGTGTTTTTTATTTTTTATGGGGTTCCTCTTGTGGTAAATATTATATGATTATTTTAATCTGTGGGTTGATATGGTTATGGCGATACTAAATTTATTTATTTTTTATGTTTTGCTACTTTTTCAGCATAAAATCACTTTTGTGTTAAAAATAATTATTATTTTGCATCGCCATATACTAAATTCCATAACATTTATATATTTTTTAGAAGTGAGGTGGCAAAAACAGCAATTCCGTCATTTTTTTCTAAATATTTTTTTACGGCGTTCACCGCACGGTATTATTAATATGATACTTTTATAGATCAGGTCATTACGGATGCGGCGATACCATTTATGTGCAATTTTTTATTTATTTCATTTTTTATTACATAAATTAATGGATATGAGAAAAGACAATTTTTATTTTATTTTTATTAACATTTTAATACATTTTTTTATTTTTTACTTTTTTTTGTTACAGCAGACACTTTCAGCTGATGGCAGCGGCTCAGTTCCTGAGCCACTGCCATCACAGTTGGCAGAGAGGATATGGCAGCAGGGGGCATCTGAGGGCAACAATAGGGGGCAATAGCCACATGTGGGGGGCACTTACATTTTTCAGGGGCACTGGGGGCAAGGTGGCAGTCGTATCTGATTTCAGGCTGTGATCTCCAGCGTGGAGATCACAGCCTGAAACTGTCATTTTTCTCAATGAAGTGCTCTGATTGGTTAGTCTGCAGAGACAAACCAATCAGAGCGATTGCCGGCAAGGGACCACTTTGATTGGTCCCTTGCCGACTTCTCCGGTGTCTCTGCTCTCTGGGAGAGCGGAGACTCCGGGGCTGTGATGCTTTATAGTGTCACAGCCCTGGTAAGCAAATTGGACGTGACTGTACGTCCAAATGCAGAAAGTCACTTGCAATTTGGACGTACAGTTACGTCCAAATGCGTGACAGGGTTAAAGGGGTTATGCCATGATTAATGTAAAGAAAAAAAAAATCTGATATCATATAATGCTTGACGATCTCTTTTCAGCAAACTTAGAACCAGCCCTGTACCTTACATGGATCCAGACATCTCCCCAATAATTTATCCAATTGCTCTGCACATCCTTTCTACTGCAGCTGGTGGCAGTTGAAGGATAGAACTGAACATGTGCTTCCATCTCAGTGAGCAGGACAGAGAAATTAGAAAAAGAGCAAACAGTAGGTGGCGCTATACATATAGAATTCAGTGAATAACTCAGTGGCTATTCTAAATTTTTTATTACATTCAATTACAAAAGTATTCAGATCCAGGTACTGGTTTGAAAAATTAAGAATAGTTTTAATGGGACAACCCCTTTAAATTTATGACTAGAGATGAGCAAATTTTCCGAAATTTGTTTTACAACAAAACCGAAAGGGAAAAAAAAAGTTAGTGGTGAATTAACAAGTTTTTGGTCGCTTCACCTTCTACAAAAAAAATTGAATAAAAAAGTGATCAAAAAGTTATACACACCCAAATGGTTTCAATGAAAAGTACAGAGCTCCCAGCATAAAATGACCCCTTTTTCAGCTCTGTACACATAAAAATAAAAAAAGTTATGGGGGTCAGAATATGTCAATGCAAAGAAAAACTTTTTTCAAAAGTTAAAAAAAAATATTCAGTATTAAAATGGAAGAAGAACTATAAATATGTGGTAGAAAAGTAAAAAAAAAGTTATGGTTTTTGGGAGGGCTAGGAGTAAAAAACAGAAAATTACCCGGTCTTGAAAGGGTTAATAATACACTGCACTGTCAGATTTTTTTCTAAAAGCAAAAAATTGTCCAAAAATTATGCCAATAGCAGATTCTTTGATTTCTGTCTTATGATCTGCATAATGGTGGCCGCCCTATTGAGCAATATGTGCGAGAGGAATGAGAAAAGTTTGCCAAAATTTGAATCTTTTTGGGAAGTTAGTAATGTGTGGCAAGGAGGTTTCAAACCCACCTCACCCTCAACTTCTATGGTATGTGACACTCAGGCTTGGATTTCCGGATGTATTAATCTAACATCTAACATTGACAGCAATCTTAAAATGTGGTAGGTGACACACTGCTCTGCTGACTGATTTCAGAACAACATGGTTGTGATGGGTCCATCAGATTCTTACCCAACAAACAGTTGAGTGTTGAAAGAACATCACAAACTTTATTGAGTCTTAAAAAAGAATGCGAAAATTTCTGAAAAACACTGCTATGAAATTTATGTTTCACAATTGTCAATGGAGTTACAGCTAGGAGAAACGTTGTGAATAGGATAAAACTTAGGCTACTTTCACACTTGCGTTCAGAACAGATCCGTCTGGGGTCTGCCCAGACGGATCCGCTCATATAATGCAGACGATGGGATCCGTTCATGAACGGATCCGTCTGCATTATATTGTAGAAAAAATTCTAAGTGTGAAAGTAGCTTCAGACGGATCCGTCCAGACTTTACATTGAAAGTCAATGGGGGACGGATCCATTTGAAAATTGAGCCATATTGTGTCAAATTCAAACGGATCCGTCCCCATTGACTTACATTGTAGGTCTGGACGGATCCGTTTGCCTCCGCACGGCCAGGCAGACACCCGAACGCTGCAAGCAGCGTTCAGTTGTCCGCCTGCTGAGCGGAGCGGAGGAAAGACGCTGCCAGAATGATGCATTCTAAGCGGATCCGCGTCCACTCAGAATGCATTAGGGCTGGACGGATCCATTCGGGGCCGCTTGTGACAGCCTTTAAACTGAACTCTGGGCAGATCAGGCGGCAGCTGACGAGTCACATGAGATGGGTGTGTGAGAGACCCGCCCCTCTCCATGCCGCAATCCTGCACAGAGCAGACAGTTCCGAGAACAGCCTTCATCGGGCTGTTCTCGGAACTGCCTGCTCCCGGTGACCGCATGTTTTTCAGAGCGGCTCGCGGAGCAGGCACAGGTAAGGACTTACCTCTGCATCGCCGGGCTTGGGAATAAAGATGGCAGATCGCATGTGTTCGTTGGCGAACACTGCGAACTAGCCATCACTGGAAGAGGCTGTCCGCTCCATCCTGATTAAAGAAAACCTGCCAAAGGACCTGCGACGAGTGTGAAGATGTCACCACACAGGGCTAGCGTGATCACGTGGTGATGTCATCACGCTCGCTGCAGGTCCTTTGGCGGGTTTCCTTCAATCAATTTAGGAAATGATGGATTACCCCCTGAGCACCTGAATGTGAGTCTCAGAGGCTGTGATCAAAGTTGAGCGCGATATCTCAGGGGTTAAATGACGAGGGGTGGCGTGATCACGGTTGCCCATCATTGCGCTCTTTCCATACAATGAAAAGCAATTTGTGATTAAGTAATGTGTAATGAATCAAATTTCTTCGGCAAAGCTGCTGAATCAAATTGTTTTAAACTCTGCTCATCACTAATAACAAGTATCATCTTGTGTTATTCATTTTTACTTGGCTTTGTATTTGTATTTGATGGCATTCATCTGGACCCAGTTGCCATATCACATTGCAAACACAGTATCATTGGTAGCTTCTCATACCAGGCAACTCAACTTTTGTTGTTAGACAGATGGGATGCAGGAGAAGCCTAAAGCCTGCATAGGACTAGTTCCGAAAAGCTAAATCTAAGCAAGCCGTATGAAGATACCCATTATATATAGTCTTCTAACAAAAGCATGTTATAAGAATATAAAATCTTCTGTGTACCTTCCCTCAAGGCTTGAGATGTACAGGTGAAACTCGAAAAATTAGAATATCGTCCATTTATTTCAGTAATGAAAATTAAAAGGAATTACATGAATGCAGCTTAAAATTAGAGTTTTGTTAAAAGGTTCAATATTTTAGGCTCAAAGTGTCACACTCCAGTCAGCTAATTAATACATACCCCCTGCACAAAATTGTGACTTTGGGGTTTCATAAGCTGTAAGACATAATCATCCAAATTATACCAAATAAAGCCTTGAAATATCTCACTTTGCATGTAATAAGTCTATCTCATATGTTAGTTTCACCTTTTAAGTTGCATTACTGAAATAAATGAACTTTTCACGATATTCAAATTTTTCGAGTTTCACCTGTATGTATTATGAGAAGAATGGTGCAGCAGTAAGGCTTGAGTATGCTTGGAGAATGACTTACACTGTAGTCAATATCCCTGTGCAAGGTTTGCAACAGCACAGAAGCAGAAATTTGGTGAAAGACTCCTTTAATCCAACATGCAACATATCAATAAATTGTATATCTTTATCAAGCATGGAAAGAGAGGTGTGAGTTTAGTGATGAGCGGCAAGGGTCATACTCGAATTCATGATATTTCAAGAATATTTTGTGCTATATACGTGTATTCGTTTTTTAGAATATTCGTCATTTTTTTCCATCTACAGTCATAATTCCTCCCTGCTTAAGTTGCTTGTGGGCCAATGACTCATTGGCCCACGAGCAAGAAGCAGGGAGGAATCATGTGTTTAGATTGAAAAAATTACGAATATTCGAAAAATCTATATAAAGCACTATATTCAAAATATTTACGAATTCTCGAAGTGTCGATATTCGCGAATAAAATTCGTAATTCGAATATTCGCACTCAACACTATTGACTAGTAGAGATGAGTGAATATCTTAAAAGTTCGATTCGGCTGAATTTCATAAAAAAATTAGCTTTGTGATGAATTACTTCGTCACGAAGCACATTTTTTTTTAAGCAGCGGGTGCAATGACAGGGAGCAGCAATAGCGCTGCCCCCGTCATTATACTCCTCAGATGCCGCGTTCATACATGATCGCGGCATCTGAGTGTAAAAGTAACAATAAAAATAAAATTAAATCAAACTTACTGCCTCCATTTGCTCGCGACGGACCGAAATTGGCCGAAATTCTGTGAGGCGCGAGATTATGTCATCACGCGTGGTGACGTATGAGGTCATCATGCCAGCTTGTGTAATGTTGTAATCTCGCGACGCACAGGATTTCAGCCGAGATCTTCAAGCAAGATGGAGGCTGGCGGCCCGTCGCGTGCAAATGTAGGAGGTAAGTTAGAATTTTTTTGTTTTTTATACTATTTCAGGTTACATCGATTCACTGACACGAAGCACAAGGAAATTCGTCTTCTAGGTGAATCGAATTTATCCTGAAATTGAGATCGAATTAAACTTTGTGAGGCGATTGAGGCCAAAAGTTATATAAATATCTTTGATGATTTTGTGGTCTTCTGAATGCACAGGTATAATCCATGCTGTGATGTCACAGTACAAAAATAATAAAGACAGTGATGTAACAGTATGGGGTAATAAAAGGTATCAGCACCAGGGTAATAAAAGCAGTGATATGACAGTACTGGATTAATACACACAGAAATGCCACAGTACAGATATAATAAAAACAAAGTGATGTCACAGTACGTTGGTAATAAATGCAGTGATGTCATAGCACAGGAATAATAAACACAGTGATGTCACAGTACAGAGATAATAAACACACTGATGGATTCCTGGCAAATGACTTTTCACAGGAGAATCACATAGTAATGTAACAGTACAGGAATAATAAACATAGTGCTATCACAGTACAGGGGTAATAAACACAGTGATGTCACAGAACAGGGGTAATGCACACAAGAAAGATCATTATGTACTGTGTGACATCACAATATTGAGGGAAAATGTACGATGATGTCACAAGCCAGAAATAATGCACCATAGTAAAACTCAGAATAGGGTAGCACTCAATGTTCATTATCTAATGTCATAACTAAGTACTCCATATGTCTGAGTGGCAATGGATACCCTTAATTGTTGGGCCCCTTAGCCGCTGCTAAGTCTGCTGCCCTAATAGTTATACCCATGATTATTTCTATCGGTAATATCCCTTTAGACAAAATGATGTGATTAAAATGCATAGAACTGGTTAATCCTACACTCATGTGCTATCAAAAAGCAATCACATTGACTTTGATTTGCAAAACTGTTCAAGTTCAGTTGATCTTTAATTGTTGCCATCCTGTTCTAGAACTCGCACACACTTCTGTCTGCCAAGCCACTGATGACTCATTTGCCAGGAGACCATCAGTTTGATAACAGAATCATTTCTTGCAAACAGATGTTGGTCTTGCTATCAAACTCATGTTCTCAGCTGTTTCCCGTCACCAGCCTTATTGTTTTTATTATGTCCGTTGCGAAACAATCTGATCAGTGCCATATGCCGGAGAGTAATACACTAATTGTGGACACAACAAAGGAACATAAATCTGTCCGACCAGTCATCAGCAGTGCACATATAGTAAATAGTTAGCGGTGATACACAGTTACTTTATGGCATATTGCAACACTGTTATAGACTTTGATATGTAGCTTGCTTCTTGTCATCATCCGCCAGTAACTGTTAGATTGCACATTACAGTAATAAGATATAGTTGATCTTCTATTCTCATTGTTGAATAGATTACTCAAGTCAGGGGTAGAACACTACAGGAGCAGTTGTCCATGCCTACCATTCGGTTTGTTGCTTTCATTTTTTAAGGAATGTTTAAAAATGGGAAGTAGTATTGATTACGATGGGTAACCAATCTGCGTCCCTAGACCATTAAAGGGGTTGTTCTATCTGAACATTTTTGACATATCAATGGGATATGCCATAAATGTTCAATGGGTTCTGGTCCCACTTCTAGAACCTATTCTTATCTCAAGAACGAAGACTATGCTGCACATGCTCAGCATCCTCTCCATTCACTGCTCTGAGACTTCCTGGCCTATTTCTGGAAGTCACACAGCAGTAAATGGAGAAAGCTAAGCATACATAGTATTCTCTTTATTTGTGGCAGGACTCTGTTCTTCAAATTGGGGTGGGTCAGACAGGTGGGACTCGCACCTTTTGGATATTTATGGTATATTCTATCAATATGCTATAAGTGTCTAGATGGGAATACCTCTTTTAATGCCAATGGCACCACCTTCAGTAGTGACAGGTTACCTGCAAGATGATACCCAACTAGTCATAAACCTCTAAGCCCAGTCAGAAGTTTACCTAGCTAATTTCTGTTCATGAATGTGCTGGGAATGTTGCCATGCCAATCTGTTAAGCCCCATCTTGTCAATTTATCGGTGAGGCTGGAAGTGGAACCAATCACGTTCCTGGATCAGCGTCCAATTCCAGAGCTAGGTGGAGGATTTAAATCTTCTACTCAGTCGTTGCCAGCTGCTGCTGATTGCATAGGTGTCCTGGCTCAGTTTGTACCTGCTTTGACCTGAACTCAATACTTGCTTGTTTTCCCTCTGTGTACCAACCGTGGCTTGTATTCTGGATTAACTTCTTGTCTGCTGAATTGTCTTCTACTTATTCTCTTGTTATTCTGACAGTGGCTAGTTTCTGGATTAATCCTTATCTGGTAAACTGTCTTCTTTTGATTCGCCTGGTGTTCTGAACATGGCTAGTTTCTGGATTAAACCCTAGTCTGCTGTTTGGGCTCTATCCGTTTCTCCTGGTTCTAACCCTGCTTGTTTACTTGTGGTATTTCTGGTAGGTCTGCGTCTAGCAAGCTTGTACCATTTTTTTCCTACCTTATACTGCATATGTCCTTAGCAGCCAAGTCAACCTGGCCTTGTGTCAGGTTCTCATGAAAAACCTTAGGTGTAGCCTTAGGTTCCTACCAACAGGAGTGGTTAAGGAACACTGGTATCACTTTCTGAGTTTTCTGTCTGTCTTTCCAGACAGTGAACATAGTATATCCTTACACCAGCCCTGTGTAGGACCAATATATTGTGAAGTGCTGCACAAAGACTTCCAGACAAATCAGTTCCAGTGGGACTCACAGTTTAATCCTCACTAATAGCCACTAAGCAATAATATAAGGCCTACATTAAAAACATACATAAAGTAATAGTAGCTTTAAACAAATACGAATTCTCCTGTTTAAATGTATCCATGTGTGCCTTCTTCCACTAAGCATACATATTATAGTAGCTTATAGAAAGCAAAAATTGTGCAGTGTTGTAGGGACAAGGCAGCTGACTCTTCTCCTATGGTAGTTGGAAAATAATCCAAGTATCGTACACAACATACAGTTTTCTCCTGTTCCCAATTTTTCTGTATTTTTTTCATCACAGACCGCTTCTTCTTATGAAAATATTGTTTGCAAAATATGTATTTACTTTTGCACCTTTGCATATATCTATTATATATTTTATGTATAGTATGTAAAATATGCAGCTCATTTCACACTTTGGGAAGTACATAATTATTCTGGCCAGTCTATGGGACTTTATTTGATAGTTTGGGAATGGCACACTACCAGTATTACTTTACTGCAAAAAATGTTTTTTTTCAAAATAAAAAATGTTCCATGAAGTAGTCTAATTCTGCTTTTTATTAGTTATAGGACTGTGATGAGACCCTTATATAAAACGTCATATCGTACAGCCACAGCTTTGGAGTGGAGATGCTGCCCAGGTTTCACAGGAAGTAACTGTGATGAAGGTAAGTGGATGGAGGTTAAAATAAAAGAAATGTCATTTTTTTGTATATTACGTTTATTGTCACACAAACTTGATAATGGATTTGACTGAATTGTTAAATATTTGTGTCGTCATGTTAAGTTTATGACTTCACATTTGAAGTTCTTCATTTGGTGCAATTTCCAAGGATGTCATCTCAGTGTGTGTCCATCAAATAATTAATTGGAAGATGAAAGATTTTTGATGATTTGAGTACAGATTTATTATCTGTTTATTGTGGATAATTCCCAGCGACTGTCTTTGGAACTATTGTGCCATAAGATACAGATAGATGGAATCACAAAATTTAAAAGTATTGTCTGAAATCTAATCATTTTTAGCTGAGGCTCGGCATGGGCTGATATTTAAAGGGGTTTCGGGGAATAGAATGTTGATGAGCTATCCTCAGGATAGGTAATCAATATCTGATCAAAGGAGGTCCTGCTTCCAGCACCCCTGCCAATCAGCTGTTTGAAGAGGCCACTGCACTCCAGTAAGTGTTGCAGCCTCTTCCTAGGTCAATGATGTCACTTTTATCAGTCACATGGCCTATGAGACGCTCAGTCTCATAGTGAACGAGCCTGAGCTGCAATACCATGCACAGACAGAATACAGTGGAGAGCATGCTTTTTGGTATACTGTGAGTAGGTTGCAGCGCTCACCGGAGTACCACAGCCTCTTTAAACATATGATTGTTGGGGGTGCTGCGTGTTGGACCTCGACTGATCAGATATTGATGACCTATCCTGAGGATAAGTAATCAATATAGGATTCCTGATAAACCCCTTTACAAAAATAAAACTACTCACCTAGAGGGGGTCTCTTGGTTTCAGCACTGCACCTTTGGTCTACACTGCTTCCAGTCCTCACTGGATTAGATGTGTAACATGCTCAGCCATCATTTGCCATTACTGACAGTAGTGAGTAGTGTTTTTTTTTGTTTTGTTTTGTACAGATTGAGTATGTCGCCATGTGTAATTGGACACATATACACTTCCTCTATTTTATGCTTTGTGCTTATTTCATATACACAAAAATCTGTGCATTTATTGACTTGAACATGTCACATGTGCATAGTTGCCAACTGTCCTAAATGTGGTACTGAAAATAGTTGAGGCCAACATAAACCCTGTCCATAAGTTGGTGTTCCTGGCAGGGCTTATATGTCCCAATTTTACAAACTGGAACGTTGGTAAGTAATAGTAAGCATGTGGGTCCATTTGTATAAAGTAATTCATAGAGGAACAGCATCAGTGTTCATTACACTTAGATTTTTAATACAGTTTTTTTTTAATGCAGTTTAAAAAATAAAGCATAAAACATATATAATGTACTAAGTATAGTACTTTTGTCATAGCATTTATTTTTGCTTATCATTATACTTTTGTAAGCATTCAATGCCAACATTTTAACTTTTTGTTAAAGCCAGTGTAAGGAATAAACACATGGCCGTGCTACAGCTCCATACAGCCTCCTAATTATATTGAGCTTTGATAGGGCCACTACAGACTTCTGTGTGACCATACTGTGCTACCATATTCCTCTGAGCTAATACGAATTTTGGCATGCTCCATAGTAAGCCGTATTATGCAGCTATTAGGCTACCATCACACATGCTGTTCTTTATGGCTGTTTTTGATGCTGTTTTTTCAGCCAATGTCAGAAGTGTATTCAAAATGAATTAAAGATGTAAGGAAAGGACTTCTAGTTCTTTTTTGTGCTGGTCCACTTCTGGATTTTCCTCAAAAATCTGCATCTGAAATAGCAGCAATGTGTGCTTTCATCCTTATGCAGCAATGGGAGAATATCTCCATAATATGGCACTGCATGGAGTTCCTTATGGTGATACACGGAAAGCCTATGGCTCTGTAGGGAAACTGTGTAGGGACAAAATACAAAACAGATGTATCGAACCATAGGAATTTTTGAACAGTGGCTATACACGTTTTCTTTGCACTCGTTTTCATAAATGCTGCAAAGTAAAAAGCATTACTTTTAATTACTTAACCTGGGACTTATAATGCCAGGCAAGCTTGTTAAAGTATAGAACATTGCATAAAATCAGCTTACTGTCTATTAAAGTCCCACAAATTGATGTTGGAAAACGGTTTTCCTAATGTTTTCTTTAAAAGAAAGACGTAAAGTTTGACATAATGGTAAGAGAATTCTATTAAGTATTGGCCTTCTAGTCTGAGGGAAGATGCCAGTTCTTCATGATGGTCACGAAATCTTGAAAAATAAGATATTTCCCTCTGGGCATGTTAATTTGTTCCTTCGTAGAGAATGATTTAACATTAAATCTGGTGGCGCTTGCTGCCAGAATTACCATACAATAGTCAACCGTGAAACCAGGTTCAATATTAGCACTTGCATGTTATGCAGGAAAAAGAAACACAGTAAAACCCGTGGGTGTGAATATAATAAAGTGTGGTTCTGCTTGCACTTGGCAAGTGGAGAATAGTCTTTAAGAGAAAAACTTTCCATGATGGCCATTATGTTTATGTCACTGAAACTAGCTGCAATGACTTACAAAATAATTATATTATTATACAACACCCCACAGTGCTTGCAATGATTTTTCCTTGGAGACAATGTCGGCTCTATTTAATGGCTTGAAGGAACATGGTAAATGCGGCAAGCCTTCTAGATGCACAAGTTAAGGGCCAGCAAGTTTGTATTTTTAGAAAAATGTGCATGTTTTTACCCTGACCATAAGCAATGTGCAGTATGTTTATGGGATTTCTGATGACTTCTATGACATAAAAGGAATAGTTGACAGCATCCATGCAGATAAAAAAACAACATCTGTATTGACACGTCCAAAACATAGCAGCAACGTGACGCTCCTTATGGATGACTACCATTGCTACCAGCACCAGGAAACTTAAAGTGGCCCTGGAAAATACTAAACTAACAGAAGGTGGGGAGAGCACATATTGTGGCACTAAATACTGCCCCAAAATAACCAAATACCAGAGTGCAGCACAAAATAATGCTCCATCAGCATAAAATACCGCCCCAGAAGCTTTCCCTCTGTGATGACTAGTGCCAGCTCCCATGTTCCGTTCTCCTACTCCAGTTGCCTCAAAATAGCAATACAGTTGTATTCAGGAGTCAGGAGAGCACCCCCTGCCGCCGGCCAGGTACTGTGCATAAGTCCTTAACACTCCCAGTGTTAATTAAACTAGGGAGCATCAGATCAATACTTACCTGACTGGTGGCTGTTAATAGGGCCCAGGTAGTGTCTGGGAATCAGCCCACTGGGAAATTTCCTTGTAGGGTCTTTGACTAGTGATTAAAGTGGAGTGAAGCAAATTAAAGTGGACTTCGATCCGAATTTCAGGATCAAATTGATTCGCCGTGAAGCCTTATTTCCTTGTGCTTCATAGTAGCGAATTGATTTAATCTGAAATAGTGTAAAAAAAAACCAAAAAAATACTTACCTGATCCACTTGCTCACGACGGGCCGGCCACCAGCATCTTGCTTGACGATCTCGGACAAATTCCCATGCGCGGTGCCAAGATTTTCAAGCAAATATGTTAATTGTGTCAGATGCCAAGATCATGTATGAACACAGCATCTGAGGGGTACAATGACGGGGACCAATGCAATCTCCATTCTCTGTCATTGCTCCCACTACTTACAAAGAAATGAGCTTTGTGACAAAGTAATTCATCACAAAGCCGAATTTGTTTGTAAAATTCGGCAAAGCAGCCGAATCGAATTTTCCAATAATTTGCTCATCTCCATCTATGACCAGTCCATCCCTGACTAGCACTTTCCCTAGAGTTGGCCATATGTGTGGTCACTGGGCTCTGTTCCGCTGGAGTAGCTCATGAGGTGGCTGCATATCTTTAGGATTTAGCACTGCATCCTCTTCATTCTTCCTGCACAGTGACCCTTCCTGTCATCGACCCCATTCACACCTCCTCAATATAAAACTATTGAATATACTTCAAAGTAGACTAGCATTGCTTTATACTCAGTAAAAGAAAAACCTGTCATCCTCTGTTAATGTTTTAGTAATTATTTTTTTTAAATTGCTTATTGGAAACCATAACAAAGCAGCAGCAGCATTATTGTTGTTGTCTTATTATAGGGTATATGTAATATGTGGCACTTTTCATAAGTTAGAGTTTTTCCCCCATAATAAATATAAGTAATTGATTTTCTATGTTACATGACATCCACTTTTTAGCAAATCTAGGACCAGTCCTGTACCACATGTGGATCCAGAGATCTCCCCATTCATTGCTCAAATGACTCTGGCAGCTCAGGAGGTGTGTATTTTTTCTGCAGCTCTCTTCCTATCATAGCTTAGGGGGCTTGTCCTTTTTGCTGCAGCTCTCTCCCTGCAACTGTCACAACTTCTAACAGCAAACCCAGCTTGTGGTAATTATAGAATGGAACTGAGCATGTGGGACCACCTCAGCGAGGTGGACACAGAACTTGGGAAAAGAACAAACAGGAAGTGGCATTATACAGATATTTTATTGAACAACTCAAGATATGCTAAATGTTTAATGACATGCAATTACAGGATCCGGGTTTAGTTTGAAAAATTTAAAATGGGTACACCTATTTAATTGGTACATTTGATATCTGAAGATGCTTGCATGTTCGTGAGCTTGTCTGCCCTGGGCACTGAAAGGCATCATTAGAATAAAAAGTAACTGATACTGATAAATAACAAAAACTTAAATAATAATATGTTGCTACCTGGGACCTGTCATAAAACAGGATATTGATAGCAAAAAATAACTAAAAAGTAATTAAAAGATTTAAAAAAAAAATCACAATTTCTATTTGCTTAAAGGGGTTGTCCCATGAAAAATATTCTACAGTTTTCAAACTAGCACCTGGATCTGAATACTTTTGTAATTGCATGTAATTGAAAATTTAGCATAGCCATTGAGTTATTCAATAAAATGTATCTGTATATCTCCACCTGCTGTTTTTTTTCTTATTTCTTTGACCTGCTCACTGATATGGCCGCCCATGCTCAGTTTCAGCCTTTAACTGCCTCCTGAGCTGTGATAGGTGGAGCATGGACACGCCCCCTGAGCGTCAGCAGAAATGACACTCCCATTGAGCTGTCAGCTTGATATAAATCTAGCAGAGCAATGAATGAGGAGATCTCTGGATCCATGAGAGGTACAGGGCTGGTTCTAGCTTTGTTAGAAAGAGGTTGTCATGTACTATATGATGTATGATTTTCATTTTTTTTTTTTACATTAGTTATGGAATAACCCCTTAAAGTTAACAAAAGATGGTGCTTGACTTCAGGAATCCTCCTCTACTGTGCCTTTCCAACTACCAGTAGTTGGCCTTGCTGCCTATTAAACGTATTAATTCTTCTTTCCAAGCCGGTATATTATGCTACATTTAGCTTATTGGATTAGACATGTAACATTTGTCCATTGCAGGTTGGAATGAGGTTCCCCTTATAAGCCGTCTTTTAAACTTTAATGACTTACGGCTTTTGGTTTTCTTTCCAGTCATCCAACCATTCTTCTTAAGTGCTACTAAAGGGTTGCCAACGCTTATGATTTTGGCAGCCATCAAACATGCTTATTGCGTTGCAGCTAAAAGTCTCCGAGGTAGAGCATGGCTGTAAATCCTGACGTTGTGACACATAGGTGTATCTCAGATTGCTAATAAAAATGTTGTAAAAGCGATGCTGTCTCTGCACTTTCTACCTGTCTAGTTCCATAGTTTCCCTGGCTAGGGTCATACCAGAGCCACTCGCCTATAAATAATAACACGCATTGCAGAGTATAACGAAGTGTTAATTTACATTTAAGGTGCGCATCTTAATTGAGAAACGAGGAAAAGATGCAGTGAATTATCCTGTTCTGTTACTTTTATTAGCATTGTTAGGAAATGAAAATAAAAATCTGGCTTTAAGAAAAATGTAGAATGCACAAACGCTCGCCAAAGCAAACCCATTCTAGTTTATTGCTTGAATCCTCAAAGATGCAATAAATTATTTATATTGTCGTGTGCGTTTCCAGCCAATACTTAATGATACAAATGAGTGAAATATACTGGTGTGATTGTCCAAAAGAGTAACAGCCTCTTAAGACCAATGTGCTTCATGTTAGCGTTTTCACTAGGTGGGTAGAACCCGTTCTGTTTTCAAGCCTCGAAAACTATTTGTGGTGACCAGTAATGAGCAGTCATTTTAATATCGATGTAGCGGTAATGACTAGAGCGACTCCTCATTAAAGCAGAAAAGTCTGACGGTACGGTCAGAATATCTCAGCATGCGTTTTTTCATGTACATGCTAGTATTCAGTCTGGCATATGCATAGTAAATGGAATACCATTATAAGGGCATGGATTTAATGAATATAATCCAAATTATAACAACTAATGTTGTCTGTGTTCAGTTTACAGTATCCTTAAATATATAGATGTAGCAGATTCTGTCATTTAAAGAATATGTGTAATTAATGGGTAATGTATTTCAAAGTGAACTATGGTTTACATTTTTATTTTTATGACTTTTTTTATGACATTTTTTTTTAATGACAGTTTAACATATTTTTAAAGCATTTTTGAGGATGTTATTTTTAATTTTCCATGTCTCTATGTTTATTCAAAAATCATAGAATCCTGCCTTTTTTCCACTAAGCCTAATAATAGCCGCCACTTCTTGGTCCTTACAGATCACTTTACTGCAGTTACCTGCTTATCTGTCATTCTAATCTCGCCTGTAATGTTATCACCTCTGTGTATGGATAAGACAGGATCCACCATTCACAATAGGTGGTTCTCAAAGCTTACCTATTCTTCCTTGTACAATGAATGACCTCTGGACAAGTCATAGAGAATGCCTAGAAATCTCAGGCCATGTGGCTGCCGTAAAGCAATTTTCTTAATGCTTTCTAAATGCTGCTAATAATAGCTCTGGCAAGATGGCCGCCTCCATAATCATGTCCAGGAAATAGAATAAATAAATCTATAATCAGAAAATAAAAGCAGATTATTAAAAAGAAGCTGTGTTACTATCTGGTTTTAACTGGCAGATAACATTTTTGGAGACACTTTTTCCTTTAAATATACTATCCAGATGCAGAAAACTTTAAATTGACACTTAAAGTCCATGTGACCTCAGCTTTCATGCTAAATATATTTTTAAATAATTTTTGATTGAGGTGGGGCTTAGCTGGGGATGGCTCGCTGGATTTTCTATAACTTATGCTAGAAACTGGTGTAGCTTATAGCTGAAGTCTTCACCAGCCCTTGGCTGGCATAGACTTGAGTTTCTAGCACACAGAAGGCCAGAGATGTGATTAATTTATTAAGAGGCTCATCTTACTCCAGCTCTCCCCCCTATGTGTGTATAGTATTGTTGATTTATGAAGGCTTTGAGCAGATCAATAGATCTGTCATTAACTTGCCTACCCTCTAATGATTATGAGATGGCACTGCTTATGTACCAATCTATACAGCAAAGCTGATAATTGAGCTACTGAAAGGGTGATAGTGTCAGCTTATTGTAAGCTCTCTAGTGGCTGGTATTAAAATCACCCAAAAATGTAATATGACCAAGAGAGTGTACTTTTCAAACATAATAATATTGCATGTAAAAAATTTGACAAGTTCCTGATGGAATGTGGTGAACTGAAACTCTAGCTGTATACAGTTAATCTCCTCATCATTATAGAACTGCAAAGCATAATTATCAGGCACATTACTACAGAAAATACTTATTTTAATATTTCTTTACTTAGCCCATTTATTACATCAAGTTTTTTTTTTCAGCAATTTGTTTTGGTTGGAATTGCTATTTACTGAACAGGATTATAATGAAATGCAAAGAATTCAGCAACAATTGTGTGATGGGAAATATAGCACTGGGAGCATCCCACTAGTATTGTAGGTTTAGATAAGCCAACCAAACAGCAAATTACCCAGAAAAATATTTAAACATTTTAGCAAATATAAAGCGAATTCATCCGGACGAAGTAGATCCGAAATTAGATTCACCGCAAAGCCGAATTTCCTCATGCTTCATGTTAGGGAATAGATTTTCCCTGAAATGGCGGTAAAAAAAAAAGAATCATACTTATCGCAACTAGCCAGCCGCTGCCATCTTAATTGAAGATCTTGCATGAAATCCTATGCAAAATCCTAATACGCTGTCATCACAGGCTGCACAAGATTTTGCGCTATATCTTCAATCAAGATGGCGGTGGCCAGCTCTTTACGATCAAATGGATGAGGGTAAGTACGATTTTATTAATTTTATTTTATTTTACAGGTACACTGTAAAATTGCGACCAGATGCAGCGATCAGCTATGAACGCGGCATCTGAGGGGTACACTTATGGGAGGCAGCGCAAACGCTCCCTGTCATTGCTCCCACTACTTACAAAGAAATGCGCTTCGTGACAAAGTAATTTATCACAAAGTAAAATATATATATTTTTAATTCATCTCATCACTACGGAAGAGTTTTGGTCTAGACTGGCATGATGGACAGTGACTTTCTAAGGCTACTTTCACACTAGAGTTCATATTTTCCGATATTGAGATCCGTCATAGGGTCTCAATACTGGAAAAAAACGCTTCCGTTTTGTCCCCATTCATTGTCAATGGGAAAAAAACGTAACTGAACAGAACGGAATGCTCCAAAATGCATTCCGTTTCGCTCTCTTACCGCATGCTGCGGTTTGCTTTCCATCCTGGGATGCGGAGCAAGACGTTATGACCCACATTGCAAGTCAATAGGGACACAATTGTACACAATAGAAAATGGATCCTCTCCCCCATTGACTTTCAGTGGAGTTTATGACGGATCCGTCTTGGGTATGTTAACCCTTAGGATACCAGCGCCGTACATGTATGGCGCTGGAAGCGGGGTCTGAAATCCCAGCGCCGTAGAGCTACAGCACTGTGTACACCCAGTCCCTGAGCGAAATTATTTTCACAGCCAAGCGTTTCCTAATTCTGTAAAATGCCTGATGGGTCAAAGTGCTCACTACACACCTTGAATTATTCCTTGAGGGATGTGGTTTCCGGAATGGGGTCACTTTTTGGGGGTTTCCACTAAAGAGGTACCTCAATTGCAAGATGGCACTTGTCAATTATTCCAGTGAAATCTGCCTTCCAGAAGCCATTTGGTGCTCCTTTCCTTCTGACCCCTGTGGTACGCCCATATAGCAGTACACAAGCACATATCAGGTATTGCTGTAATAAGGTTAAAATGGGCAATAAATTAGGGGGTGCATTTTCTCCAGTTCACCCTTGTGAAAGTGAAAAATGTGGGCCTAAAGTCCATATTTCTGGAAAGAAATGTAATTTTTCATTTTCACAGCCAATTCCATGAATCCCCTTTGAGGACAAAGTTCTCACTACACATTTTGAAATATTCCTTTAGGGGTGTAGTTTCCAGAATGGGGTCACTTTTTGGGGGTTTCCACTCTAGGGGTACCTCAGGGTGTCTTCATATGCGACATAGCTCCCAAAATCCAATCCTACAAAATCTGTCCTCCAAAAACCCTATGGCGCTACTTCCCTTTTGAACCCTGCCATGCATCCATAGATCCTTTTTGAGCACATATGGGGTGTTGGCATATTAGGGGGAAATGGGGAACAAAATGTGGGGTGTATTTTGTCCTGTTTCCCCTTGTGAAAGTGAAGAATGTGGGTGTAAAGCAACTTTTTATGGAAAAAAATTGTAATTTTTCATTTTCACAGCCAAGGGTTTCCTAATTCTGTGAAACACCTGATGCGTAAAAATGTTCACTACACACCTTGAAATATTCCTTGAGGGGTGTAGTTTACAGAATGGGGTCACTTTTTGGGGGTTTCGACTGTAGGACCACCTCAAGGTGTCTTAATTTGCGACATAGCTCCCAATTACCATTCCAGCTAAATCCGCTCTCCAAAAGCCGTATGTTGCTCCTTCCACTTTTAAGCATGCTGTGCCCCCATACATCAGTTTTTGAGCACACATGGGGTGTTTCTGTAAATTCAAGATCCAGGGTAATAGATTTGGGGTTTTGTTTGGCTGTTAACTCTTGATGTGTTGCAGGAAAAATAGATTAAAATTTAAAATCTGCAAAAAAAAATCAAATTTCATTTCCATTTTCATGTAATTCTCATGGGGCACCTAAAGGGTTAACAAAGTTTGTAAAAATCACTTTTGAATAGCTTGAGGGGTGTAGTTTCTAAAATGGGGTGATTTATGGGTGGTTTTTAATATGTAAGCCCCAGAAAGTGACTTCATAACTGAACTGGTCCTATTTTGGTAATGTTCTTAAAAATTTTAAGATTTGCTTCTAAATTTCTATGCCTTCTAACGTCCCCAAAAAATAAAATGTCATTTTTAAAATGATCCAAACATGAAGTAGACATATGGGGAATGTAAAGTAATAACTATATTTGGAGTTAATACTATCATTATAAAAGTAGAGAAATTTAAATTTGGAAATGTTTCAAAATTTTTGATAAATTTGGTATTTTTTTATAAATAAAAATGATATTTTTTTAACTCAATTTTACCACTGTCATGAAGTACAATATGTGATGAGAAATCAATCTCAGAATGGCCTGGATAAGTAAAAATAAGTAAAAGCACTTTAAAGTTATTACCACATAAAGATTTGCAAAAATCGGCCTGGGATTTAAGGTGAAAAGTGGCTCGGTAGTGAAGGGGTTAAAGATAATACAACCGGATCCGTTCATAACAGATGGTTGTATTATCAGTAACGGAACAGTTTTTGCTGATCCCTGCCGGATCCAGCAAAAAACGCGGGTGTGAAAGTAGCCTACGTAATTAAGTGTACTGTGACAGCTATGAAAGTACTTTGCAGTCTACAGTATATATATTACTATTACAGCATAACATTGGATTTATTTTATCTCTAGCCTTTTCCATTGAGTCAGTATATCACTCAGTGGGGCATGCTTCAGTACCTTTATAATACGCATTTACACTTATACCCTATACAGCACTTACTGATTTTCTATGTAACTCACATCATCCGGTTCTCACTTTCCCAGCAAATGTTACACATCTCGTAAAATGGAAAATCTAAACATTTCTTTGGATCATTACATTTTACTGGAATTCTCCAATGAAGCAGTAGAATAAAATCTGCAGATCACATTCACATTTTCCAGGTGAACAGCGCTCTGCAGTACATTATGCCGTCCTTACCATTGTGATCTAGTCTTTATAGTCTGATGGAAAAAAATGCTACAAGTGAAATAATCTTTAAAGTGTTGTAAAATCACAGGGCAGGGAAAAAAACACAAGAATCAAATGATCTTAAAGTGAATTGCAAAACAACCCTACTGACCCCGGTTTTCTGGTGTTGTCTTTATTACTCATGCGCTAGAAATACAACCACACTTACAATGCTTCAACTCCTTGAACGAAAAATGATTGTCTCATCCTAATGGGAATCATATAACCTTTTTTACCATTTAATAAACAGTTTTTAATCTAAAATGCTATCCATATAATCTATGTTACTGAATATACTGAATGCATATATACATTTTGATCATTTTCTACATAGAGCAGTCTGTATGGCATTTAAAGGGTTTTTCCGAGTGTTTAATGTTGATGTCCTATCCTGGTCAGACCAATCAGCTGTTACAGGAAGCCATAAATTTCTCACAGTTTAACAAGCACAGCCGTACATTGGATAGTGGCTGTGCTTGGTATTTCAGTTCAGCCACATTCACTTGAACGGGACTGACCTGCATCTAGACCATGTGACCGGTGAACATGACGTGGCCATGGCACTCACCGAAGTGTCACAGCATCCTTATAAATGTGATCGCCAGGGTGCTGGGAGTCTGACCCCTGCCTATCTGATATTGATGTCCTATCCTTGGGATAGGTCATCAATATCAAAATCTTGGACAACCCCGTTAACCTCATCATTAGAACTTCCATATATTCATATCGTATAATAAAATAGCAATATCAATTATAGACAATAGCTTCTTGAAGGAAGAAAGATGTTCACAATAGTGGGGTACCTCAGGGATCTGTTCTGGGACCCATATTGTTTAATATCTTTATCAGTGAAACTGCAGAAGGCCTCGATGGTAAGTTGTGTCTTTTTGCTGATGACACAGAGATTTGTAACAGGGTTGATGTTCCTGGAGGGGTACACCAAATGGAAAAGGACTTAGGAAAACTAGAGGAATGGTCAAAAATCTGGCAACTAAAATTTTATGTTGATAAGTGCAAGATAATGCACCTGGGACGTAAAAACCCAAGAGCAGAATATAAAATCAGTGATACAGTCCTAACCTCAGTATCTGAGGAAAGGGATTTAGGGGTCATTATTTCAGAAGACTTAAAGGTAGGCTGACAATGTCATAGAGCAGCAGGAAATGCTAGCAGAATGCTTGGGTGTATAGGGAGAGGCATTACAAGTAGAAAGAGGGAGGTGCTCATGCCGCTCTACAGAGCACTAGTGAGACCTCATTTGGAGTATTGTGCTCAGTACTGGAGACCATATCTCCAGAAGGATATTGATACTTTGGAGAGAGTTCAGAGAGCTACTAAACTAGTACATGGATTGCAGGATAAAACTTACCAGGAAAGATTAAAGGACCTTAACATGTATAGCTTGGAAGAAAGACGAGACAGAGGGGATATGATAGAAACTTTTAAATACATAAAGGGAATCAACAAGGTAAAAGAGGAGAGAATATTTAAAAGAAGAAAAACTGCTACAAGAGGACATAGTTTTAAATTAGAGGGGCAAAGGTTTAAAAGTAATATCAGGAAGTATTACTTTACTGAGAGAGTAGTGGATGCATGGAATAGCCTTCCTGCAGAAGTGGTAGCTGCAAATACAGTGAAGGAGTTTGAGCATGCATGGGATAGGCATAAGGCCATCCTTCATATAAGATAGGGCCGGGGCTATTCATAGTATTCAGTATATTGGGCAGACTAGATGGGCAAAATGGTTCTTATCTGCCGACACATTCTATGTTTCTATGTTTCTATAGTAATTTTCCAGTCAATGACTTTTAAGTCTCCTTCCACATTCTGTGCTACAGTAAATCTTACAATCTATAGAGTTGATTTTACATGGCTTAATATCCTAGTTCTTAGTATACTTGTCCCAAAACCTCTGGTGACATTCATTTTTTCCGTATTTTCCCTGAGTGTCACAATTACTGAATGTTTCCTTTAGAACAGGTGTGCAAAACTTTTTTTTTTGTCTCTGGGCTGCATTGTCCCACTCCTTTGTTTCAAGGGGCCGCAAAAAAATGTTGATCAGCACTAATGTTGGGCGAACTTGTGTTTTAAGTTCGGCGTCTAAAGTTCAGGTTCGGGTTATCGCTACCACGGACCATAACGGAATTTAGAATCCATAACGGGATACTTCCATAACCCGAACCCGAACTTTAGACGCCGAACTTAAAACACAAGTTCGCTCAACATTAATCAGCACTTATTTGCCTCAGCTTACTGCGCAGGCAGATGCAAGGTAAATGGGGAGGAATGATCGCTACCACAGTCATTCCTCCCTCATTCAGTTCAATGGACTATCGGCCTTCACATCCCTGATTACAGGGGTATGGGCCAATGATAATCGTACATCTTTCATTCTGATGGAAGATTCTAATCAGCCGACAAATGAGTGATTGCTGGTTTATCGTCTGATCAGAAGCACGAATATACAGGTCAGATATCAGGAATAGAGTTCTTATTAACACTTCTCCCCAGTAATTGGCCTAAAATCGTGCAGTGTAATAGAGGCTTAAAGGGGCTTTCTGAGACACAAATATTGATGACCTATTCACTAAAACTTATTTATTTGTTGGACAACCCAAATATTTTGTTTTACTTTTTCGAGTGACACACATTTTTTCACATTATTCCTTTTTAGTTTTATTTAGTGTAACTGTACAAAACATTTTTAAAAAGTCATTTTTTTCAAACTATGGTTCTTTATTCTTTAAATATGCAAATTCACACATAAATACATTATTAAAATAAGTTCCCTTTGTTTCTGTTATTTTAATATATATATATATATATATATATATATACACAGTAGTTTCATGTGAATGGGACCAAAATGGTGACGGTTTTGTGGTTGGTGTAAGCATTTCTATTTTTTTTTATATCATTTTTTTATGTACTTTTTCAATATATTTTCGACACAGAATATATTCCCCAAGAGGTCATTAAAAGACCTTTGAAGGGCATTGCCACTTTGTTTTATTTAGGATTTTTTGCTTTTTATTTTTTTACTGTACTTTATTAGATTTTATAATTTTTTTATCATTGTTTACTTATGTTTTCAAATTATAATTTTGTGACGTAATATGTTCTCCAAGAGACTATTGAAAGACCACTGAAGGGACATAAACTGGGGCATTCAGCTAAAATCCTGAAGCTGTACTCTTCTCTGTCCCAGAGATACATGTGATCACTGTTCTGCTCTTTAAAGGAGTTGCTAAACATTGGCTTTTTTTATTTTTATGTATCCCCACCTACAGTATGAGGGGAAATATACTTACCTGCACTTCACTGCTTGGTTCTCTATAGATCCTTACCTGCCTTCACAGAATTTCCAGTTCACACATGTAAACTTCCCCTACTGTAGCCGATGAGGGTATGTGATGTGCCCCCAAGTGGCAGGTTATCCAGCAGTGATGAAGGTTTATTGCTTTACTAATTTAGCTTTATGGGCAATTCAGTTATGAGGTTTTAAGGTATATATGGTGCTCCATGCTAAATTAATCCTACCTCACTCGTGGACTATGGCAGTCCACCATAAAAGTAGAAATATTATAATGAAGCCTCCTGAGTGCTTCCCTGCAAGGGTTTAATGTGACTGTACTTTGCACACTGTATGCACTATATTTTGTTTCTGGGGAGGAAGAGCATTCCCTAGCAACAATTTGGCATGGGCTGGTACCACACCTTCCTCTAGGGGAAGTAGTTAAGTCTAATGCAAGATGTGGGTGAGTAAGCAGCAAAAGGCAGCAATGAGCTGAGTTAACCAGAGATACTTCAGCCCTGATGGTTAAAATCAGGATAGTGACAGCATATGTGCCAAACCTGGAGGAAAAGAGCTGTACAGCGGCCAAACAAGGGACACAGCATCTGTAAGAGAAGGTACCGCAAATACATTGAGGCTACAGACTTCCCTGCATGTTGGTGGGAGCATAAACCTCAGGTTCCTATCACACTAAAAGAACAGACTGGCAATCTTTTGAGTGACTGTAATTATCTGAGACTACCGCGGAGATACCGATATAGTGAGAGTGAAAAAGAGACAAGTTGCATCCCTTGGTCAATTTGGGAAGATTGTGCAGATTATAACAAAGAGACTTCCTGCCATACACAGCTTTTGGAAATTGCACATGCCATCTGTCAAGACTGCACTTAATGGTGATCAGTGCCTGTGTGAACCATTTATTGAACTTTCTCTGTAAAGTACAGTGGACTTGTTGCATTAAACCTGGCCTCATCATTGTACTAAACTACCGTCTGCATCACCATAACATTGCATTGCCGACCTGTCCGCGGGACCTTTGCCAAAACTCATTTCCACCAAGGGCATCCCACTAACACCAGGGAGAGAGTACCCGAAGGGAAGACAAAGTGCTCAATTCCTATCACTACACACCCCCAGGGAGCGCCACTTCCACCACTCCTATCCTCCCCGCTCTGTGACTTGTTGGCAATGGCTATGTGACCCTCAAGTTTATTCACTTACTTATGTTGTGCCTGTGAGAAACTGAAGCATCTACGGAGAAGAGACATGTAGATAGCCTAAATTTGCCCCTCTTCTCTATAAAACCCTACAGCATATGCGAGGAGCTGCATTATTGTATGTATCCCCACTGCTACCTATACATGATACAGTCCATTAGTTAATAATTAGAGATATTTATTCTATATTAAACACTTTCCACAGATGTCTCTTTCCTCGTTTTGAAATTTACAACAATCTATAAATAGTCAGACAACCTAAAAGCCATGTTTCTTCAACACTAATAAAACTATGGGACGTATCCAGATGATATTTGCAAGTCTTTCACATTCAGTCTAGACCACACACAAAGACTAAAACACGTCCCTAGCAGTGGTATGTATGTAATAAATGTGCAGATTAACCTTGGATATTGTCTTCTTTGAGGTGTCAATGAGCCATCATATATAGTATGCCATAGCAAATGTCACCTCGAACTAGATTTCTTCATTGGGCTCAGATTAAACTTTTGTAATGTATCTCCTTTTGGTTTGCTAACCTAATCTATTATTTATTAAATTTGGTATCACTTTTTTTGGGGGGGAGGAATCAAGAAAAGTTAATTCATATTCTAAGCTATTGTTATTATTTTCTCAATGTGTATGGCACATGTGGAAATTTGGTTCCAAGCAATGTATTGAGAACTAGTATTGTTTAGGTTACCGCCAACTCTTGGCTGTATTTGATGAACGTAGTGATGTATAAAGTTGCATTATATATTGAGTTTGCACAAACAGATGTGGACAGTACAGGATTTTTTTAAATGAAGAACCTTTGAGTGAATGGCCAGTCATACCTGTTCATTTTGTAGCCCAATAAAGCATATGCTTGCAGATTTTTTGGATACTGGAAAATATTTGACTCTGCACAGTGACCCTACAAATGCTTGGAAAAAGGAACAATTGTTGTCAAATATCTTGACCCTTCCTAATAGATTTAGCTTGAGAAAAGTAACTCCTTAACCACCACCAGCTGCTGGGTATCTACTCGAAGCCCCTGGCTGCACACTGTTTTCATTAAGTAGTAACAAAGGAATTTAACTCTTCTGTATGGAGGAATTTTGCTGGAGCGTTGTATAAGGCTGCATGTATGTTACATTATACAGGGAATGTTGAACTTGCTGCGGGGTGAGGTGACCTAGACCTGGTGCCCTAAATATAATACACATCATACAGATCTTTGATGTCTCATATGGACGTATGTTCTCTATTCTTACTATGAGATTTTCCAGTGAAATAGGAGAAGTACAAGAGTTATAAATAATGGTTGATTGGTTAAGGTTTTTGTATTTCACATCAGGAAATTTTATTTGGGCTTCATACACATCTCTTCCAAAGGTAATCCAGTAGTCTGTTCCTGCAGAGGAACAGATTGCCAGAGTTACCAAACCTGGCACAGCCAGATACTGCCGCACAGTTCGGGGCACTGCTGTATCCCCATCAGAACTATAGCCAATGGGGATCCGGAAGTGCCCAGCACTGTGCGGCAGTATCCGGCTATGCCAGAAAGGGAAACACTGGTAGTCTGTTCCTCTGCAGGAGTGGACTACTGGATTACATTTAGCGAGATGTTACCTTTAGAGATGTGGATGTAAACTAAGTAAAATGCATGCAGCAATATTTTTCTGGCCAAAAGCCAGCATTCATGTCAGAAATCCGCAGTAATCAGTTGGATCCCATTATAGTCTAAAAGAGATTTGGCTATCTGCGGCAGTATCCAGCTATGCTGTATATGTTAACGCCAGTAGTGTTTGTAAAAAAAGATTGCACATCGGGAGGAATGCTGAGGGAAAGGAGGCAATGTGGGCAAGGGGGCACTAACCTTGGAGGGTTGGGCTGGAGGCACAACATCCTGCTGCACGTCTCAGCATAAAACCACCATGGGCCACTGCTCAAGAAGAACCAGTGGTGTTGCTCGTATCGGCGGATCGGACAAAACACAGATAGATAGGCAAGTTTGATTTCTTTATTAGTGGAAGTAATGCATTTCAGGGCCGAACAGGTCCCTTTGTCCGATTACAACCAACATTACAGGGGGAATTTTCTTACAGCAATTTAAATGCTGGTTAGGTGGGGGGCCAATATGCAAATTATTGTTGTTCTTGCCTGTAGTCTCATGCAGGTTATTTGATGGTAAACACAGAATATTAATCAGCTCTGGCATATTCACTTCTCAAACCCCAGCGCTCTCCTGCCCTACAGGTGGGAGGCCTTCTTCTGCCATCTGCTTTTCCTCCTTTTCCACATCATCTAATATAGATGAGAATATGTCATCAGGAACATCCAGGTCCTCCCCTCTCTGCATCTTGCTAACTTTTCTAGGACGTGGAGACTTTGAAGGATGATTTAGAAGAAGTAAATCCATCAAAAGATGAGGATGGTCATTGTTAATACCTGGCCCTCCTATCATCCAGGGCCAGACTGATTGGCATGCTGGCACCGGAATAATAAAGGCTTCCATCTTATTGGCATTGAATTACATATCTTAGTTTACAGCTGATGTAGGAATAAGTAAATGTAGGAATAAATAAATAAAACTGGCACAGAATAAGTCTCCCTATACTCTCCCTGCACTCTCCCTCTCCAATATTCTTCTATTAATCATCTTCAGCTACACTGTCCCTAGCGCATGATCGTTTGCCAAGTCTCTCCCTATGCTCAGCTCACAGGATAATGGCGGAGACCGCGCAGGATGAGAGTTTTATAGGGCTGTGACATCACAGGGAATGGCTATCTGTGGATTGGCTGGCTGCACGGCATTATGGGTGATCTTGCGTTCCCATGATTGTTACTTTCACTTTGTAACACGCGCAGCCTCCATTTTAGGAAAAACTGATTAGTTCCCACGAAGTTGCGAATCGAAGTTTTCCTAAACTTCAGACCGAATTCTACTCCGGATACTTCACTTAGCTCAACACTAATGGTAATCAACGCCAAAGATCGTAAACAAAATGTGTAATTTCTACTTTATGGCCTTGTTGTTCTACACCCTCTGCATCATTATTTCCCCTTGCGCCGGTATGACTTGTGTCCTACTGTGCTGCTATGTCATCAATGAATAATAAATGTGGAACAAGGGGAAGTAAAATCTAAAAGACACACTGCCATTTCTCATGCTATGCACTGGCCAAAGCCTTGTCAGGTAATTTACTACTCGCTTTTTAGCTAGGCTGGGATTTATTTATAAATGTAATTTATTTCAGCCTGAACTCACAAGGGTACACTAACTTATATTATATTTGCCTTTCATTGAATTGATTTTATTAGCCAGAATTTACACTTTTATCTAGCAATTCAATCACCACAGCAGCCCCATTCCCACGTCTTTCAAATTTTAGCATGATTGCTGCATGATATTTATATAACGTTATGCGTTTCGTTCTGTCTAGCCTAATCTTTTATTGATCCCGTAAGGCTCTATTATAGGGACTTAGGGGCATTTCCCTTGAACATAGCATTAAGTGTTACCAGCACTGAGAGGAAAAGTGAATTATGTATGTGTGATCTCATGTGGCAAGAAGTAAAGAAGAGCGGATGCCTCTGGTTTTATAGTGGCCAGTGGTTGCATAAAATTGCGCCTCATATAACTCCCCATCATTTACTGCTATGTTATTTAGCTTGTTTTTACTAATAGGCACTACTATATAGAGCAGACAGAATTATGGAACATCTGTTCTTATGACTGTATGTTGTATCATTCCTTTATTATTCTGGCTAGATGTTATGAATGAATTACAACAGTTTGCAGTGAAGGTCCAGATGGGTGTTACCAGTTGGTGGTGTGTCCCTGCACAGTCTAATACTGGCATCACTGATTGGAAAGTGTCAGATTATGCAGAAACACCCGATCCCCCACCCAACTGGTAACACCCAACAGCACCTTTATTGCAAACTGCTAGCAATTAATAATTAAGTAATGGCACAACATAGAGTCCAAGGATAGATGTTCAAGAAATGTTAAAACGTGATGAATGCAAGTTGCTGCTAAAATAGACATGTTATTAGAGGATACGGGTCTTCTTTAAGGGAAAAAGCCCTGAACTTGTTGTAGGTAGTGTTGGGCGTGAATATTTGAATAGCGAATATTACTCGCGAATATTGGCACTTCGAGAATTCGCAAATATTTAGAATATAGTGATATATATTCGTAATTTCGAGTATTCTAGATTTTTGTTTTCATCAGTAACCTCCCTTCTTGCTTGTGGGCCAATGAGAAGGCTGCAATGTTTTTGTCTGAGCTTAGCAACATCCCTAGCAACCAATAGGAAAGTTGCCTACCCCTTACTATATAAGAACCTCCCCAGCAGCCCTTGTACGCAGTATTTTGCAGAGAGAGACAGCAGTGTTATTGCTGTGCTCTGTGCTTTCCTGTGTCATTACATTAGATAGTTAGTTAGCTTATATATATATATAATACAGATAGTGGGAGATAGTCAGTGTAGGTTAGATAGTGATGTAGTTTTGCTGTCCATACATACATGCTACAGACATAGTGCTGTGATGTCACAAGTTCACAACAATACTTAGTGCACCAATCACTAATAAGTAGTCAGACCTGTTAAAATGTGAAGTTGCACGTATTGCGCCAAAATATTTGCATCATTGGTGCCGATTTCGCAATCGCGAATATATTGAAGCACTCTATCTGCATATAAAGCTATTGTAATGTTCTGCCGTGCCAACCATTTTCTCCAGTCTCAGGAAACTTCTAGTAGCTTGAAAAATGTTGCTATAGCGACCCACGCCTGTATTTCGCACGCATTACGCGAATATTACATTGGTGATTTTTTGCAATCAAGAAAATAATCGAATAATCTAATAATTCACAAATATATGATGAATATTCTACCAAATATTCGCAAAATATTGCGAATTCAAATATTGCCCCTGCCACTCATCACTAGTTGAAGGTAGTGTGCAGACATGTTCCTTCAGGCACTTGGGTAATCTCTGGTCCCTTTCTGAACCTTGTTTCTTGATCATCAGCAAGGAATGGGCAGATAATATTCTGGCAATGGCCGATGAGAAGGCAGACATATGTTATCATGTAGAGAGGTGAAGTCACACAAGGCATACATCTTCAGACTAGATGTCTAAAGTATACAAGATACAACTGAATTGCAGTGCTTGCCTATTTTTTTCATGGACTGCCATATTATAATATGTTAAACCTGGAGAACTCCTTTAAGTGTTGAAGTTATGGAGCAGACTGGTGACATACACATGAGAACCTACTTAGGGAATAGGTCATAGACGTATACAGGTAGCTGAACACACTATTGGTAACTAAATTTGCACATGCTCAAAGTGGTATTCTGGTTGCTAAAAGTTATCCTCTATTCACAGTATTGAGGATAACTATTAGATCTGTGGGAGTCCTACTTCTGGGACCCTCACCAATCATGAGAACAGTGACCCAGTACACCTCAGAGTCCCCCCAAAAATAAATGGAGCGGAAGGTCTTACATATGCACTGCCACTCCATTCATCTCTACAGGATTTGTAGGACAGCCAAGTACAGCGCTCGTTTTTTTCTGGAACGCTCATAAAAATCAATGGAGCAACAGTTCTCACGCCCCACCTGATGCTCCATGATATTGGGGGAAGGGGATCCTTGTTCTTGGGATTGGTGATCAGTTTGGTATCCTCTATCCTGTGGATAGGGGATAACTACTAAACTTGGCACAACTCCTTTAATATTGAGTTGTTCCCACCTTTGCACCTCAAACAGCATCCACTTTATTACAATGTGCCTGTGGGAATTTTTGCCCATTCATCCAGAAGAGTATTTGTGAGGTCAGGCACTGATGTTGGATAAGAGAGCCTAGCTCACAATTTCCATTCTAGTTCATGTCAAAGGTGTTGGATGGAGTTGAGGTCAGGACTCTTTGTGTGGGCCAAGTTCTTCCACACCAAACTCACCTAAGCATGCCATTATGGTCCTTGCTTTCTGCACTGAGGCAAAGTTGGAAAAGAAAATGGCTTTCCCCAAACTGTTCCCACAAAGTTGGAAGCATACAGTTGTTCAAAATGTCTTGGTATGCTGAACCATTAGGATTTCCCGTCACTTGAACTAAGGGGCCTAGGCCAACCCCTGACAAACCACCTCATAGCATTTTATCCTTCCTACACCAAACTTTACCGTTGGCACAAACCAGACTCATTCATTAGACTGGCAGATAGAGAATCGTGATTCGTCACTCCACAGAAAATGTTTCTGCTCCAAGGGTCCAGTGGTGGCGTGCTTCAAACCATCCAAGGCTTGCAGATATGATATAAGGGCCCAGGAGCTCCAAATTATTCCCCCGGTATAGAAATAAATTGAGAATTGGTTTTAATATTCTGATTTGGAATTCATCAGCCTTGTTGAACATACTTCCGGAGATGCCAGTACATACTGTGTGGCCGTAACATGTGTTTACGTGTCATTTGGTGCTTTTTGTCATCAATCAGGAAGGATATTGGGTTCCAAGGAAAATCATTGTCTTTCATTGCTTTTCATTTTTCTCACAGCAGCTGGCGTCAGTGCTAACATGATTCCGACGACTTTCCAGATGAGGCGATCAGCTGTTCAGTTTGCACCTGCTACAGTATATGTGTAATAGATATGGGAAATCACTTTGGAGATTTGAGACCATATACACATAGGAGGTCACGTGGCTGTAAAAACATCTTGGAAATATTTTTATATTTGATAGTGCTAGGGGGTTATAGTTTTAATATAATAAAAGCTCCAATTTTTTTTTATAAAGCAAGAAATGTAACAGATCTGGCTATAATAAAGCTGGTTTTTTGTATAGCAAAATTTGGGATTGTATAGTTCTACAGTACTTATCCATCAGTCTGGCACTAAGAACTCACAACGTGATGTCTTTGAGGGGTTTGCTTCATTCATGTCAAAGCGTTTACAGTCATTCACATCAAAGAGTTAACAGTAACCACATGGAGTAATCTACACTTATATTAACCATAAAAAGATGGAATTCAATGTACAAAAGAGGCAACATAGATATAAATAGATGTTATGTGCTCAAGAATCCCCACCAAATCCAGTGTACAGTTTGAGACTCTGTATGCTAAAGTACATCAATTGCTGTATTAGGGCACTTTCACACTAGTGTTTTTCTTTTCCGGCGCTGAGTTCCGTCCTAGGGGCTCAAATCCGCAAAAGAACTGATCAGTTTTATCCCCATGAATTCTGAATGGAGAGTAATCCGTTCAGGATGCATCAGGATGTCTTCAGTTCAGTCTTTTTGACTGATCAAGCTTTTCAGAAAACCGTAACATGTTGTATTTTTACCTCCGACAAAAATCCTAAACACTTTGACTGAACGCTGGATCCGGTCTTTTTCCCATTGACGTGCATTAACGTCGGATCCGGCGCCGTGGGTTCAGTCAAACCGGATCCGGCTTTTGCATGTTAAACCCAAATAAAAATAAAAAAAAGTTAAAGTCCCTAAATGGCATATCCGTTTTTTCCAATGCATTTTTTCATTGTGATCAGGATTCAAATGTAATCCGTTTTATCACTTTTTCCGGATCTGCGGGCAGTTCCGGTGTCAGAATTTAACGCCGGATTTAAACAAGGCTAGTGTGAAAGTAGCCTAAATGGAACAATTGATTGAAATTTGTAAATGTAATGACTGCAGTCCTGTTACTTTACGCTTAATTAATCATTAGGTATTAGGTTTTACTATCGTTCATTGGCTTGTAAGCACATTTTACACATTATATATTGTTGGTCATGTTTACACATTGCAGTCAGATGTTACTTTGTTGCAAATGTGACTTAAAATCACGTTCACATAATGTGGCACAGAGCAGCATGGATGCACAGATTTTTCATTCAAACTACTGCAGCGGTATCCATTGCTATCTTGTGGTATTGGAGTGATCACATGAATTTCCTGTGGGTATTTCTATAGGGTTTGGGCTAGTGACAATTTCCTCCCTTGTGGACTTGTGGAATGGATGCAGAAGCAAAACGGAGGCAAAATGGTAGAAAATGTGGTTTCGTTTGGGGACCATTCTATGGCAATAGTCGTGTACATGAGGCCTTAATGTGATTTTTATTTATTTTTTTACCTTGGGGGTCACTTTCAGGTTTCACATATACAGTACATTAGGGAAGCATCCAGCAAGGAACAACATTGTGTTGAATATATGGCACGTGATTCTACAGGGCTAACAGAAAAGGAGGTAAATGGTTATGTGACTGTTCAGAACCAGATAACTTTTAGTAGAATCCCAGGCATGCAATGAGGTTCTTAATAATTTCTTCAGCGATTCCTAGACTTAGAGATGCAGAAATTTAGATACAGGTGGTCAGTAGTATGGGGGTTGCTTTAGTAATTTTCCCTCTACACAGCAGCAATGTCTTTTTGACATAAACATGCACAATACGTTGCTGAATCCAATGCACATCCTTGTGGGTTCTAGACCTTCTAAGATGTCTGATCTCTTTCCTTCAGGGGTACCACATTTCACCGACATTGCTGGTACTGTAAAATGTTTCCGTCCTATGTGACTGTACCATAGCAGTGCAATGGTTATCACTTGTATTTATAGAAGCTAAAGAAGAGTTGGCTGGTCTTGCCTTCTGTCAGGAGGGGAAGTTCCAGAGTAGACAGCAAAGTGAGAGGAAGCACATTCTAGAGCTCCTTCTCCCAGGGACCATATCCAGTTCTCCTTTGAGACCATCACACCAGAGAGATCATTAGAACCAAGAACACTGCTTCCAGAAAACATCAGAATGTCAAGACAATGATGATCAGCGAAATCACAGCTTTACAGAGACTGCTTCAGATGAAGGGCTAAGTCTCAGGCACCCATCATCTAAGCCACCTCCAGACCAAACTCCAAGCCTGCATCACACAGTGGACACCTATGTCCACAAGCGCCTGAAAGTGCCATTAAATTGCCACACAGCCACGCAACCAGCCACCATACCTTCTTATCTGGTGCCAGAAACTACTCTTATTTAATTCTGATGGATGCATAAGTTATATTTTGCACTAAGTAAAGAGAGCCTGTTATACTTTTACTTCTGGCCTGATTCTTCAAACCACTTTTCTACTGCAACGATATAAGAAAAAGGGATGCAGGAGATCACATGGGCAGGATCATGAGTGTGAATTCATGCAATTATTATTATTAATATTATTACACTTTTATTTTGACAATCTAATGTACAAAGTAGTAAGAATTAAATGGTGCTGTTTTGGCTTTGTGTGGCACAATTATTTACAAACATCTTAATAAAAATTATTATAAATTAAGATTGTTTCACTTTTAAAGAGGTTTTCAAGTACTTAGATATGGATGGCCTATCCTCACGACAGGTCTTTAATATCAGATCATTAGGGGGTCTGCTAACATCTGGCACCCTCATGATCATCTGTCCCAGCCTGGAGCACTAACTCTAGACACAACTGCTACTACAGGTAACTCAATATTTTACCTAATACTGGATACTAAGTTGGTTTTCCATGCATGTCGTCCTACTCCCCATACTTCCCAGCCCCGACCTGTGCAGGTAGTGACTAGCATGCTCCCTTCCATCCTGCCAGTCTGTAGCCTTCAGGCACATGTTTACATCTGGCCTCTTAAAGTACCAGTGCATACTTCCAAATTCTTTTACACCCAATGGCTGGGGATCCCTGGTTATTTAAGACACCCTTCCCAGTCAGAGGGCTGCCTGAGCTTTAGGTTCACTGATGACCAGCAAATTGTGTTATAGTCTAGTCCTATTGTGATTTACCCGTGTTTATTCTGCGTTATTTTCTGTCGTGCTTCTATTGTGCTCCATCCCTATTTCCGACCTGTGTTTTCCAGTTTTAGTTTCAGTTCTGTTCATGTTTAAATTAAGGCTACTTTCACACTTGCGTTAGGAGCGGATCCGTCTGGTGTCTGCACAGACGGATCCGCTCCTATAATGCAAACGCTTGCATCCGTTCAGAACGGATCCGTTTGCATAACTGTTTATTTCAGATCTGATTTTTCACTTCGGAAAACTCAGATCCGACAGTATATTCTAAACACAGAAGCGTTCCCATGGTGATGGGGACGCTTCATGTTAGAATATACTGAGAACTGTGTACACGACTGCCCCCTGCTGCCTGGCAGATGCTGCCAGGCAGCAGGGGGCAGACCCCCCCCCCCCCCTCCTGTATTTAACTTATTGGTGGCCAGTGCGGCCCCCCCTCCCTCCCCAGTATTAAATATGACCAGTGCGGCCTCCCCCTCCCTCCCTCCCTCCCCAGTATTAAATATGACCAGTGCGGCCCCCTCCCTCTATATTTATTGGTGGCCGGGCCAGTGCGGATTCCAAGTATTGTGAGCAGTGCGGCCTCCCCTCTCCCCCCCTAATTAAAATCACCCCCCCCCCCCCCATCATTGGTGGCAGCGGAGAGTACCGATCGGAGTCCCAGTTTAAATCGCTGGGGCTCCGATCGGTTACCATGGCAACCAAGACGCTATTGCAGTCTTGGCTGCCATGGTTACTTGGCAATAAATACAAGCATTATACTTACCCGAAGAGCTGCGATGTCTGACCGGCCGGGAGCTCCTCCTACTGGTAAGTGAAAGGTCTGTGCGGCGCATTGCCTATAGCACAGACCTGTCACTTACCAGTAGGAGGAGCGCCCGGCCGGTCAGACATCGCAGCTCTTCAGGTAAGTATAATGCTTGTATTTATTGCTAAGTAACCATGGCAGCCAAGACTGCAATAGCGTCTTGGTTGCCATGGTAACCGATCGGAGCCCCAGCGATTTAAACTGGGACTCCGATCGGTACTCTCCGCTGCCACCAATGATGGGGGGGGGGGGGTGATTTTAATTAGGGGGGGGAGAGGGGAGGCCGCACTGCTCACAATACTTGGAATCCGCACTGGCCCGGCCACCAATAAATATAGAGGGAGGGGGCCGCACTGGTCATATTTAATACTGGGGAGGGAGGGAGGGGGAGGCCGCACTGGTCATATTTAATACTGGGGAGGGAGGGAGGGAGGGGGAGGCCGCCGCACTGGTAATATTTAATACTGGGGAGGGAGGGGGGCCCGCACTGGCCACCAATAAGTTAATTACAGGAGGAGGGGGGGGGGGTCTGCCCCCTGCTGCCTGGCAGCATCTGCCAGGCAGCAGGGGGCAGTCATGTACACAGTTCTCAGTATATTCTAACATGAAGCATCCCCATCACCATGGGAACGCCTCTGTGTTAGAATATACTGTCGGATCTGAGGTTTACGATGTAACTCAAATCCGATGGTATATTCTAACATAGAGGCGTTCCCATGGTGATGGGGACGCTTCAAGTTAAAATATACCATCGGATCGGAGAAAACTCCGATCTGATGGGGACTCCTGACTTTGCATTGAAAGTCAATGGGGGACGGATCCGTTTGAAATTGCACCATATTGTGTCAACGTCAAACGGATCCGTCCCCATTGACTTGCATTGTAAGTCTGGACGGATCCGTTTGGCTCCGCACGGCCAGGCGGACACGAAAACGCTGCAAGCAGCGTTCAGGTGTCCGCCTGCTGAGCGGAGCGGAGGCCAAACGGTGCCAAACTGATGCATTCTGAGCGGATCCGCATCCACTCAGAATGCATTGGGGCTGTACGGATCCGTTCGGGGCCGCTTGTGAGAGCCTTCAAACGGAACTCACAAGCGGAGCCCCGAACGCTAGTGTGAAAGTAGCCTAAACCTGTCCTTCTGCCTTGTCTGTGTTCCTTCCAAGTATCCAGCCTGCTTCTTCTGTTCGAGTCTTCACTACGACCCTGTCTACAAGTCCGTCCTCCATCTAAGCCACCAGTGTGCTGCCTGGATCTATATAATCAGCATTCAAGCCTAAGTGACTATTCAGACCATTCCTGCAGTTTTCCTGCAGTTTTGGTGCAGTTTCTGCACCCTGAACATCTGCTGCTTGCACCAGAGTCCCTGACCCCAGTGGGTGAGCTGACAACTATACTGGAACTATCCCAAGAGGTAGTGATCTGGTTGTTCCCAGCAGCAAAGTCCAGATCCCTGTAGACTGTCTACTAGAGAAGCGTAATTTGTCATTCTGTAGGAACACCATCCACTTGACCAAAGCCCAGTGGTGGGTGCTTAACACCACTCCATCCAATGCTTATCATTGTAGGTGGCATCCTATTACAGCACTATGCTGGAATTAATTGAGCTTTTTTTTTTAAATGATCCAATTTTTCATAAATGTTTGTAAAGGCAGACTCCTGGCTAGGTGCTGGATTTTATACACCTGGGCAATGATACTGAAAGAACCACCCGCATTCAGTGATTAGGTGTCCTAATACTTTTTCATATGGTGCATGTCTCAATGGGTAGGTATCATTATGTGCTGAGAGCCTGACTAACAGGTAACCTATCAGAATGGGAAACATAAAAATTTAAAAATTTTGAATCTTTTCACCTTGCACATCTGTTGGGCAGATCTGTTTTCTTGTACACCTTTTTTTTCCTCTAGAAGGGTATGAAGTGTTTCGCTTCTCTCAAGGTATGATAATGCTTTTAATAAAAAAAAGATATATGGGAGGAATAATCTCCCAAATGTGAAAGTTTTAAAATAAAACGCCTTGGTTTGCATTTAAAGCTGTATATAAATTCAAGGTGTGATGAAGAAATAATAACAGTCAATCTGACAAGGAGAATGACCTTCCTAAACCAAACCGTGTGTGGAGAATGTTCTCGGCAGCCCATCATGAGAGTCTTCAAGATAAACATTACAGATTGGTGGTCACCTGGCTCTTTGATGGTGGATGTGATGAATAGTTTGAGACAATATATTAACAGATTACACTTGAACTCAAGCCTCTCTTAAAGTCTATGGTGTTTGTAAAGTATGCGCATGTGTCAGTAGACTAGGCAATTTCTTGCATGTCTTGTATAGTGGACACATGTCCTGATATAATGCTACCCTCTATTACCAAAAGTAACTTTGGGAAATTTCTGTGTATAGGAATTTTAAAATAATTATTTTGTTTTTAAACCCCTCTATCATATCATAGAGGTCTTCTGGCTTCAGTCTCTCAGGCACCACAGATAATGACTTGAGTCTTAGAGGCATTTTGATCTTTTCCTCAAGATATTCCTGTTTTATAGAAAAAGCTTTATTCTGATAGGAAGAAGTCCTGATTCATGATGTACAGAGTCTGCATGGCTACAGTGACAGTATAATGAATGTTTAAACTGCAAAAATGTGATAAAAAAAACTTGTGGGAAACAGTAGAAGAAACATATGTCTGCTGCTGCGTGTGTGATTCTATAGTTATACAATAATGAACTGTTCTGTAAGTGTTCCCTTATCCTCATCTACTCTACTCATCTACTCACCCTGCTTATTCCTTTAAAGGGATTATCTCATGATTAAAGGGGTTTTCCGACATTTTAATAGGTATAAGTCATCAGTATCTGATTGGTGGGGGTCCAACACCCAGGACCCCTGCCGAGCAGCTGTTTGAGAAGGCAGCGGCACCCCTGTGATCACCCCAGGCTTCTCACTACTTTTCCAGTGACGACACTTTCATTGGTCACATAACATAGGCACAGCTCAGCCCCAAAGAAGTGAAAGGGGGCTGAGCTGCAGTACCAAGCACAGCCACTATACAATGTACAGCACTGTGCTTGGTGAGCTGTGGGCAGGCTGCGGTTCTCACAGGAGCGCTGGTGCCTTCTCAAAACAGCTGATCGTCGTGGCTCCAGGGTGTTGGACCCCCATTGGTCAGATACTGATGACCTATTCTATGATACGGTAACACAATAGTGGATAGCTCACCACCTCTCCAAGCAGGAACTGGTGCTCTAGCCTAACAACTGATCACCCAATCAGTGAAATGAATAGTAGAATAAAAAAGTAGAAGGCTGGCACTTTTCTATTCTAGGATAGGTCATCAGTATTAGGCCTCAAGCACACAAACGTATTTACTTTCCATGTCAGTTCCGTTTTTTTGCGGACCATATATGGAACCATTCATTTCAACGGGTCCGCAAAAAAAACGGAAGTTACTCCGTGTGCATTTCGTTTCCGTATGCCTGTATTTCCGTTCTGCAAAAAAATAGAACATGTCCTATTATTGTCCGCATTACGGACAAGGATAGTACTGTTCTATTAGGGGCCAGCTGTTCCATTCTGTTTTTTGTGGACCGCAAAATACATACGGTTGTGTTCATGAGGCCTTAAAATGTCGTAAAACCCTTTTAATATACAAAATGAAGATCAGACATGATATAGTACATGACAATCTCTTTCTAACAGAGCTAGAAGAGGCCCTGTACCCTACATGGGTACAGATAGCTCCTCATTCATTGCTCCAATTGCTCTATTAGATTAATTTAAGCTGGCAGCTTGGGGGGAATGTCCTATCTCAAGTGGTATGTCCCTTTTCAGAGGGTGTGTCCTTTCTGGTGCAGCTCGTTCCCTGTAACTGTCATATCTTCTAGCAGTAGATACAGCTGGTGGCAGTTGAAGATTTAAACTGAGCATGTGCATCTAGCTTAGTGAGGCAGGGAGACAGAGAAATAAGGGAAAAAGCAAACAGCAGGGGGCGCTACACATATAGGTTTTATTGAATAACTCACTAGTTATACAATTTTTTTGTTTTAAGCAATTATAGATGTATTCAAATCTAGGGCTGGTTTGAAAAATGTAAAATATTTTTCATGCAACAGGCCCTTTAACATCAGATGAATTTACAAAATGATGGATGTTGTGTAACATTATTAGGAGCCATATGCATGTTCCTTTCTCTATTAGACCTTGAAAATGGATTTTTATTTTAGATAGCCAGCAGGTATAGGTACAGGCAAACCTCCTTGAAAAAAATAAAAATAAAATTATATATATATATATATATATATATATATATATATATATATGAAAATTAGCCATCCTCCAAAAAAAACAACTCACTTTTCTTCATTCCGGAGGAGAGCTAAGGCTTCATTCACATCTGGCTCTACAAAAAAGGGGAAAGTTCCATTCCATCATGTACAGTTGTGTTAAAAATAATAGCAGTGTGTTTAAAAAAGTGAATAAAGCTCAAAATCCTTCTAATAGCTTTTATTTCCATACACACAAATGCATTGGGAACACTACGCATTCTATTCCAAATCAAAACATGAAGAAATATATATCAAATTCGTGTTATTCCTCAAAAACTAAAAATGACAAAAAGTGAATATTAGACTGTTCAAAAAAATAGCAGCGTTTGTATTCTTTACAAACTCAAACATTCACTAAATAAACTGAAAAATGTTTGAATATTTTTTATATACCAGCCCAGGATGATTGGACTACATTCCACAGTTCTTCTCTATTTCTTGGTTTTGCCTCAGAAAAACTGCATTTTTGATGTCACCCCACAAGTTTTCTATTGGATTAAGATCCGGGGATTGGGCTGACCACTCCATAACGTCAGTCTTGTTTGTCTGGAACCAAGATGTTGCACTTTACTGGTGTGTTTGGGGTTGTTGTCTTGTTGGAACACCCATTCAAGGGCATTTTCTCTTCAGCATAAGGAAGCATGACCTCTTCAAGTATTCTGATGTATTCAAACTGATCCATGATCCCTGGTATGCGATAAATAGGCCCAACACCGCAGTATGAGAAACATCCCCATATCATGATGCTTACGCCACCATGCTTCCCTGTCTTCACAGTGTACTGTGGCTTAAATTCAGTGTTTGGGGGGTCATCTGACAAACTGTCTCCGGCCACTTGACCCAAAAAGAATAATCTTACTTTCATCAGTCCACAAAATGTCTCTTTAGGCCAGTCAATGTGCTCTTTAGCAAATTGTAACCTCTTCAGCACGTCTTTTTTTTACATTGGGACTTTGCGGGGGGCTTCTTGCAGATAGCTTGGCTTCACATAGGCGTCTTCTAATTGTAACAGTACTCACAGGTAACTTTAGACCTTCTTTGATCTTCCTGGAGCTGATTGTTGGGTGAGTCCTTGCCATTTTGGCCATTTTTCTATCCATTCGAATGGTAGTTTTTCGCTTTCTTCCACGTCTTTCAGGTTTTGGTTGCCATTTTAAAGCATTTGCGATCATTTTAGCTGAGCAGCCTATCATTTTCTGCACTTCTTTATATGTTTTCCCCTCTCCAATCAACTTTTTAATCAAGGTACGCTGTTCTTCTGAACAATGTCGTGAACGACCCATTTTCCTCAGAATTCCAGAGAGAAATGCACTATAACCAGCATGTACAACATTTGCTGCCTTTCTTCCTTTAATAAGGGCAATAATTGCCACCTGTTTTTCAAAGAATGAATGACCTCACTCATTGAACTCCACACTGCTATTATTTTGAACATGTCCCTTTCAATAAGTGATTGAATTATAGAGAATCAGTAGCATGCACAGGGGCGTAGCTATAGAGGGTGCAGAGGTAGCAGTCGGCCCCTGAGCATGCATGTCATGACTGTTGGGTTTGTTGGCTTTCTATTACTATAATAAACCTGCTAGTAAATTATTTGCTATGTAGAAATATCATTTCTACCAAAAACTGTGATAGATCAGGTTAGTGATGTCTGACTGCTATTATTTTGAACACAACTGTATTTGGTGTAAATAATATCCTGCAGACAGGATTTTTTCTTCTGCCAAAAATAGAAGATACATTACAGAAAATAACGGATGCTCTAAAGCACCCATTCAAACAAATGGGGCATTGAACAGACACATTTAAAAAAAAAAATTTTTTGTTCTTCTGACAGATCAAAAGAACAGAAAGTTCAATGCAGATCTGAACTAAGTCTAATTTGCATGCTGTTTCCCAGAGAGCATATTCTATAAGATTCTCCCATACTAACTGGATCTCTGTATGGAGAATAAGTACTGCCTTAACCCTTTCAAGACCCTGGGATTTTCAATTTTTGCATGTTTTACTTTTACTCTCTGCCTTCCCGGAGAAATTACTTTTCCATTCACATAGCCATATGAGGGTTTTTTTTTTTTTTTTTTTTTTTTTTTTTTGCACTAATGGCACTATTTAATTTGCATATTATGTAGTGGAATGCTGGAAAAAATTCCATGAAACTGATTTGTTCACTATGGTAAGATTACAGTGATGCCACATTTGCATAGTTTTTCCTGTGTGATTTATTTTTCATTACGGCATTCATCATTTGGGATCAATATGTTTTATATTTTAAGAGTACAGACGTTTATTTGTTTTATTGTTTATTTATTTTGATTGTGAGGAAAGGGGGGTTTATTTGACATTTTTATTTTATTTATTTTTTACATTTATAAAAGTCCCGTTAATCTTTTGCCCTATAAACTGATTTACTATTGCAGCCTATGGCAGTTGCACTATGTTTTTATGGAGCCCTTCCACCTGCAGGCCTCCAAAGGATCTACTGCTGTGGTAGCCTCTGATCCTTCAGAGGGACAGAGGTTAACTTACCACAAGGAACAAACGGCTCCCCCGATCACCACATGGGGGAGCTTTTCAGGCCACAGAAGAGCAGCACTCCCGGGGAAAGCCAGCTCAGATGCTTTGGTAACAATTGACCATAGCATCTGAGGCGATAAATATCTGTGACTGGTGTTATTGCCAATCGCAGTCATTAAAGGAACTCTGTCCCCAGGATAATTACTATTGAAGTAAAGCCATGGCCTAATAGCACTTAGTACCTTATTTCCAGATGTGCCTTTGTTTCAGCAATACATGCTTTCGATCTTCTGAAAATCCCAGAGGGGCATCACTCTTGCAGGAAGGAGCCCAGGCATGCCTCCTGCTAGTGCCCAAGTCCGCCCTCATGCTAGGAGCAGGGAAAAGGTGGGCAGAGTTATGGCTTAAATGTGATGTAGGAGGAGTGCATGGACACATTGTGGCAGGAGGTGTGACTGGGCTCCTTCCTGCAAGAATGATGCCCCTCTGGGCACCTTACTGGCTCACTTGCATACCAAATAAACTGGATTTTCAGAGGATAAAAAACATCTATTGCTGGAACAAAGGCACATTTGGAAATAAGGTACTAAGTGCTATTAGGCCATGGCTTTACTTCAATAGTGATTATCCTGGTGACAGATTTCCTTTAATCCCGGTGACTGCTTTGTGACAATGGACCGGCAGTGTGCATGGGCCACTGCAACTCATTCATACAAGACACAGGATCCATTTTCTCATGATTAGTTGGTGTTCCATTAGTCAGACTATTAACAATCACACTTGTTCCCTATCCTGTGGATAAGTTCGCCTGTCCCTGGTACCTGCTGACCATGGACCTGTCTTCCTCTGGGCTTATTCATTCCCTCCACGCAAGCTGCGCCTGCTTGATATCAAGTCCTCTCCTCCTCTGTTGCAGGGAGCGTGAGCACATGCTTTCTTCAGCTATTAAAGAGCCAGTGTGCACCTTAATTGTCACAATCACCTTTGGGTACTTTAGGAACCTGCCTATTTTCTGGATTGTGAACCCTTACTGCCTGATCTCATCTGTGACTGATCTCTGTATTGACCCATCAATGCCCATCTTGACCTCAGACTGTTTGCCATGCTACTCGTACTCTGCCTGCCTTGACCTTGGCCTGTCCCTGACTATGATTTTGCCTGACCACTCAGTGCTCTGCACCAGTGTCTTTGACCCCTGTGGGCAAGCTGTCAACAACACATAGAGACTTCAGGAGGTAGCTGCCTGGTGGTTCCCTTGCAGTGAAGTCCAGATCTCTGTACATGGGTAAAAGGGAGGAAACCAGGGAATAAGGCCCCTAGGAATAGCCCAAAGCCAAATCTGTTGGCTGACACAGTGGTTCTAAACTCCTCTCTAATTTGGGAAATGATAGCACCTGGAAAGTCTTGAAGGAAGTGAGTTGGTGGTAGATAACATGAGAATTTACCTATAGTGGATACTTTCATGTTGTAGGTTTCTATACTGTATAAATATGGTATAACATATATATTTGTTCTTCTAGCGGGCACTGCATCTAGTAAAGTGCAGGTGTAGTGTCGTATATCTGCTATAACATAAATAAATCTTAGCACGACTGAGCCACAGATACTATACATATATAGATTACTTATATTTGCCTCCCTGTAATTGCAGCCATGCACATATAATAGCCTCCTTGGAGTAATAAGTTACAATTATTATTATGAAAAACTATAACGAAAAAGGCAGAATTCATCTTTCTGTAGAACAGAAAACTGTTATCCCTGAAAAACCAGTACACATATTCACACAATGTATTTCCGAAGAATAAGCATGTCTTGTAGCACGCACATTCCTAATGATATGACACAATAGGTTAGAGGGTGATAATTCTCCGATAAAGCAGCAGCCAAGGTGTTTAACATAAGTTTGACCATGACAGTGTTTTAACCATGGTAACCGCAGGCTCTCCCTGACATCTCCTAATAAATGGTTGGGTTCTAGAGATGATGCATGGTAATTCCTGTTGGTCGTCAACGACAACATTGTTGAGGTAGCCTGGTTTTCATTAAGGCAAAATCTCCCTGATTTTTGCTGACATGGTGAAAGATGCTTTTAAATTTATGTTGTAATCTGATCAGCCAGGCCATTTAATAATTCCTGGAGTTTGATATAATACAATAGGCTTATGGTATTTCATTCTTGGTGGAAAAAGTCTCTTAAGGAGACTGATATGCTTCCTTCCCTCTACTTTAAAGGACTTTTCGTCACATTTTCTCATATTTTCCTTTATCATATAGGATGTCTGAAGTCTTCATATCCAAAGTAGGAACAGATTGGCATAAGGGAGTTGTGTGTATGTGGGTATTTTATACACGTCTAGACATATCTACAAATGATGTATGGAGTTTCATTCATTGCTTTCTTTTGACTTATGTAGCAATGGAATCAGTTAAAGTGGTGGCTAATACAATCTTGGAAAGTAGTCAAACAAGTTAAAAAAATAAAACAAGCAATACTCACCTCACCGATCCACCACCAAAGCCATTCCGATGCTCACTGCGTCCCCCACTGTCAGTGTTACCTTGTGCCTCTTGATATTCAGGAAATATCTGCTCAGTCAATCACTAGCTGAGGTGGGTCACTGCTGGGGCCAGTGACGGTCTGATCTGTCTGTCCTGGGTGTCCAACGGGACCATCAGGGGAACCAGCAAGCACCGGAACTTCTACAGCAGGGAATCGGTTGGTGTTGCTTGTTTTATTTTTTTAACCTATTTATCCCCTTTCTAAGTTTTTTTTTTTTTTATACACCGTCAACCCTTTTAATCAAATAATATTAAAGGGACACTTCCATCAAGATTTTTTCACATATTAACAACCTTTATCTGAAAATTCCCTCTATGTATTTTTTATATAAACATGAGTGAATCAATTTCTGGATATAATTATTTGAACTTCCTCTTTGTTTGGACTTTTAACACCACAGGCAGTCTTGCTTAACTTTTTCAGTCGCTGTCACCTATAGTGACTTAAGGAGACCACCTCACATTGCATTAAACAATCCAATGCTCTTCTGTGGGCATCTTTATCTAAGCCTATGAAGAAAACAATAGATCTATCATACTGTTATCCGAATTCTATGCTTACTATTGTCATGAGGATGACCCTTCAGATAACATTTTACCCTCACAGGGGCAGTAAGATGACAGTGGATGACCACTTTGTGCTGGCTGCTAAAGAAGAACAGTATTTTGTATTTAATTTTCAATGGCATAGAACTACCAAATAAAAAAAATAAAAACTCTTTTTTTTTATTGAGTTTAAAAAATGTATCTCTTTCTGATGAAATCATCCCTTTAATATTCCAAAATGTGTATTTATCCCACTGAAGTAGTCTCATTTTGGACAACGCAGCTTTAGGTGTTTCCTATTACCTAGAGATCCTCCTGCCAGCCAGGAAAACTAATCCAGTTGATGACTTATCCTATTTGCAACCAAAATAATGTATTACTGTCAATGAGAACTGTAAAAATCCCTAAGTAGTGAGCTCCCCCTAGTGGCATCTGCAGGAAGACAGAATTTTCTGTTAAAATGTTTTTTCTGTATTACTATGGCATTTAACAACTTACCTCATGTACATCTTCCCCATGCTTTTTTTATTATTATTTGGACTCTCCTGACTCATTTTTACCATGTAAACAAATCCCTCAGTTTTTTTTTCTATTCTGCGAGCAGCGCTTCCTCTTGCTGTATCCAACCAAACCCATGATGCACTTCTTTCTCTGACACAGCACCAGCACTGCCCCTAACAACGTCAGGCTAATTTATAGCCCCTCCCACCCAGCTAGTTACATAGACACTCCCCTTTCACTGACATGTCTATGGACATACCATCCCAGGAAATAAGAAAGAGCTCCATGGACATGGTCATGTGACCACAGCCCAGAATGGAAGACAGGAGAAAATAAAGACAAATTAAATACATAAAAAAAATTACAGCTACCTTCATAAATGATTATTTTAAAGAATGACATAAAAATAGGAAAAACCCATTAAGCCTATGTCACCTGGAGCACTTTGTTGTCACCGATGCACTTTTCAATAATTCCCTATAAAAATGTTGAATTTGCCCCTGCTATTTCTCAGGCTAGGGCTACACAGCGACATGTGTCAGCGACTTCTTGTCGCAGAAAAGTCGTGCAAATTTTTTTCTAATGATAGTCACTGATGTCGTACTGCTATTATCTAATAACAGTGTCGATAAATTGAATATATCATAAATCTGTTGCTGGTTAAAATAAACCAGAGCATTGATGTCATTTAAAATGGTTATTATTGAACGAATCGAAGTCCATGATCTGAATTTCAGGATAAATTCTATTCGCCGCTAAGCCGAATTTCCTCATGCTTCGTGGTAGTGAATCGATCTGAGTAATCTAAGGGGTACAATGACGGGGGCCGCTTCCTGTCATTGCACCTACTACTTACAAAGAAATGCACTTTGAGACAAAGTAATTGTGACGGTCACGTACACTACACACAGGGGTAAGGATAGTGACCACTGCGGTCCACCCTCACCCCTGGCCCTGCCTACTTGCCTCACAAGTCCTAATGACAGGGGAAAACTAGACGGCAGTCCCTAACTTAGGATATGTGCTGGGAAGACAGACAAGACCGGGAACGTGAACAGACCGGGTCAATACCTAGAGAGTTACGCAGTACTAAGGAATGAGCAGAGAATAGTCAGGAAAAGCCAAGGTCAAATACCAGGATAGAAACGAAGTACAACAGGAGTCCGCAAAGAATCGTCAGGTGGAAGCCGGGGTCAGGATACCAGGAGAGACGCGCAGTACAGAAGGAGCAGGCAAAGGATCGTCAGGGAACAGGGTCAGGTAGTATTCAGTAGTCCAACAAAATGCCAGGAACCTAGAATTAACAGGCAACCTGTGGCCAGCAGGCTGCCTGTATTTATAGTGTGGAGTGAGGGTCATGTGACGTGGTCAGCGTCACATGACCGACAGACCGACCAGTCGAGCACCGAGTGATCAGCTCGGCACTTAAGGCAGACCTAGGAGCAGGGAGCCTCCCAGCTAGCAAAGCCGCCCTGGGAACGAGGTCAAACACAGATCCTCGCTCCCAAAGCTAAGCAGCAGGTCTGCGGCTGATGGGAGACCGAGTGTGCCTTCGGCGCCCCGTTACAGTGATTCATCACAATGCAATTTTTTTTTGTAAAAATCAGCCGAATCAAATTTCCTAGTGCTTCGCTCATCTATAGTCATGTTGTCATGACAGAATCAGGATTACATTTTCTAGTTCCTACGTTAGCAAAACACTATCAGTACGTTTCCATCTTCTTATAAGAATCCCAGCGTCCACTTTGATGTTCTTCATGTGCTTAGTTTTGAAGCAACTAGAAAAGAAAACAAGCTTGAGGCTAGGATAAAAGGAAATCTTAACTTACATATCACTATCATAAAAGTAATTATGTGCTATTTTCCGCTACAGCCTCAATAACAGTGGATGCCAGGGCATAGCTGCGTCTATGTCACAGCGGATCTGATGACTTCAATTACATCCTTATCTAATACAAGGGAAAATTACAGCCCAGAGCGGCAAATGTGGCCATACTAAGAACTCAAAGGCAATATCCTAAAAATGCCCCGTAACCAGTGACCAGAACATAAATTCACTGCTGTACGCCCACAGTCATTAGACTGATATTGGATTTGTAACCATTTGGACAGAGATTCAGAGAATTTTCATGAGCATTTTTCTTTGTGTTTCCATTTTTTTTTTTTTTATCACTTTGACAATTGAAGTCCTTAGTAACAACATATCTGTTTACACAACCGGCAAAGAGAAAAAGCAGTTGTAAATTATGATAACATTGGAGCGTGCCAGAAGGAAATGTGAGGCCGCGTCCCTGTGGTAGGAACCTTACACAGCATTCACATCTCAATCTATCTGTGGGATGTAAGTCAGGTTTGCGCTGGAGATGTAGTTTTATGTTCTGTCAAGTCATTTTTGTTAATTTGCCTCTAGAGTTCAGTCTAATATCTGGAAAATTCTAAATTTATTCGTTTCTATACTGAATGGAAAGGGCATCCATAATGTTATAATAAGAATTATATACGTAGTATAAATTGTTAGTATTGCATTTTTCATTGCAAAACTGAGGTCTTGGGTTCGTTAAGGCTAGGCCTAGGTGTGACTTCTTGTCACAGAAAAGTCGTGGAACATTTTTTTATAATGACAGTCAAAGGTGTCGCACCGCGGCATGCTGCGGCCCAACAGTCGCAAAAAATCCAAGTTCCATTTCCGTGCGACTGTCACATCGCAGTGGCAGCATGTGGCATGCTGCAGAGCGACACCATTGGCTATCATTATTAAAAATGTTGCGCAACATTGGTGCGACACATGTCGCCGTGTAGCCCTAGCCTTAATCTGACCAAGGGAACATCTGCGATAAGTCCTCCTGCTTGTGACTGTTCGCTAGGATTTCCCATAAATAAAAACCAACTTGATAAGGTGATGGGCTTCATTTCAAATTGTGTCTGAAACAAGGGGATTTTTAAAGGGAACCTGCCAACATGACAATGCAGTCTAATCTGTAGGCAGTATGTTATAGAGCAGGAGGAGCTGAGCAGACTGACATATAGGTTTGTGAGAAAGATTCGGCAAAACTTTCTATCCTTAGGGGTTGTGTTGCTGGTGCTACTCAATGATTGACAACCTTCCCCGTATGCTTAGTCATGCAAAATTAGCTGTCGATCACTGACAGGCACTAGCTATATGACTCCTAAAAATATAAAGAGCAGAAGTTTAAATAAATTACAGCATTTTTTGATTTATAAGACACACTTTTGTTTCTCCAAAAGTGGGGGGGAGTGGTAGTGTGTCTTATAAAGCGAATACTAGTGAACTCTTTAAACATGGAACCGCTCACTAGTATGCATTCAGTGCGGGTAGCGGGGAGTGAAGCGCTGCAATCGCTTCCTGTAGTCACCCTCCCATGTCTTCTTACCGAGGACCGCACTGAACTGCGTACAGAGCAGGCCCTAAGAAAAGATCACAACTCCCAACCTGGAGAGGAGCGGCGGAGCAGGATAGGTAAGTGAAGTTATTTATTTTATCTCTGATCTGAGATCTGATAGGGGTCTGGCATAGAAGTCTGATCTGAGGTCTGATGGGGGTCTGACATGGAGGTCTGATGGGGGTCTGGCATGGAAGTCTTATCTGAGGTCTGATGGGGATCTGGCATGGAAGTCTTATCTGAAGTCTGATGGGGGTCTGGCATGGAAGTCTGATCTGAGGTCTAATGGGGGTCTGGCATGAAGGTCTGATGGGGGTCTGTTGTGTGGTCCTGATATGGGGGATGAACTGAATTACTGATATAGGGGACTGATGTGAGGTCCTGATTTTGGGGTCTGATCTGAGAATCTGAATGGAGTGGTGCCTGAAAGTTTGTGAACCCATCAAAACTTTCTATTTTTCTGCATTTATTTGACTTAAAACTACATCAGATTTTCACACAAGTCCTAAAAGTAGATAATAGCCCATTTCTCTATACAAAACACCATTAACTCTGTTGGTGGGTTTCCTCCCATGAACTGCTTGTTTCAGGTCCTTCCATAACATTTCTATTGGATTAAGTCCAGGACCATTTCAAAACTTTAACGTTATTCTTTGTTAACCATTCTTTGGTAGAATGACTTTTGTGCTTAGGGTCGTTATCTTTCTGCATGACCCACGTTCTTTTGAGATTCAGCTCATGCACAGATGTCCTGACATTGTCTTTTAGAATTTGTTAGTATAATTCAGAATTCATTATTCCAATCATTGACAACAAGCCATTCTGGTCCAGATGTAGCTAAACAATCCCAAACCATGATACTACCACCACCGTATTTCACCGATGAAGTGAGGTTTTTATGCTGGAATGCATCGTTTTCCTTTCTCCAAACAGAACACTTCTCATTTAAGCTAAAAAGTTAAATTTCGGTCTAATCGTCCACAAAACATTGCTCCAATATCTTTCTGACTTGCCCAGGTGAGCTTTAGCAAACTGCAGACGGGCAGCAATGTTCTTTTTGGAGAGCAGCAGCTTTCTCCTTGCAGTCCTGCCATACACACCCTCGTTGTTCACTGTCTACCTTATAGTAGATTTATTCACATTAACCTAAGTTCATGTGGGGTCGTTTTTGACCTCGCTGACTATTACATGCCTTGATTTTGGAGTGATTTTCATTAACCGATCACTCCTGGGAAGGTTATTAATATTCTTGATTTTCCAGCCTGAAAAATATCAGCAACTCTTCTTCCAAAGTCCTCAGAAATCTTCTTTGCTCGTGCCATGAATCCCTGTTTTTTTAAATAAAACAAGTTGTCCACTCACACCTGATTGTCATCCCATTGATGGAATCCCCCTGACTCTAACTTCACCTTCGGATTATTTACTTATCGTAAAGGTTCACATATTCTGACCACCATACACATGATATTGGAATATTTTCCGAATTAAATAAATGCCAACAATTGGCAGAGGATAGGCCATCAGTTAAAACATCTCGGAAAACCCTTTTAATCACAGCATGTTGTCTTAATGTTAATATGGCATAGAGCAGAGTATAATGTGAAATATGCTGCTGTTTTCATATTTAAAAAAATCCTGTTCTGAAAGCTTGTTGTTATTTCATTCAAGAACACCAGGTGGAGCTGTGTCTAGAAAAATATCCATGTAAGACAGCAAGGTGCTTGCATGGAGTGTTATAACAACTGGCATTGCAGCTCCCATTACACATTATTTGACATTCACACCATCACAAGATAACACAAAACTAAACTTTGTATGACATTATTACCACGTGCATAGACTATAATATGGACGCTAACAAGATCAGGTAAGGTTTCAGAATGTGTAGCAATTACAGCCACCACTGCTGGATCACCGGGTGGTCATAACCATAGAAACGAGCAGTTTATAATGTGAGGGAAAAATGAATCCAGCCAGCATAGGAGGCAATATGGTCAATCACAATACATTAGTAAGCGCCTGGTATTAACTTTCTCTGCATAATAAATACTATTTGCTGAAGTGAGACAACCCCTTCAAGCTAGTCAAAATGACAGGCCTAGGCCTATAAAAGGTATAAACAGTATACAATAAACTTGTGCTAGTGGCTGCTATGGGCTGCCATTATTTTATAACTTAATATTATGGTTATGCACAAAATGTGTAACTGTATAATGTGCAGAAAATGTATTTTCCCTCATCTTGGCACATAGGACAGCAGTTCTTAAATACAAACTTATAATCTGAAATGTTCCCTGTAGGAAATATAAAATGTGTCTGTGTAAAATATGACCATTTATCATCATGAAATTACATCATCGCAAGATTTTAACATAGAACCTACACTGCTCCCATTATAGTTTTTTATCCATAATGCAGAAATGAAGCTATTTAATACTATCTATGTCAGTTCTTTAAGATGCAGTATACTCACATGACACATGTTAACTGAACAGTTCAAAAAATTGCAGTGGTAATACACATTCAGAAGATAGGTGGCGCACTTGAACAGGTTTTTGAAAAACAATTAAGTGTTTCAAAAATGACCTACTTCTAGGCTGTCAGGCAGATAAAATAATAGAGATAGATAGATATGAGAGATAGATGTGAGATAGATAGATAGATAGATAGATGTGAGATAGATAGATAGATAGATAGATAGATAGATGTGAGATAGATAGATGTGAGATAGATAGATGTGAGATAGATAGATGTGAGATAGATAGATGTGAGATAGATAGATAGATAGATAGATAGATAGATAGATGTGAGATAGATAGATGTGAGATAGATAGATAGATAGATAGATACAGTAGATAGATAGATAGATAGATAGATAGATAGGTAGATGTATACTGTGGGAATCATCTCTGGTAGAGGCAGGATTGGCCGGCTTGCGAACAGTCAGAGACAGTGACACTCGAGTTGAAGTCCAAAGAAAGTCCCGCTTTATTGTGGTTTCAAATAACAGAAACAAAAGGCCTTGACATTTTAGGCAAAACACAAAATAAAAACCTGCTCGTCTGAGCACTAACTAAACAGTATTTTTCTCACTGTCATAACATGACACTGTCCGCCTTGCAGTTGTTCACAGCGAGCTCCTCGCACAGACCAGCATATGAGACCCAGGTCTTAGGCCTAGACTCTCTGCAGGTGCAGCTAATCAGAGACAGCAGGCTAGAACTCTTCCCAGAAGTGGACTGCGGATTGGGGAACCCGCCCAACTCTTCACCAATCCAAAGCGCCAGGCCCTATACCGGCTTTTCTACAAAGCCACTTCAGGAAAGCTTGGCTTTCCCCTACATACTGGGCATTCCCTGGAGCTTAACCTGCATATGACAGGATTCTGGCGGAAAAGTACATGCCATCAATCACTTTACCTGTCACTGTCTCAAAATACGTACATAGATAGAAGAGATAGATAGAAGATAGATAGATAGATAGATAGATAGATAGATAAAAGATAGATAGACATTTTCATATTAACATCCATAAGAAAATGACTTCAATAGTAAATGAACATTTCCTTGTCCTAAATAAAGGCTGTATTCATATCCGTACCACTAGAACACAGGGACTGTTAGAAAACCTGCAGCTTCGGGTTAGTGATTGATGTATTGTTTTAAGGAAAATGTTAACATCTGTTAGTATTTTATGTAACTTTCTTCCCCTTTTGTAGCTTAATTTCTCTACTCACAAAAATAAATTACCCCAACATACTTATCCCATCAAAGCAGTTCTCAACAATTAAATAATCATTTATTATACACTTAGACCTCATTCTTATAAGCCTCTTCACCTAGGCGCCCAATACAGACCTAAATACAGCCAAGTAATAGATGTGCGTATCCGTTTGTAGCCCCGTATGTACTCATTGCTTTGTGTTGTGTCCATGTCATCACCGTTATCCATATTTTATTTGTATTACAAATTAAAAGACGTGCTCATATATGATTGTCAAAAAGGATCTCAATAAGAGTTTATGGGGGGATGGATCATGATGAGATTTTTCTGAAGTCAAGTTTACGTTGATTTTGAGTTGGTGAAATCTGTGCCAATGGATCAAAAGTTGCATGATGTTTGTTAAATTTAACACCTCTACAAACGTTGCTCCACTTTTCCTACATAACAACAACCCTACCCCCCCTTTGGAGATATTCTGCTACTTTTTTGTGACTTTTTAAAAAGTCACAATGATAAATCTGACATGGAATTCATGAACATACCAAAGAATGCTCATATTTACACCACTTTTCAAAAGTGATGAGGGTGTACAATAGAAATTTGTAGCACATTTTGGTGCAAATTGGCACTCATGCCAAAAGTTGGAACTTCTATAAGCTGTAAAAATGGCATACAAACTTGTTACATTCCCCTGCTGTATTTTTTCAGGCTCCATTAATTTTTGTGGGGAGAATACAGTATATACAGAATATAAGCAACCAAAGGACTTATGGCATGTTTAAATCATAGGTTCACATACCCACCAATGTATGAAAGTTGACTAATCTCAATTGCAAGTGGAAAATAAAGTCACAGACTTGTGTGCCCACAGTTTTTACTGCTCCCAGGTTCTTGGAAATAAACCACAGAAATTCCCCTGAAACTGGCTGTCTGGTATACAAACCCCATTTGTAAATACCGTTTTAGGGAATTCTGAGTTAATAGATGGAGTTCTTCCATTGAAGTCTGCCAACTAGAAATGAGAAAATTGGTTTGTAGGTATCGATTTGTTCATCAGAGTTCTTGAACAGTGTGGGGCTATCCCCGCAGCTCAAGAGGCTCCCCCCCCCACTCCATTGGGCGGCACATCCCATCTGGCCATGTCAATATCGCAACTCTGTCACTGCTTTGAGTAGCAGTGCAAGCGTAGAGGCTCTACTACTGCTGCCGGAACAGCGACTGTGCAAAGGCAGCTAGTATAACACGCTCTTTTCTTTTAAGATATTGTAGGGGGTCGTCCAAGATTTTTTATTATCTCTGACAACCATTTAGGCCAGTGTTAATTCTGCACCTAACTGGCTAGTATAGACCTGTTTTGATTAAAATATGTAAAAGTAAAACTCCTGGAATTGTTTGACAGTAAGATAAGGAGCCAAGGTCAACACCGATTCTGTTTTTACACTTTGACGTCTTTACAAATCCAAAGAGTTTATAGAACCTTTCTCCAGGCTCTGGCCAAAAGCAGCACTCTGAGTCTTAGTAAAACCTCCACTGAAGTTAAATAGGTGGTAGACACTTTTAATAGCATTTCAACCATTCTTCCTGAATTTCCACATATACCAGATGAAGTGATCACCTCTGACCCAGTTTTATCAGAAAACACAAACAAAATGTTTTGTGGAAAATAATTTTTTCTAACACTGTAAGATGTTCCACGTAGTTGAGATATATAAGCAGCAGTGAAGGAAGTGCAATTTTGGGAAGTTCTTCTGTACAGCGCAGTACCATGTAGTGATTATTTTATTAAGAACCTACAGTATACTGGTAATTTACATTTGAGGGACCAGAGTGAAAAAATTAACTACACTGATATGTTATAGGACCCTAGTAGCTTGGATATATGCTTTAAGCACCACTCACTATCTAGGAACATTTTGGTGGAAGGCTAGTTGACCTATGAATATCCTTTTTGGCCAAAGGGAACCAATGCAAACATGGGTACAGCATAAAAACATACTGTAAGCTTCAAATATAGAAAAAAGATTGGACCCCTATGATATTAACATCTCTGGGGCACATTTATTAAGACTGGCGGTTTAGACGTCGGTCTAAATAAAGCGCCATTGTTGGCGGTGAATCTCCGAAGTTATGAAGAGGCATCGGTCTCTTCATAACTTCGTAGTATCCAGTGCCGCTTCCAAATGTCTTAAATTTAGAACTTTTTCTATGCCTGAAACAAGCATAGAAAATGGTAAATGAGACGGCCTCACGCCACGCCCATTTTTAAAAACCTGGCGTGAGCGGGGAGAACTCGTATACTGCTCCGCCGCAATCTGTGCCGGAAATACGCCTAATATAGGCGTAGTTCAGCTTGATAAATGACCCCCTCTGTGTTTATAATGTTCATGTCCTATTGTTAAGAAGAAACATTTATCACAAGGACGTATTTTTTATGTATTTTGAAGTTGTCCCTTATATTGTCTTTTTATAAATATTTGTATAATGTAAAATAAGAAAGATATGCATATAAGTTCTGAAAATGATGGGAAAATAGAGTTTGCAGCCATGTGCTATATGTACATTAATCAATGGGGCCTTCCACAATGTTCCCACCATTACCACCATTGTGTGAGCACAGAGCCTTAGAAGCCAATAAAGATCGTACCCCGGACGATTATCTCTCAGTGTCATAATCGTTTTTGCATCACATCTATAAGATTTCCCTTCAGTATAGATGTTACTTTCATAGTAGTGCCAAGTGAATGGCTGGTTAGCTGGTCCTGGCCCAAAGTGTTCTAAGATTTTCGATCCTCATATTTCATGTCATTATGGATGAAACATTTTTGGCAGACTTTTCAGCTATGATCTTGATGTTAGTGGCAGGAATCCATAAAGATGGAAGAAAATGTCTTTGACTTGTTAATTTATGAGGCGATAGATTATTGAATGTCTTATTTTCAATTTTTAATGAGAATACTCCAGAGTCACTGCGATTATTGTAATTATTAAAGAAAAGTGCTACATTTGGCCATAAACATGTGAGTGAGGGAGTCCAAAAGGTTTTGGCTGGGATTTTTCAAGTACCAGTAGAGGATAGACAGCTCCCCCTTGTGTACTGGCAGCAATTATAATGTGTGCCAACAGCAACTGCGATATGGTGTGGAGTGTGTTATGGATGATGTGTTGCTAAGACTGAATTATTTAATAAGAGAGTGCAGAGTGCTTCAAAGTCCCGTAACCCACTGCAATCACTCAGATAATGAAATCCTTACTTCTACAAACTGAAGATTTTCCAGTAATTTTTTTTGCTTCTATTTTTGTCTAATTTGTTTCTTATGTTTGTAAATATCTGTACCGAATATATTTGAGATAAATAAGACAACACTAGCACTATGACCCTAAGATTACACTATTTTGTAAAATAATTCTGTTGAGTCGTTATTGAAGGGGTTGACCAGCCAGTAAATTCATTTTTTTAACTACTTCCCAATATCTACCAATCATGTGCAGCAGATGTCGGATCCATTAAGGCTGAGTCCACATCACATTTTTTTCAAGCCGTTTAACGTTTACAAAAAACGTTTACGTTAAACGGATGCTTCAGACTGATGCCATACAGTGGCAACCGGTCACAATAGAGTTCCGTTGTAAAAAGAAAGTATATGTTTTTTTTTACTGTACTGTGCAGGATACAAGAATGTGGCATGTTGCGTTTTTGTATCTTTTTTCCCCGAATGTATACATGAAACATAAAACGTGATGTGAACCCACCCTAACACATGGCCTGCTCAGCAGCATTGTTTTACACACTATACAACTGTCAGTCATGTCCGTGATCAGAGACAACTCCAATCATGGTTAATTTCCATTATGGTCTGAGAGGTCATATACTTGGAGCAGGCTGCTTTTGGTGAACAAGCCCCACCCTTCCGTGAGATAAGACTACAAGAGACATTTAGTTCCTATGGCGGCTGGGCTCCCAAGCCTGTCATAACAAAGTGTCTATTAAGCCCTGCAATAGTAAACTATTGTAGTGAATGGTATAAGTGAGATAATTATCACTAGGAGAACTACAAATAAGGTTAAAAAAAGTATAAAACCGTTTTTGAACATATGAAAGAAAAAAATATCAAGTACTAAAAATTCAAATCACCTCCTTTCATTATCTTAAAAATAAAAATAAACATCATTGGTATCACTATTAAGTGGAGGACACCATAACAGAAATAAATAAACTGCCTGAGCTGCCATTTTTGGTTGCTTTGACTTGCTTTGAAGAATTAAATGAGCAAAAAGTGAGCAAAAAGTAATCTATGCCCCCCAGAAAAAGAGCCCTTACACAGTTTTGTAGATGGAAATATAAAGAAAAAGCTCACGTTTTAAGTTGTAAAGTAGAAGATAAACTATATAAATTTAGAAACACTATATAATAACACTGACCCACAGGACAAAGGTGACATCATTTTTACCGCACAGTTAACACTTTAAAAATGAAACCCATAAAACAATGGTGCATTTGCCTTTTTTCTATTATAGTTCCTTAAATGGAGCTTATTGAACCCGCAGGCAGCAAGTTATATAGCAACATGAAGTAAACCCATTGATATATAGTTTTGGTAGAAGAGTTCCAGTAGATCTTGCCATTTATTTGTTAAAAATCTCTCCTCATTCTGGGTTTAGGAGTTAAGAGGTGGTCCTACTAGGTGGTCCTACCTAGTCATTGGAAGCTGCACATAGAATAGGACCACCTACTTGACTCTAAGTCCAGAGTGAGCAGGGAATCATTTCGCAGAACACTAGATATCAGTCTGCTTAGCTCTACCTGCTCTATAACATGATGTCTGCCGATACAACTGTATTTCCAACATGACAGGCTTCTTTTTACATTTCATTTGAACCTGTGACCACTGCAAAAATCCATAATGGTTAAAGTGGTGCTGAATTTAGAACCTCAGGCTTTACCTGTATAATAGTTAACAAATGCGACTACTACTACTCTGGAGAGGCCTCAGTCTTGGGGCCTCAGACTTGGAAAATTTGCTTAAAGGTGCTGTCTCACTTCGGCAAATTGCATTTATTATGTAGAGAAAGTTAATACAAGCCACTTACTAATGTACTTTGATTATCCATATTGCTTCCTTTACTGGCTGGATCCATTTTTCCATCTCATTATACACTGCTCGTTTCCATGGTTACAACCACCCTGCAATCCAGCACCGGTGGCCGTGCTTGCGCACTATAGGAGAAAGCAGTAGCCTATGCGCACTCCCATGGTCCCGGCCACCAGAGAGGCCTGTGCTTTTTCCTATAGTGTGCAAGCACAACCACCACTGATGAATTGCAGGGTGGTCATATAACCATGGAAATGAGCAGTGTATATTGTGATGGAAAAATGAATTCAGCCAGCAAAGGAGGCAATATGGACAATCACAATACATTAGTAAGTGGCTTGTATTAACTTTATCTACATGATAAATGCCACTTGCTGAAGGGACACAACCCCTTCAAGGGCACTTTTACATATTTGCAGCCAGCTAATTGCCATGCTGCACCTGTACTTATTGTGTTTTCATGTGGCTTGGTCACACATGGAATAGGACCCTCAGTAACGAAACAAAGGATGGGGCACTTGGACTTCCTATTGCAAATGGTTAAGAGTGTGCTAGAATGAAGACGCTTCTTAAAGAACCTAAGATATCTTTGCTATGGGGCCTCTGATCCTCTATGAATGCTAATGGATATGGTAAAACCTCTTTTCGACAATCGTCCAAAACTGCAGTGAAAAATAACAAGCAAATATACATAGGATGTAAAGAAACTGATACTCCATCACAGGAAAATGTATTCTAAATCAGTGGTTTATGATTAGCTTAGTAGTATTATTTTCTTATCATGAGGAAACGATATTCAAGTGCTGATGTTATTATTAGCGTTATTTTTCCTGTTGTCATTTTTCCCAGAGATAATTTGGTGAGGAGGTGGAAAATCATTTAGATTAAATTATACTGTATTACTACAATTTATCTGATGTAGACATTCATTCCAAAATCTGTTACTCAAATCTTTAAAAGTTAACAGAATAAAGAAACAGAAATCTTTAAATGAGTGAGACAATGTGATAAAATGCAGATAACTTAGGTCCCCTAAGGACACGCAAAAGCAATACATCAAAGTTACACCCTTGTACTCATTTTACCCTGCGAACCACAGTGAAGTAAGTTGACCTTTGTACCTAAAACTTATTCCACACAAAAGCACTTATGAAAAGTACAAAAAGAAAATCCAACCACACCTAACCATTACTATCAATTGCTGTGGATCTCTTCTGCAAAGTATGAAAAAACGCCACAATATTAGCGTGAACCATAGCTCAAGCTGTTATTACACGGGACCTGAGATAAATCTTTTACAGATGTACAGATGGGTAAGTACATCACATTTATTTGCATTATTGAAAACATCACAATGAAAAACACCATACACATTGGGGCAGATTTACTAATAGTGTCACACTTTACAGTCGTGGCCAAAAGTTTTGAGAATGACACATATATTAGTTTTCTGCTTTTAGATCTTTGTTTCAGTTGTTTCTGTGATGTAGTGAAATATAATTACACGCACTTCATACGTTTCAAAGGCTTTTATCGACAATTGCATGACATTTATGCAAAGAGTCAGTATTTGCAGTGTTGGCCCTTCTTTTTCAGGACCCCTGCAATTCGACTGGGCAATCAACTTCTGGGCCAATTCCTGACTGATAGCAACCAATTCTTTCATAATAACTTCTTAGAGTTTGTCAGAATTAGTGGGTTTTTGTTTGTCCACCCGCCTCTTGAGGATTGACCACAAGTTCTCAATGGGATTAAGATCTGGGGAGTTTCCAGGCCATGGACCCAAAATGTCAATGTTTTGGTCCCCGAGCCACTTAGTTATCACTTTTGCCTTATGGCACGGTGCTCCATCGTGCTGGAAAATGCATTGTTCTTCACCAAACTGTTGTTGCATTGTTGGAAGAAGTTGCTGTTGGAGGGTGTTTTGGTATCATTCTTTATTCATGGCTGTGTTTTTGGGCAAAATTGTGAGTGAGCCCACTCCCTTGGATGAGAAGCAACCCCACACATGAATGGTCTCAGGGCGCTTTACTGTTGGCATGACACAGGACTGATGGTAGTGCTCACCTTTTCTTCTCCGGACAAGCCTTTTTCCTGATGCCCCAAACAATCGGAAAGAGGCTTCATCGTAGAATATGACTTTGCCCCAGTCCTCAGCAGTCCATTCACCATATTTTCTGCAGAAGATCAATCTGTCCCTGATGTTGTTTTTGGAGAGAAGTGGCTTCTTTGCTGCCCTTCTTGACACCAGGCCATCTTTCAAAAGTCTTTGCCTCACTGTGCGTGCAGATGCGCTCACACCTGCCTGCTGCCATTCCTGAGCAAGCTCTGCACTGGTGGCATTCCGATCCCGCAGCTGAATCCTCTTTAGGAGACGATCCTGGCACTTGCTAGACTTTCTTGGACGCCCTGAAGCCTTCTTAACAAGAATTGAACCTCTTTCCTTGAAGTTCTTGATGATCCTATAAATTGTTGATTGAGGTGCAATCTTAGTAGCCACAATATCCTTGCCTGTGAAGCCATTTTTATGCAACGCAATGATGGCTGCACGCATTTCTTTGCAGGTCACCATGGTTAACAATGGAAGAACAATGATTTCAAGCATCACCCTCCTTTTAACAGGTCAAGTCTGCCATTTTAACCCAATCAGCCTGACATAATGATCTCCAGCCTTGTGCTCGTCAACATTATCACCTGAGTTAACAAGACTATTACTGAAATGATCTCAGCAGGTCCTTTAATGACAGCAATGAAATGCAGTGGAAAGGTTTTTTTGGGATTAAGTTAATTTTCATGGCAAAGAAGGACTATGCAATTCATCTGATCACTCTTCATAACATTCTGGAGTATATGCAAATTTCTATTATAAAAACTTAAGCAGCAACTTTTCCAATATTTATGTAATTCTCAAAACTTTTGGCCACGACTGTACACTGTCTAAGAATGTGAATCAGAATGTGAATTTACTATTCTGGCACATGGACCTTAAAACATTCTGAGTATCGTAAAACATGCGCCAGATTTATTATAGAATTCTCTCCTTATGTCCATATTTTGTACGTGTACCGGAATTTTGTCTGTGAACCAAAAGTTCTCTCTCTGCTCAAAAAAATGTGTCCATGCGCCAAAAGAACTTTCTAGTCATTTTTCCACAAACCATGCCTCTTCTCGTAAAGCTACGTCCCCTTCTTGGGCAAGGCATAAAAAACACTAAGAAAAGTGTGTAAAAGAGTTGGTAAATGTGGTGTAAAGCATGGGTGCCATTTTTTGGTGTAAAATGCGCTAAAACATTGGAGCATTTTCATTAGTAAATCTGCCCTATTACTACTAAATCTGCTTAAATATTAGGCATATTTAGAAATGTACTAAAACTACAAATTTAAACATTTACAGCCATAATAACAACCTCTTTCCTGTCTATAGCAGTATGTTGTAATGACGTAGTACCTGAGAATGAAGGCACATGGATTTTAACTTCCCTCTGCTACTATCCCATTTTCCCACATGGATATAAAAGGAGTGATTTAGGTATTTTGAAGTTTATTACAGAATTGTATATTCAGACGTTTTGAGTCTACAGCTCATAATTGTGTCTCCATGGTAACAGACTACAAGCAAACTCAGTGTAGTCTGATCCTACATATTGCAGGATCTATCTATCTGCCCATCTAAATATCAGAATAAGGAGAGAGATGAAGGCAATGTGACTACAGGACAAGTCTACACATGGTTTGGTTGTTGTCTCCAAAACTTCTCCAAGACAAGACACATGGGTCTGTAGATGAGCTGTAGACAAAACTTTAGGAAACTTTCAATAAAATCCAAAGTGTTGAGGCATTTACTTGAATTTGGTTGTTTTTCTAAAATCACTGTTAAGCATCTCCAGTGTGAGCCAAGCAATTGAGTGCGCTCAGTACAGTTCCCAAACCCAATGAATCTTGATATTCATAAGCTGCCGCTGCCCCCTCTTCCCTTTAGATGATGAATAGCTCTTTTCCTATACCGCATATATTAAGAAAGTAGCGAGCGGGGAGACCCGGGAACGCTCTTGGCTTATGCTAGAGCTGCCCAATAGTGATTTTACTAAAACTACTGGGTCAATGCAAGTAAGTGCCCCAGTGTTTAATCAGGGTCTCTGTCACCAGTTTATACTGTACTCAGAAAAGGCATAAAAAAACTGGTGACAGATTCCCTTTAAAGAGTATTTAACATTACTGATCTGCTAATTAGTGGTAAGTCAGAGTAAACATATTTATTTTACATCAGCTTTACATTTGACGGATACTGTTAAGATGACAGACAAAAGCAGGCTAAAACGATTACTAAAAGCAGCTGTTTGGGAAGACATTCTATTTTTCATGATGGCAGTTATGATTTCTGGATATTGTAAACTTACTGTACCACAAAACATAAGGCATACCTAAAAGTGATGTCATGTCTAGACATGAGATTCAGGTAGAACGTTACTTATTTCAAAGATTGATAAAAAATAGACCTGCGTCTTTGCCTTTGACTTTGATAGACTGAGCATTCGTTCTATGTTTACTAGAAAAGAAAAATAGAAAGCCATTATAATTAGATTAGTTTCCTGCATAAACGTTTGTTCATATTTTCTGTAGATTGATTGATGATGGGGGAAATAACTCTATAAATATACAGTAAAATCAGGAAACTCATGCATTCAGTCTAAGAGACTAACTGGATAATTCCGGCATAAGAAATAAACTAGTGTTACCAGTATCTAATGCCAACATAATGAGCCATTGACAAACTTTGGAGAAAAACCATAACAATAAATAAATAAATATATAAAAATAAATAATGTAAACATCTGTAAAAGCCACACCTCTACTTCCAGTTGTTGCCACAGCATTAGAGGGTTACTCCAGTCTAAAATGCTAGTCCCATGGAGTGCAAATAGTTGAAAAAAAAGTAATAGTAAATAGTAAAAAAAAAATTGCTTAGAATCGTTTTCATCCTCAATCACTCGCCATTGCCATTCTGATGGTGCTCAAATCCCCACTTTGTTCCACTTCCTTCATTTCAAGCCATTTCCTGCTGTGTTGGTTCTTCAGTAGGAAGTGGAGCTCAGTGTGAACACGTACACCATTAGAATAGAAATGCCGGGAGATCGGTGAGGTGAGTAAAAGCTATTTTATCATTTATTATTCCATTTGCAGACCATGATATACAGTAAATATAAAAAGTCTACACACCCTTGTTAAAATGTCAGGTATCTGTGCTGTAAAAAAAGTGAGACAAAGATAAATCATTTTAGAACTTTTTCCACCTTTAATGTGTTTATAACTGTACCACTCAATGAAAAACAAACTGAAATCTTTTAGGCGGAGGGAAGAAAACAAAAAAAACAAAAATAATGTGGTTGCATAAGTGTGCGCACCCTCTTATAACTGGGGATGTAGCTGTGTTCAGAATTAAGCAATCACATTCAAAATCATGTTAAATAGGAGTCAGCATACACCTGCCATCATTTGAAGTGCCTCTGATTAACCCCAAATAAACTTCAGCTGCTCTAGTTGGTCTGAAATTTTCTTAGTCACATCCCACAGCAAAAGCCATGGTCCACAGAGAGCTTCCAAAGCATCAGATGGATCTCATTGTTAAAAGGTATTAGTCAGGAGAAGGGTACAAAAGAATTTCCAAGGCATTAGATATACCATGGAACACAGTGAAGACAGTCATTATCCAGTGGAGAAAATATGGGACAACAGTGACATTACCAAGAACTGGACGTCCCTCCAAAATTGATGAAAAGACGAGAGGAAAACTGGCCTGGGAGGCTACCAAGAAGCCTACAGCAACATTAAAGGAGCTTCAGGAATATATCTGGCAAGTACTGGCTGTGTGGTACATGTGACAACAATCTCCCGTATTCTTCATATGTCTGGGCTATGGGGTAGAGTGGCAAGACAAAAGCCTTTTCTTACGAAGAAAAGCATCCAAGCCAGGCTATATTTTTCAAAAACACATCTGAAGTCTCCTAAAAACATGTGGGAAAAGGTGTTATGGTCTGATGAGATTTAACTTTTTGGCCATAATTCCAAAAGATATGTTTGGCCCAAAAACAACACTGTGCATCACCAAAAGAACACCATACCCACAGTGAAGCATGGTGGTGGCAGCATCATGCATTGGGGCTGTTTTTCTTCAGCTGGAACTGGGGCCTTATGAACAGTTCCAAATACCAGTCAATATTGGCTTCTGCTAGAAAGCTGAACATGAAGAGGAACTTCATCTTTCAGCATGACAACGACCCAAAGCATACATCCAAATCAACAAAGGAATGCCTTCACCAGAAGAAGATTAAAGTTTTGGAATGGCCCAGCCAGAGCCCAGACCTAAATCCGATTGAAAATCTGTGGGGTGATCTGAGGAGGGCTGTGCACAGGAGATGCTCTTGCAATCTGACAGATTTGGAGTGTTTTTGCAAAGAAGAGTGGGCAAATCTTGCCAAGTCAAAATGTGCCATGCTGATAGACTCATACCCAAAAAGACCGAGTGCTGTAATAAAATCAAAAGGTGCTTCAACAAAGAATTCGTTTAAGGGTGTGCACACTTATGCAACCATATTATTTTATTTTATTATTTTTTCTTCCCTCTACCTAAAAGATTTCAGTTTGTTTTTCGATGGAGTTGTACAGTTTATAGGTCACATTAAAGGTGGATAAAGTTCTGAAATAATTTATCTTTGTCTAATTTTTTTACATCACAGGGGTGATGACATTTTAACAGGGGTGTATAGACTTTTTTTATCCAATGTATATATTTTTTTCATTAGGCTGCAATACCCCTTTAACCCTGTCCCATTTACCCTAACTTTTACATGTAATAAATCAAAATACGTATGTATTAATGGCTTATACAAACAAATATAATTTTGTGTTCATGCTATAGGATTACTAGAAACTATTATATTTTACAAACTATATGCCTTTTTTAAGGCAAACATTATTTATAACAATGATTAACTAAGCCATATCAATCTCTTTGAAACATGCTGCTGTTAAAGTAACATGCATTAAAAAATGTACCTGATCCTGAATTACCTAAACATCCCAAACCTGAATGAATCATTTATACAGATCTAGCAAGTGCTAACCTGACGCTAAAAGGGAATCTGTCACCTAGAAAATCGATATTAAACCAAAAGTACTGTTTGCCCTTATACTGTAAAATTTCATACCTTCTTTCCATAGGTTTTTCTTTTTCTTTGGAGCGGGTATTATATCTTCATAAAATCCACTTTTATCCATACGCTAATAAGGCATTAAGGTGCCCAGAGGGCGTTATTTTATACATATATTAGTTTCGCCTTTTAAGTTGCATTACTGAAATAAATGAACTTTGCACGATATTCTAATTTTTTGAGTTTCACCTGTATAACTAGATGAAATACCAATGTTTATCAGGACTTTACATGGAAACATCAACCCAAGAAAATTGAAAGGAAACATAACATCATCTAACATCTGTAATTCCACTCATTATTCTGGGCAACAGCAACACATCAGCAGGTTATCCTCTGTTGTCCACTTATGCTGGCTAATCTGTTGCTACATCAGCTTAGGTTTCTTTCCCATTAAAGAGTACTGATGGAGATTGTCCAAAAGGGACATAGAGTATGTACAGTATATCGCTATGTGGGACAAGAACATTTTCCATATGTATGTACTACGCCAGACTGCTAAGTACAACACATCATTTATATTCCATGATGTAGACTTATATAAAAAACATGCCACCTAGATCCTGGAGAATCACTGTAACAAATGCATCAGAAGGTGTGGGTCATATTTCCAACATTGGACCATTAGATGCTGCTGCCATTTCTATGGTCCAGTCCTTCCCTCTACTATGGAAAACATGCAAAAGATATAATAAAGTTTTCGCCTCTTCTGGTGTGCTTCTGATTATCAGAAGTGCTCAATATCCTCACATAAAAACCATATTCAATTGATGTCCCTGACAGGTGTCATCTATCCACCACCAAGGACCCTCATGTTAAAATAAGGTATCCATTTAATATATACGTTTACTAGATGGCTAATGGATGCCTCTTATGGATGTCATCTGTTGACCATCTGTTGTCCATAGGCTTCCATGTTTAAAAAGTATATGTCTATAGACCTAAACGAAATTCAAGAAAAGTCAAGGGTGTCCAGTATGAATAACAGATTTTTGACACGGCCAGCACTTTTAAGAATCTTTTTGAATATTTCATGATCTATCGTGTGAGTGTATTTTGACCATCTGTCCCAGCCCAACTAAGCTTCTAATGACCCAAACTCACAACAGGATACTTACATGTATACTGGCAGAACAATGTATCGACCCTACTGTATATACTGTGTGTTTTCGGCCAATTAGATTGCATGCATCAATTGGAGAAAATAACAATTTCAGTACTACACAGTGTTGTGTTTCTTTGACACTTTAAAAATAATATAAATGATAAGACACCTGCAACACGTACCTAAATTGCACTATTATTGGTTGGTAAATTTTCATTTTTAAGGTAATTTTCAAATTAAAGGGGTTTTCCGAAACTTTAATACTGATGACCTGTTCTCAAAATAAGTCATCAATGTCTGATCAGTGGGGGGCGGGGGGGGGGGGGGAAACAACCCACAGTCGCTATACAATTTACGGCGCTCTGCTTTGTAACCACGGTGCTCGCAGGGAGAAGACCACGGTGCTCACAGGAACGCCGGTGACTTTTCAAACAGCTGATCGGTGAGGATCCCGGGTGTCGGAACTTCACCAATCAGATAGTGATGACAGGAGATGAGCGAATTGAAGTTGACAAAGTCAAATTCAATCCGAATTTCAGGAAAAATTTGATTCACACCGAATTTGAATTTCCTCACACATCGTGGTATCGAATCGCATTTTTTCCTAAAATGGCTGCTGCACATGTTAGAACATGGAGCAAGGGACTCTGGGAATGAGGGATCACCCACAATGCCATACATGCATCCAATCAGCCCTCTTGGATTCAGTCATTTTCCAGTGTACTTAGTGCAGGGAGAGACGCCAGCAGGCGCTAGGGGCAGTAGTAGAAAATACTTTAAAACTTTTTTTTGCTGTATAGAAGTTCAGGGAAAGGATAGGGAGGAATAATTTCACAGTATTGAAGCAGAACAGGGTTCAGTAGGGGAGTTTACAGCCTGGGTAATAGGAACAATCCTATTACACTTTGCTGCACTGACTGGGCATCTAAATTGCCATTATACAGGTCTGTAATTCCAGCAAACCGTTCTTGTTATTGGGGTACAAGTGCTGTTTGATACAGCCATTAACAGGGTTTATTACCAGGAAATATTTCTACGTCTTATTTGCCCTTGTGCGGTCCAGTTATATGTTCTAAAGCATTTTTTGGCTTGTATTAGTGCGAAAAAAAGGGCTTACTAGCCGTTGTGTAGTGAAGTGAGAAAATGACAGGCCTTTTTGTTGTGTATTAGTAGCAAAAAAATATATATGATTTGCCTTCAGGGGTGCAGCTATATGTTCTTAAGCCCTTTTTGGCGTGTATAGTGGAAAAAAAAAGGGCCTATTTGCTGTTCAGCAGTGCAGTTATATGTTCTAAAGCCCTTTTGGCTTGTATAAGTGGCAAAAATATCTATATTATTAGCTGTTCAGCGGTGCAATTACATGTTCTAAAGCCCTTATTTGCGTGTATTAGTGGCACAAAAAAAAAGTATTTGCCATTGTGTGGTGAAGTGAGAAAATTACAGCCCTTTTTGGTGTGTATTAGTGGCAAAAAATATATATATTTGCCGTTCAGCGGTGCAGTTATATGTTCTAAAGCCCTTTTTGGCGTGTATTAGTGGCATAAAAAAAAGTACTTGCCATTGTGTGGTGAAGTAAGAAAATGACAGCCCTTTTTGGCATGTATTAGTGGCGAAAAATATATATTTGCCATTCAGCGGTGCAGTTATATGTTCTAAAGCCCCTTTTGGCATGTATTAATGGAAAAAATGGCTTATTAGCCGTTGTGTGTTAAAGTGAAAAAATTACAGACTTTTTTGTGGTGTTTTAATTTCCTTTTTATTTATTTATTTATTTAATCTAACAGAATGTCAGACAGAGAAGTGCCAGACCCTGCACAGGGGAGTGGCAGAGGCCTGAATGTTTCTGTCGCAAGCACAGGTCGAAGCAGAGTAAGGGCGCGTAGCAGCAGAATTCGCAGTGAGAGGCCTGAGCTCCCGGTGTCATCTAGTGGTCGTGTCTTGACGAGAAACCCAGCGGTTCTTGAATGACATCAGACACTCCCAGCCCAGAGTCGCTGGGTTCGTCAGACACAACCCTTAGTTGGCATGGCCCAGGAGCAGACCCTGTGCCCTCACCTGTCCTCAACCTGCCTCAGTCCTTTTTTGTTCCCTCAGCCAGAGAAGTATTATATGCTGTGGGCTCAGCTCCACTATACAGCGAGGACAAGATACTAGAGGACAGTCAGCAGCTACTAGCCAGCGAAGATGTGGAGGAGACATCCGCTGCTTCCTCTGGTAGGCGGGCAAGTAGTGATGAGGAGAGTGGCATAGGAGCTGATGTTGCGAGTGGTCAGGCTCCTGACCCAGAGACCGTTAAGGAGGACAACAGTGACGTGCAGACAGTACTCGATGTTGATGATGTAGCTGATCGCACTTGGGAGCCGTGTGAATTTGGGGCATCATCATCATCGGGAGAATAGGGTGTCAGCTTGTACATGAGGCAGCGGCGGAGCCAGCAAGTCGCTAGCATGGCCTGGAAGTCAGTCTTACAGAGATCGCCTTGACGTTCGGCAGATGGGCTCAGATGGTTTTGTACAAAATGCATTTGCAAAGCATCTCACTTTATAAATAAGCGCAGCATTAGCACTATAATATTTTTTTGTGACTATGGCATTATTGTACTTTATCTGGTATGCAGGGTGCTGTTGCATTGTCTTTTTTTCTCCTGATGCTGCTGCCACCTCCACACTATGTCACCTTGTCACTCTGTGGTATCCTGATGCTGCTGCCACCTCAACACTGTCATTGTGCCACCCTGTGGTGGCCTCCTCCTGATGCTGCTGCCGCCACCTCCATACTTTGTCATTATGCCACTCTGTGGCCTCCTGATGATGCTGCTCCCACCTCCACACTCTGTCATTGTGCCACCCTTTGGCCTTCTCCTGATGCTGCTGCCACCTCCACACTTTGTCATTGTGCCACTCTGTGGTCTCCTCATGCTTCTGCTGCTGCTACCTTCACACTGGTATTGTGCCACCCTGTGACCTCCTCCTGATGCTGCTGCTGCCACCACCTCCACACTCTGTCATTGTGCCACTCTGTTGCCTCCTGATGCTGCTGCCACCTCCACACTGTCATCGTGCCACTCTGTGGCCTCCTCCTGATGCTGATGCTGAAGCCACCTGCACTCACAGTCATTGTGCCACTCTGTGGCCTCCTGATGCTGCTGCCACCCCCACACTCTGTCATTGTGTCACTTTGTGGTCTCCTCATGCTGCTGCTGCCACCTCCACACTATGTCACCTTGCCACTCTGTGGTCTCCTGATGTTGCTGCCACCTCCACACTATGTCACCTTGCTACTCTGTGATCTCCTGATGTTGCTGCCACCATCACACTATGTCACCTTGCCACTTTGTGGTCTCCTGATGCTGCTGCTACCTGAACACTATGTCACCTTGCCACTCTGTGGCCTCTTGTTGATGCTGCTCCCGCCTCCACACTCTGTCATTGTGCCACCTTGTGGCCTTCTCCTGATGCTGCTGCCACCACCACACTTTGTGATTGTGCCACTCTGTTGTCTCCTCATGCTTTTGCTGCTGCCTCCTTCACACTGGTATTGTGCCACCCTGTGTCCTCCTCCTGATGCTGCTGCTTCCACCACCTCCACACTCTGTCATTGTGCCACTCTGTGGCTTTCTGATGCTGCCGCGACCTCCACACTGTCATTGTGCCACTCTGTGGCCTCCTGATACTGCTGCTGCCACCTCCACACTGTCATTGTGCCACTCTGTGGCCTCCTCCTGATGCTAACCACAGAAATAAGATAATAATGCACTTAGTAAAGTAGATGCAAGCATTATATATAGACAAAATCCTCACTCTGATGTGATAAAATCTGAGACACTTAGCCAATATATTTTGATCAAAACACATCTGAGCCCGCCTACCAAGCGCCAAGGTGGTCTCAGGTCAGGCGGGTCCTACGCTAAACCTACCTAAGCCATTGGGCCGCACATATGGTGTGCTGCTCCTAGTCACCTCCATGTGCATCAAGCAACCAATCGGAGGAGGTGCAAGCACACCTATATGTACTAAATAATCAAGGCGCTCTATTGGATAGGAAGGGCAAAAGTGCAAAGGAATGCTACTCCCAAGATAAAATAGATGCGCATTCACACTTGAAGGTCCCACTCCCTCAAGCAAATACTAAATAGACAAAAAAATCACAGAAAAAACTAAGATAAAAACATCCTGCACGGTATAATATAGAAATCTGCGGATGTCACTGGCCATATTATTGAAGAAAATCACAGAAATAAGATAATAATGCACTTAGTAAAGTAGATGCAAGCATTATATATGGACAAAGTCCTCACTCTAATCTGATAAAATCTGAGACACTTAGCCAATATATTTTGATCAAAACACATCTGAGCCCGCCTACCAAGCGCCAAGGTGGTCTCAGGTCAGGCGGGTCCTACGCTAAACCTACATAAGCCATTGGGCTTCTATGTTCAGGAGCGCAGACGCCGCACCTATGGTGTGCTGCTCCTAGTCACCTCCATGTGCATCAAGCAACAAATGGGAGGAGGAGCAAGCACACTTATATGTACCACCTAATCAAGGCGCTCCTGAGCATAGAAGCCCAATGGCTTAGGTAGGTTTAGCGTAGGACCTGCCTGACCTGAGACCACCTTGGCACTTGGTAGGCGGGCTCATGTGTTTTGATCAAAATATATTGGCTAAGTGTGACAGATTTTATCACATCAGAGTGAGGACTTTGTCCATATATAATGCTTGCATCTACTTTACTAGGTGCATTATTATCTTATTTCTGTGATTTTCTTAAATAATATGGCCAGTGACATCCGCAGATTTGTATATCATACCGTGCAGGATGTTTTATCTTAGTTTTTTCTGTGATTTTTTTTTTCCTCCTGATGCTGCTGCTGTCGTCACCTTCACACTCTTTCATTGTGCCACTCTGTGGCCTCCTGATACTGCTGCTGCCACATCCACACTGTCATTGTGCCACTCTGTGGCCTCCTCCTGATGCTGCTGCCACCTCCAGACTCTGTCATTGGGCCACTCTGTGGTCTCCTCATGCTGCTACCACCTCACCACTATGTCATAGGGCCACTCTGTGGACTTCTCATGCTGTTCCCACTTTATGACTGGGCCACTATTTTGCCTTTCGGCCTGGCTGACATCATCTTTTATTTGACCATTCTTCTGATCTGTCAGAAGGAAGGAAAAATGAGACGTACAATGGATCCTGTCTATGTAACAGCTCTAAGGTCTGCCTGACATGGTCCCTATTTTGCACCAGAATTGGCTTATGATTTGGTAGCCAAAACCAGGAGTGGGTACAAAACAAAGAAGACATGCAAATATTCCATTCACGTGTCATCTCTGTTTTGGATCCACTCCTGTTTTTTGGGGGCTTTAGCAATACTGATGGATTACTGACCAAGTGATGGATGCTCCACAGACAGGATCCGTTTTTTGGGGGTTATTGTTCTGACAGATCAGAGGAAGGGCAAAATAATCAGTGACGTCAATACAAACGTTTAATAGAACAGGTTCTGTAGACATTTATGTGAAATCAGCTGACGACGGTGTAAAAGGAGTGCGTATCTTCTTGACGCTAACATTGAACTGTAAGGCTGAGTTGACCCTTGAGTTATTTTGTCAGTTTTGGCCTTGTAACTGCCCAAATAAGTGAATTGTGCAGTGATTCTAACAGCGGCTTCTGTCGTGTGCATGTCATTGTTTCACTACCACAGCAGACTCCCTATGTGTGTTATTGCAAGGCACTATTAAGGCTCCCTACAGCCAGGAAATAGCAGTTTTTTTAACGCGATTCGCCGCAAATAAATTCGGATCGAACCAAATAATTTTAAAAAATTTGGCGAACCGGCCAAATCGAATTTTTGAGAAATTCGCTCATCTCTACTGATGACCTATCCTGAGGACAGGTCATCAGTATTAACCACTTATAGACCGGGCTCATTTTCACCTTAGGGATCACTCAATTTTTTGCTAATCTGACCAGTGTCACTTTATGTGTGAATAAATTTAAAACACTTTTACTTATCCAGGCCACTCTGAGATTGTTTTTTCATCACATATTGTACTTCATGACACTGGTAAAATGGAGTAAAAAAAATTTTTTTTTTTTATTTATAAAATTTCTCTACTACTATAATACATAGTAATACCTCCAAAAATTGTTATTACTTTACATTCCCCATATGTCTACTTTATGTTTGGATCATTTTGAGAATGCCATTTTCTTTTTTGGGGATGTTACAAGGCTTAGAAGTTTAGAAGCAAATCTTATAATTTTTCAGAAATTTTCAAAAACTCACTCTTTAAGGACCAGTTCAGGTCTGAAGTCACTTTGTGAGGCTTACATAATGGAAAAATTACCCCATTCTAGAAACTACACCCCTCAAGGTATTAAAAACTGATTTTACAAACATTGTTAACCCTTTAGGTGTTCCACGAGAGTTAATGGCAAATGAAGATAAAATTTCTGAATTAAAATTTTTAGGCAAATTTTCCATTTTAATCCATTTTTCCAGTAACAAAGCAAGGGTTAACAGCCAAACAAAACTCAATATTTATTAACCAAATTCTGCAGTTTGCAGAAACACCCCATATGTGGTCGTAAACTACTGTACAGGCGCACGGCAGGGCGTAGAGGAAAAGGAGCGCCGTGTGGTTTTTGGAAGGCAGATTTTGCTGGACTGGTTTATGTACACCATGTCCCATTTGAAGATCCCCTGATGCACCCCTAGAGTAGAAACTCCATAAAAGTGACCCCATTCTAGAAACTACACACCTCATGGTATTCAAAACTTATTTTACAAACTTTGCTAACCCTTTAGGTGTTTCACAAGAGTTATTGGCAAATGGAGATGAAATTTAAGAATTAAAATTTTTGGGCAAATTTTCCATTTTAATCATTTTTTTCCAGTAACAAAGCAAAGGTTAACAGACAAACAAAACTCAATATTTATTGCCCTGATTCTGCAGTTTGCAAAAACACCCCATATATGGTCGTAAACTACTGTATGGGCACACGGCAGGGCATAGAGGAAAATGAGCTCTGTGTGGTTTTTGAAAGGCAGATTTTGCTGGACTGGTTTATTTACACCATGTCCCATTTGAAGCCCCCATGATGCACCCCTAAAGTAGAAACTCCATAAAAGTGACCCCATTTTGGAAACTACGGGATAAGGTGGCAGTTTTTTTTGGGACTATTATTAGGGTACATATGATTTTTGGTTGCTCTATATTACATTTTTGTGAGGCAAGGTTACCAAAAATAGAAATTCTGAAATTTCATCTCCATTTGCCATAAACTGTTGAGGAACACCTAAAGGGTTAATACAGTTTGTAAAATCAGTTTTGAATACATTGAGGGGTGTAGTTTCTTAGATGGGGTCACCTTTATGGAGTTTCTACTCTAGGGGGGCATCAGGGGTTCTTCAAATGAGACATGGTGCCAAAAAAAAGGCCATCAAAATCTGCCTTCCAGAAACCATATGGCGTTCTTTACCTTCTGCGCCCTGCCGTTTGGTCATACAGCAGTTTACAACCACATATGGGGTGTTTCTGTAAACTGCAGAATCAGGGTAATAAATATTAAGTTTTGTTTGACTGTTAGCCCTTGCTTTGTTACTGGAAAAAATTGATTAAAATGTAACATTTGCCAAAAAATAGCTGTTTTGGCACAGTTTTTATTTTATTTTTTTGACCGTGTTCATCTGAGGGGTTAGGTCATAGGGTATTTTTATAGAGCATATTCTTACGTATGCGGCGATACTTAATATGTCTACTTTTTATTTATTTATTTAGGTTTTACACTATATAACATTTTAGAATCTCCATAGTCTGAGTCAATTTTTTTGTTTTTAGCCGATTGTCTTAAGTAGGGGCTCATTTTTTGAGGGATGATAGGACTGTTTTATTGCCACTATTTTGGGGGGCATATGACTTTTTGATCGCTTGCTATTACACTTTTTGTGATGTAAGGTGACAAAAAAATACCTTTATTTGCACCGTTTTTATTTTATTTCTTTGACTGTGTTCATCTGAGGGGTTAGGTCATGGGGTATTTTTATAGAGCAGATTCTTACGGATGTGGCGATACCTAATATGTTTACTTTTTTAATTTATTTTAGTTTTACAAAATAATATAAAATAAAAAAATTGGGTTTTAGTGTCTCAAGTCTGAGAACCATATTTTTTTTTTCTTGATTGTCAGTGGCTAAATGGAATTAAAATTGGGGAAGTGTGGTACTCCCTGAAGCAACCGTCAATGCAGAGACCCGGATGATCGGGGCACGTGTCACACTGAGTGGTGGTGTCCTTCCGTATCCCCCTCCTGTTACACACTCTACACTTTTTTGGGGACCGTCCCTTCTTTCCAGTACGATCCGGGCGCCTCCAGTTCCCGAGGTACTCCGGCCTGCTCTTTCCCAGTCAAAAAAGATCAGGTCCTTGAGGACAGCCTCATAGAACTGGAGGAGGAATTTCCCTGTGTTGTCACCGCTCCGGCAACCCGTCATGGCTGTACTGTAAAGTGTGGTCTGGTAGAGGACGTCCCCACTCCAGTAATGCCTGACACTGTTTTTTTTGACTAGGCCCATGTGCAGCACGAGGACCTAAAACGTCCTCATCTCGGCTGTACTGACCGGAGTCCAGACACCAGCCCTAGCCAAAAAGGAGCCCGGGTGTTGAGCAATGAACTGTTGGGCGTACAAGTTCGTTTGCTCCACCATCAGATTCACAAAGTGGTCACTGAAAAAAAGACTAAAATAGTCATATTCAGTGAAGCCCTCAAAATCCTCTTGGGTACACCAGACAAGTTCACTGGTAGGGGGCTCAGGTGTTCTTATCTGGTGGGCCGCAAAACTAGTACGAGTCCCAGAGCTGCTCGTACTAGTGTGGGCCACAGGGTCCCTGGCATGGCGGTCCCCTTGCTCCGCCTGGCGGCGTCTCCGTCGCCTTGGAGCTCATCATCATCGCTAGTTGATGAAAAGGACGCGGATGACAGGAGGAAAGTGGGGTCATACTCACTGGGGCTCTCGGAGTCGGAGGCAAGCTGGGTTTATGCCTTACTCAGCCGAGAACATCCGGCGGGCCATAGGGGTGTGTGTGTGTGTGTGTGCGTGCGTGGAAAGCTTTATTCAGTGTGCATGTGTGTGGGGGACGGGTGTTCATGTACTTTGCCCTACACCTAGCAGAAAAAATTAAATAAAATTGAAAGCCCTAAAAAGTACAAAGCTGATCAGCGGTAGGGTGGGCGATGCGCTAACAGTGGCCGGACGCTAAGAGAGCTGGCCACAGTCAGCGCATGCAAAAAAAACAGCAGAGTGCTGTGGACCCAAGACACCCGATCCCACCTAAACCACAATTTAAAAAAATATATATTTGTGGGCTCTGCAGCCGGAGGCTCCTCTCATACACGTCCGTGGAGCAGGGAGAGGAGCTCCGGCAATTCAAACCTGCTGTTCCGCCAGCCCACCTGCCCAGCCGGCCTATCAGAAGCGATCCTGAGAGGTGGCGTGACCACTACCTCTCAGGATCTAAGGACGGTGATTGGTGGTGTATTATCACACCACCGATCACCATCCTATTCCGGGTTATAGTGTCACAGGACCCCCCTGGGCATTGTACCAAGGTGCCTGCTGAATAATTTGAGCAGGCACCTTGTTCCGATCACTGCCTGCCGCAGGGCGGTGATCGGAACTACACAGGGCGTACAGGTACGCCCTGTGTCCTTAAGAGGTCAAAGTCCTGGAAAACCCTTTTAAATTCCAAACTTAAAATTGATATACATGACTAGAAAATCATGGCTGCTTTCTTCCAGAAACAGCATCACACCTGTACATGGGTTGTGCCTGGTATTACAGGTCAGCTCCATTGAAATGGTGATAATACAATATAAAATATTAGGACCAGAGAATCCCATGTGGTCATCATAGAATAATTTCCTTATGTCAGATATCACTAGGACATCATTTTAACATGCAGCATGGTTTTCAGATGAGATAATACTTATCACTGGTAGGTATAGAAAGCACATATAACATTTCATTACCTCTTCATTGCTTGCATCTGACGAAATGTGTCTTTTACAAGCTGTTCAAGAGTATTGGCAAATGGCTGTATCCCCCATTGAAGTGTTTCAATGCTTGCAGCATGTGGGTTTCATTTTAATTGTGGTGAAGTTCTTGATTGATGATGTTAACGTCCTTTTCCAAGTCATTAAGCAATGATTTGGCAGAATATTATGGAGAATAGAAAAAAAATGTCTGATTCAATTTGTAGATTGGCATGGCGCATTAAATGCTTAATATACTGTCATTCTTCCATCTCACGAATACATTGACATATATCTGTTGGGAGGATTGCATTTTTTTAGGGCAAAGAAAGTCTGGATTGAATTTATATACATTAGACATCAATGGAAAGTTTCCACTGACAAGTCTATAAAAAATATTTGTATTTGTAAAATCATGACAATTATACAGGGATGAGTAGTGCTATGTAGACACCTCTTCTCTCTTCCTGCAAAAGTAGCCTGTCACAGGAAGTTCATTCTCCTTTATCAACCAGTGATTAACTGACTATGCAGTATGTAGTATACGTATTATACAGTTCTGTAAAGCTATATAATATACACCCCAGGGGCACCAGATGTTTTTGAAGAGCCTCCTCGCTTTTCCTTTTAATCAGTCAATGAGGATCAGGAATCTCTTCCTTGGTCTTCAAAGAACTTTCCTCCCCTACAGGGTATACAAAGCATGTATGAGGATAGTTTCATACATTGTGGTTTTTGTTGCAGCATATCAATTGCAGAATCCTCACAGAAATTCTGCATTCATGTAAAGTAAAATATAAGTGAACTGGGTTTAAACAAACACATTCACTTATAGCATAAAAATCCAGAGTGGATTCTAGAAATTGCCTTTATCAATAAACATGACCTGGTGCTTCAATATGGTCATGGAGCTTCTTTGTGGCTTCAAATATTTTAATAATTTACAGCAATGGGTACATTCTAAATGCAGTTGCTATGAAGGGGTGTACTTGGTCTGCAACCATGTTTAGGTAAGAGATATGTGTTAAAGTATCATACATATGAAAGCCATGACCCAAGGCTTAAGCAGAACATTGCACAGAGCATCACACTACCTCCAGGAGTCCAGGGACTTATTCCTTATTCCCAAAGTGCATCCTAAAGTAAGTGACACACTCACCATCCACATCAAGAAAGAAAATGTGATTCAGCAGATCAGTCAACCATCTTTTACTACTCCATGGTCCAGTTCTGGTAAGTGTCTTTGGTAGAGGACAAGAATCAGCATGAGGACTCTGGCTACTTTGTGGCTACACAGCACCTTGAGCAGCCAGCTGTTTTACACCTTCCTATCATGGTCTTCAATTTGTACTACAGTAGTTCTTCTGTGGGATCAGACCAGATTGGCTAGCCTTTTCTCTTCTTGTATATCAATAAGCCTTTGGTGCCCATGACCTGTCTCCGCCTCACAGGTTTTCCTTCCTTAAACCACTTATGGTGGGTGCTAACCTCTGAAAACTGGGAACACAGTACAAAGCCTGTCAAAGATCCTCTGACCTAGTTGTCTAGCTTTCACAGTTTGTTCCTTTTCATTCTCTCGGATCCATATACTTGCTAATCTTTTTTTTTGCTTCCAAGACCTCAACTTCAAGATCTGACTGTTATTCACATGATCTAGTGGTCACTGCATGAGAAATGTGTGGCAACTGGCAGCTTTTCGTGGAAATATCAACTGTTACTGTCCAAATCATAGTGGCATGCAGTACTTTGCAAAAGATTTAGGCAGAACTGAATGTTAAAAAAAAGTGTTAATAGTTTATTTTTTATCACAGAGGTTCCACTTATTCCACAAAGCCCCACCAGTATTTTTTTTTAAATAATTTGAGCAGTGGAAAATCCTAAAAAGTAGCAGATTCCCCCATTTGTACTATAAAGAACATTTAAAGGGAATGTGTTATCATAAATTGTTTATGTTAAACATTAGAGATGAGAAAAGTATTGGAAAATTCCATTCGGCTGCTTTGCCGAATTTTACAAAAAAATCTGCTTTGTGATTAATTTTTTTTGTTACGAAGTGCATTTCTTTGTAAGTACTGGGTATAAGGTCCATTGCGCAGCTCCCCGTCTTTGTACCCCCCAGATGCCATGTTCATAGCTGATTGCGGCATCTGACATTAATATTACAGTGAAAATAAAAAAATTATACCTCATCCATTTGATCATGAAGAGTTGGCCGACGCCATCTTCATTGAAGATTTAGCGTGGAATCTTGCGCGGCCCGTGATATTCGGCCAGCTTGGTGATTTCATACGTCACCATGCACGGGATTTCGTGTGAGATCTTCAATCAAGATGGCGGCTGCCGGCTCTTTGCGCTCAAATGAATGAGGTAAGTATGATTCTTTTGTTTTTTGCTGCCATTCAGGGAAAGTCTATTATTCACCACGAAGCATGAGGAAATTCGGCTTCGCACCGAATCAAATCTTCCTTAAAATTTGGATCGAGGTCCACTCGCTCAACACTATTAAACAGATTTTATAGGCATTTTTAGTTTTATATTTATGTTTCCATGTGATTAATACAATTTACTCTGGCTATAATGGGCTGATAGTTCCTGTTCTGTAGAGCCTTGTATATGTAAGAACTTGCTTTGCCTGTTGAATCTGTGTTTTTTCTTATTTTAAGTTGTCATTTTTGGGGTTTCAGAACTAAATACTAGTGTTCCATAGTAACAGTCTTACGTTTCAGTATTTCCACTTTAAGTGGTCATTCCGGACCCAATTCTGTAACATGAGGGTCCATGTTAATCAACGTTCTGCATGTAGGGGATATGACATAATAGATGCCTCAAATCAGATACTTCCCATCATTCTGCTGGGAGCTGCTATGATCAAATGACTTCTTACAACTGATTTTGCCAGGGGAAGTTTCAGAGGTTTTTTTTGGATGGTCTTCCAGTAAACAATAGCAAAACAGAAAATTATTTTGAATTGTGTGAAGAGTAGAACTGGCAAGAACATAGTGAGCACGCTAATTAGTGTACAGGAAATAGATTAATAGAATTGCGAGAGCTTTAGCATGTTTAGTGATTCCCTCAAACTTTAAATGCGGCAGCTAGAGTATACAGAACCTGCATATGGAAACGTAGACATCTGAAATAATCAGCGCTATGTACAGTAATTATACCACTAGAGTAGTCCAATCACTTGGTAATTCGGCATACGTGTCTAGCGAATATTTCTACAGCCGACGTTTTTGAGTGAATGGTCATTTTGGCTCCTTGTCAATCACTTCATCATTCAGGATGAGTCTACAGAGGTTTATTACATCCTTCTGCTGTGCATTACTGTTGCTGTGTGGTCAGCAAGAAGATTTAATATATGGGAGCTTCATATATAATTCAGGCCTCTTTCACATGACCGTATGGCTTTTTCAGTGTTTTGCGGTTCGTTTTTCATGGATCCGTTGTTCTGTTTTATGTTTCCGTTTTTCCGCTCCGTTTTTCCGTATGCCATATACAGTATACAGTAATTACATAGAAAAAATTGGGCTGGGCATAACATTTTTAATAGATGGTTTTGCAAAAACGGAACGGATACGGAAGACATACGGATGCCTTTCCGTATGTGTTCCTTTTTTTTTGCGGACTCATTGACTTGAGTGGAGCCACGGAACGTGATTTGCGGGCAATAATAGGACATGTTCTATCTTTCAACGGAACGGAAATACGGAAACGGAATGCCTACGGAGTATTTTTTTTGCAGAACTATTGAAATGAATGGTTCCGTATACGGACCATATACGGAACGCAAAAGACGGCCCGTAAAAAAAAAAACGGTCATGTGAAAGAGGCCTCAGTCTGTTTCTAAGTTCTTAGATATTAACCCGAATGCAAGAAAGACAGCAAATTAAGCATTATGGATAGGTTCGCATGTGGCAAATCGGTTGTAGAATTGGGAGGAAAAAAATGCTGCAAAAATATGCTAAAAAAATGACATTTTTTTTTTTTTTTTCGCGGCATCTCTGCCAGTTCATTGCAAAGGATGAAAGCCATGGGTCAAACCTGCAGCAGGTTTGTTCTGCAGCATGTGGATTAGATTTCTAGTAATTAAAAATTTTACAGATTTGCTGCACACAGATCCACTGCAGCAAATCTGCATAATTTATGCCATATGTGAACCCACCCTATAACGAGGTTGTTGCTAACTTATCAGTAAAAGGGAATTTTGATGTGAAAGGAGAAGAGAAGAGAACGCCTACATCAGAGGAGGCGTTACTAGATGTATGGCAAGTAAAAGACGTCCAGCACAAACCGATTCTTTCAATTCGCTTTGGTCTTTATTCGTGTTCTTTAAATATACATCCAGTGAACAATCTCTCCACTTCTCCCTCTTGTTAACGCGTTTCGAACATTACAGTTCTTATTTGTTACAAATAAGAACTGTAATGTTCGAAACGCGTTAACAAGAGGGAGAAGTGGAGAGATTGTTCACTGGATGTATATTTAAAGAACACGAATAAAGACCAAAGGGACTTGAAAGAATCGGTTTGTGCTGGACGTCATTTACTTGCCATTTGAAATCCAAGGTGAACCTGCACCTGTCCGTGCACCAAGGGTAGAAGAAAGGTTAGCTGGATTTACGTTTTTTCAGTATCACTAGATGTAGTAGCTATGTAGTGCTGGATTTACCTGTATGTTTTGTAGCGTTGCATGTAATGTCCATCCACGCATGTCTTTGGGCCCATTCACATGACCATATGGACGCCATGACCATGTTATGGACTGTAAATAGTGGTCTGTAAAACATGGGCATCGGCTGTGTGAACTGTGTGTACTTCTGCGTGGATCCATTCTCTTAAATGGGTCCGCGATCCTCAAGATACGACAAAAGATAGGACATGTCCTGTCCTTTGTGGTGCTGAGGCACAGATCAGAAGCCCACAGAAACACTCAGAAGCCCTTCTGTGGGCTTTTGGGTCCGAGCCTTAGCAACCCAAAAGATAGGACATGTCCTATCTTTTGCCGTATCTTGCGGATTGCTGACCCATTTAAGTCAGTACAAAGTTCATGCGCTGTGCTTGTGTTTTGCAGACTGCTATTTGCAGTCTGCAACACAGGCATGGTGGTCATACGGTCGTGTAAATGAGCCCTTTATCTGTAGGAAGATCATGTCAGAGGAAAGAGAGATTGGGAAACCCTGTGTCTTAAATATATTAATATTAGAATGATGTAAAATATGAAAATGTAAAATTTTAATTATATACTTTTTCCATATTCTTTAGAAAAATATAGAGTATATTGCACTGAACCACAGCAGGGCTTTTACAGAAGTAGACAGAGCCTCTACTGTACCGTCATATTCCTCTAACTGAATACAGGAAAAGAATGATGGCATGCTTCATCATACTACAATTGTATCTATATACCGATAGGGGTACAGCAATGCACAGAGGTGACAGGGCTCCATATACTGCGCCAGTGTACATGAGCCCCAACAGATATTTCTATATCTATTTACAGTCTGTACTATAACGTTCTTCATAGACCACAGGGGTTCATAATCATCACCACTCAATAAGCTGAATTTACCGCTTTTTCATAATGTATCAAAAACGCATCACAAAAACCCCCCCACAATAAACGCACAGGCTTTTACCATCATTGTTCTTTTTCAACAGGGCAAACATGTTAATCAATGTGTTTCAACTGTAAAAACTGAATAGGTTGATTTTAACTGCAGACATCCCAACCTGCAAAAACTCATTTCAGGGAGGTTTTAATTATTTTTTCTTTCACAAACTAAAATGGATTATAACATGGGTGCAAAAAAGGAAAAAGAGTCCTTGGTAATTAAGGGGTAAAGTGTCACACATAATTAAAGTTACGCACCTCAACATGTCTCTTACAGTCATTTAACCCACCATGGGAAATTGAAAAATCACTGCTGCATTTTTTACCCCTATTAGACAAGGGTACACTTTAGTGTAGTCAGGGGTGAAGTGCGTTTTGTACTTCTTTTTTTTACTTGCACATTCTGCCATGGTGCTCACTGCTGAGTGATAGTCACACTCTCTCTTTTGGCAAACAGTCAATCTTAAGTGCCGCCTCTCCCTCCCTCCCCCTCCTCCCGCTTTGAGATCCCGCGCATGCGCACAGGCTCAGATGCGCCGTTGCGGACTGCATCGGCTTCTTGCACTGTGCGCACGCGCCGAGACACTGCTACAGGTGCCGGAAATGTTTACTGCGAGTAAACCTTTCCGGGACCTATTGTTTCACATGCGGGCGTCAGGAAGCCGCTATCTAATAGCGGGAGACTCCTTGAACGTCCGGGAGACTAGAGATCCCTGGAACTGTAAAAAAAACAAAAAAAAAAAACGCATTGCAGTATAAACACTTTTTAATGCTTTTTTTTGCAATGCATTTTTAAAAAGCTATACAAAAGCAATGCGTAATTCTGGCCTGAAGGTTTTGCTACTGCAAATCATGGAAAGGCTTGACAGGATATATAGATTAATTGACACAATTGAGCACTGGTCACATTTGCGGTCCCCAATGCATGGACAACATCCGTGCGGATTCCAGTTGGATCTACTTGAATGGGTCCACGATCCGTCAGCACCGCAAAAAAATAGAACACGTTCTAATTTTTTGAGGTGCGGAGGCACGGAGAGAAACCCCATGGAAGCGCTCCTTAGTGCTTCCGCTGGGTTCTGTGCCTCCGTTCCGCACCGCACCTTCTGGATTGCGGACCCATTCAAGTTAATAGGTTCGCATCCATGATGCGGTGAGCATGCTGTTTGCGGGTCACAATACGGGCAACCGCCGTGTGCATGAGGCCTGATGGAGTAGGCAGGTGTATTCCAGTACATCCTGGCATGTCCATTGTCTTTCCACTGCGTAAATATGTTTCATCTGTATTTGAATGCATTGAATAACATGAACAGTATTCCAGTGTTACAGTCTCCAAGCTCCGACCAGGATGTAGCGTTGGGAATTGGCAGGACCTGATAATGAGACGAAGGGACGGATTCACGTTTACACAACTCCTGTCTGCGACTGCGAAGCAGTTGTTTTAGATTAGTTTACAAATAGACATTAGTGGAATACATCTGTTGTTAATCCACATTCTAGTAGGAGAGAAAAGCCAACACATCATTTATTAAGGCTGTCGATTGTCTCATGGTTTTTTTCTTGTTTCTTTTGTCTCCTGTTTGAGAACACAAAGGGTTCCAGAAAGTCTTTCATTTGACTACAGGACACATTTCCTCCTAACATACTGTATCAGGACATAATGAATTCCAGAATGTTTTTTACATGATTTTGAAATTAAGGTTTATTTGATAAATTCTGCGGATATTTGACCATCTGTATTACCTGTTGGTTTTTATCTTGACATTTTTTGTAACATAGCCAACATGTGAACATGTGTGTAAAACTGGTAGCAACTAGGGATGAGCAAATGGACTTCGGATGAAACATCCAAAGTCAATATGCATAAAACTTTGTTCTAATACTGTACGGAGCAGGAGCTCCGTACAGTATTAGAATGTATTGGCTCTGATTGACTTCGCGCAATAACTGCATAACTTAATTTGTACTGTAATAAACCATTTCCCGAACTTGGGACCGGATCTCGGGAAATGTTTTTTTACAGTACAAATTAACTTCAGCTCATTGGAGACAATACAGCTCATTGGACAATACAGCTCATTGGAGACAATACATTCTAATACTAATAGTATTAGAACAAAGTTTTATGCAAATTGACTTCGGATGTTTCATCCGAAGTTGATTTGCTCATCCCTAGTAGTAACATAACTAACACACTATATGGACAAATCCTATTAACTAATCATTGATCTCAGGTGTTTCATTCCATCCCTTTGCCACAGGTGTATAAATCCAGCACCTGGCCATGTGGTCTGCACTAGTGAAAGAATGAGTCATTCTAAAGAGCTCACTGAATTTCAGCATGGTTCTGTAATAGGATGCCACCATTACAACAAGTCAATTCTTGAAATCTCATCCCACACTCCTAGATATTCCACCATCAAATGTGAGGGGTATTATTGCAAAGTTGAAGCAGTAAGGAACCATAGGAACTCAGTCGTGAACTGGTGACCATGTAAAGTTATAGAGTGGAGTCAACTGAGTGCTGAGGTGCATAGCGCATAAAAGTCGCTAATGCTCTTCTGACTCTACAACATGAGTCCAAACCTCCTCTGGCATTAACATCAACACAAAAACTGTACTGGGAGCTTCATGACATTGGTTTCCATGGCCGAGGGGCTCTATGCAAGCCTCACATGACCAAGCACAATGCCAGGCGACGGATGGAGTGGTGTAAAGCATGCCACTAGACTCTGGAGCAGTGGAAACATGTTCTGTGGAGTGATGAAACACTGCTCTGTCTGGCAGTCTGATGGCCCAGTCTGGGTTTGGAAAATGCCAGGAGAACGTTACCTGCCTGTCTGCTACATGGTGGTTTTTCATTCATTTGCATTCAGCATTAGTACTGTATACAGCTGATAGAGCATTCTAAGCCTCTGTTCACATCCTAATTTTTAGCTACATCAGAGGTATACTTATGGAGTATTATTCTGACAGAAACCTCCAACATATGACAATCTACAGGCATATAGTAGCATATGTCGGCCACTGACTCCCATTGTAAAAAAAAAAGGTACACAGTCGGTGTATGGTTTTTCTGTGCCAAACTATATAGGAAAACAAAGGAGACTATGCCTACTATACAATGAAAATAAAACATATACAGATACATCTGTCCCAGCATATAACAATGAGAAATTATTTTGGAATATGGGGATTTATGTACTCATTTAGGTTATATACCAGAAGCATTTTCAATGCACCTGTAAAACATGCAAGAACAAGATGTGAACTGAGCGCAATTTGTGGTCCCCAATGCATGGGCAACATCCGTGCGGATTCCACAGACGGATCCAGACCCTCTCAACTTGAATGGGTCCATGGTCTTTCCGCACTGAAAAAAGTAGTGCATGCACTACTTTTTTGCGGTGTGGAGGGTTCCGGAATACAAACCCATTCAAGTTAATGGGTCTGCATCTATGATGTGGTGCAAAAACAGCTGGGGCCTGTATATTGCGGACCCCTGTTTGTGGTCTGCAATGCGGGTCCAGCTGGCACACGGTCATGTGCATGAGCCCTAACACTGTAATAATCACTGTTAAAATTAATACAGTGTGCATAGATGTGTAGTCTAATAACCCCCATTGTATAAAGGCACACTTTACAGAAGCATAATAAGCTGTGGTTAATAGTCATTTTGCCTTCTGTGCTGAGTAGACCCAGAATAGTTGTGGAGAGGAGCTCTGTTGGCCAAAAGAAGCCAGAATAAGAAATCTGAGTGCTAAGGAGGACCACGAATCACGATCCTCTAGTGAGAATCATATGTCAATTGTGTGCTGATTCTAAGGTTTTTTCCCTGTGATATTGACTATTCCTTTCTCACGTGAAGGGGTGTAAATGATATTAGAGACGATATCCCATATGCAGTTTGGAAGCCATAAAATCAGAAAATTTGCCATGTTTCCCCTCCTGGCATTATGCCACAGTTAACAGGAAATGGTTTGTAATGTTTTAAGGTTTGCATTCATTTCTTTAACATTTTTTGAAGCCAAGTTGGCACATTGTAATGATACTATTGGAAGGTTATATTGTCTATAAAGTACATTAAAGTGGGCAGTTTGCTGATTCCAAGCTACTAATGGTAAATTTCTCAATTGTACAACATATATTTAATGAAAGCATATAGCAGGCCAATCATAGCAGGTGCAGTTCCTGGTGACCGTAGGATTCTCTAAAACATATATACAGTAGACATACAGAAACCCTGAGGTGCCCCATCAGTTAGTGCCTTGACCTTAGACTCTACATCTGTCTCTCACATTCAGGCCTAGTTCACACTTCAGTGATTTGGTCAATTATTTCCATCAGCGATTGTGAGCAAAGACCAGGTTTGGGTCACAAACACAGAACAGGCTTAGATCTTTCCTTTACACCTTATCTCTGTGTAGGCTTTCACTCAACCACTGAAGTGAACCCCATGGAAGCACTCCGTAATGGGCCTTAGATGGCCTTAGATGTGACCTTCAGTGGCTACCACAAATACCCACGTAAGTGCATAGAATGCGTCCCATCAGTACTAGCTACAGATACTCTGAGATTGCTTGCCATATATGTCCCCAGATTCCCAAATTCTATGTTTGTGCTGACCTCTTTATCTACACTCTTCTATCTCCATTACCATGATGACATAAAGGTGCAGCTCGTTGCTTATTCAGCTAAAATGGTTGATAAACATGTGGAAGGCTCAGAAATTTGTGGTTGTGGCCTATTACCGCTACACAATACCCCACTTGAGGATTGCACAGTTATATGAACTCAGTAAAATTTATGTTGAACAGAGAGGGCACAAATCTGTTGGTTATACACAATATGGTGGCACAGAGTTTGGCGGTTACACACGTGTGCTGTAAATGTGAGGCACAGGGCTTGGTGGTTATTAATTGCAACAGAACAGCCTCTTTATATGGTTTTTAACATGCATCCACAAGTGGCAGTCGCTATACTCCACACGCGGTTGTCACCGATGGTACTAGGACAGTCTTTATACTTGACAGGTTGTAGCCACGGGTCTTTATACTTTCTGAGTGATTGCCACTGGGACACAATCTCTTCGGTCTTCACTTTCTCCAGAGAATCAGGCCGGAAGTGGGGCTACACAACTTGCATTATCTGAGTTGTTTCCTCTTCAGGGGTGTGTACTCTACTGATTGGCTCAGTCAGCAAAAGAGGTTCAGAATAGGGTCATGGTATAGAAGGCAGCCTCTAACCACCCCATAGGATCTCAAGGTCTTGTGTCTGACCTCTCTCGGCAGGCCCAACTCCAATCATGGATCCTCTTCACTACTAACTAACAGCAGGTGCATCTTGGCTCAGAGGCATTCTAAGTCCTCCTGCTTTTAACTTGTCCTACCTAGGATGCAAAAAGCATGCGTAGCAATGCTACAGCATCCTCACGTGTGATCCCTGCCCTCAGCCAAACTGCGTGCCCATCACTACATTCTTAAAGGTACAAGCTAAAATGCAATGCCTGCAACAAAATCTATGTTTGTTTTCACTTATTATCCTCAATCCAGCACATTTGTAGATAGCAGATTGTAAACTCTTGAAAGCAGGGCCCTCACTCATATTACTGGAATGGATATGAAAATTGAAAATAAATCTTGATCATTTTTGCCTGATGTTCCATTAATATTAGCACAGTCCACAGAATGCCATCCGCTACTATGCTTAGGTCAAATGGCACAAATACAGTATAAAATGAACTAGAATAATGTGATCATCCGTCATTCTAAGTCAACAGGATAATTGCAGCAAGCAATGCATGGTCAAATTTACCAAATCGTTTTGTTTAAATATGCAAATAGCATTAATTGTGAATGATGCAAGCCTCTCTGAGTTGGTTGGCTGTAGACCCCCATAGACCATTTTTTTTAACTTTGAAATGTGTTTTGCAACTATGATTAATATGCTAGCAGCTCCATTTTTTATCCACCAATTGTTCTGTAGTATTACAACACACTTGTATGTACTGATCACTAATGACTGCTCATGTATAATCTGCCTATCTGTAGCCACACTTCTAACTCACAAAGTATGTGGTCAGTCATGTCTTAACGGTTAGATTTGTAGTGATCTTGCTGGTTTGACCACTAGATTGTGAGGTGCCCATTGCAGAGCCTGGCAGGAGTTTCACCAGTCTGTTCATGACAAGGGTCAGACAATGGGGAGATCTTTTTTCAGAGGACTTCACTAAGTATGGATGGGTTTCCACAACTCGTTGCTGCATGAAATCTGCTTACCCATGGTATTGCTGTCACATAGTATCAAAGTGTGTACCTTGCATGTATTAGACGCTCCTGAGGATACATGTTATGATTTCAATGCTGTCGAAACGCGTTGCGAATGTATTGGCTGGGGGCCTTTAAAATGACAGATTGAGATAATGGCGTGCAAGTGGGTATCTGCCTCTATTTTTGTGTTTCCCATTTCTCCCTCCTGTTTAAAAGTTTTTTTTTATAGAAATATTTTATTTAAAATGGGGTCAGAATGAGTTAAAATAACAAACAATCATCAGGCTACGTTCACATCTGCATTAAGGAAATCCGGCTGTCTGATCCGATGCAAATGCCGGCTGTCGGCTGGACAAAAAACCATTGCATGTAACAGTTTTTGTTTGGCCAAAACCAGCCATCTATGGCGACAAGTGGCTTGATGACCATTAGACCTCATTGCAGTCAAGCCACAATAGTAAATACGGATATTGCGGCGACCAAATATTGTGGCCTCTCCTTATGTGGTCAAAGAGCAATGTATGTAGTCATATAGTGCCGGAATCCCGACAAGTAGCAAAGCAGATGTCGTTTTCCTGTTTTCTATGATTGAATACAGTTGTGACGTGTGACAGTTCACGCAGGAATAATAGTGCAGTTTATTCAATTATGCCAAAGATATGTTCATTCCAGTTCCAGCGTAAATGCTTATTCTCCCTGATATTGTGTTCCAGAGAATATTGAATATGTAAACGCATTTGAAAGATAGTGTGATATTTGGTACATACCATTTCCCCTGAAACTTCACAGTTATGCTCCATCAGTCATAGTGTTTCATTTACATTGGCAGAAATTAGCAAGTCCTTTCCTTATTATACGAACAGAGTGACAGATGTAGACAGGATGGCTATAGGCTGAAAAAAAGTTCATTTTAATGCTGCGCGGAGATTCGTTTCAGTAGAGTATTAAAATGTATGGGCTCCAACGAGGCAAATTTCTTTCTCGCTGGACTTCGGTGAATAACTTTGGGATTTGATTACTAAACTTGAAAACCATTTTAAAACAGGTAGTCAAAGTCGGCTTCGGGAAAAAAGTTTTAAAATGCTTTTCAAGTTGAAAAATTAAATCCCCAAATTATTCACCAAAGTCCTGCGTGAGCGGAGTTTGCCTCGTCTGAGCCCATACATTTTAATACTGTACTAAAAACGAATCTCCGCACAGCATTAAAACAATTTTTTTATCAAATCGACTTTGGATCTAGGATTCGAAGCTCGTCTTGCTCATCTCTACTGAGCAAGTTAGATCACCTCAGTGAGACGGACAAAAAATAAGGAAAAGAGCAAACAGCAGGTGGCGCTATACAGATACATTTAATTACACGCAATTACAAAACTATTCAGATCCAGGTGCTGGTTTGAAAAATATAAAATATGTTTTATGACACAACTCCTTTAAAGTTTCATTTAGAAAAACAAAAAATGGCCAATAAAACACAAAAAAAAAATAGTATCCAAATTTCACAAAACGTGGCAGCACTGGATTGCGTTCCAAAACTCACAGGAATACAAAACATTGATGACAGTATAGAATCCAGAAGGTTTATTTTTCTTTTTTTTCTTTCTTTTCTTCCCATCCCGCCCTCCTCTCTTCCCTCACCCTTCTCTCCTTTCCTTTCTTAGATTCACACCTAACTCTTAATGTATTATGCTCCTGTTCATACCCCGAATACCTGATGTTAAGTAAGTGTCAATGCTATTCGGTCTTTTTATTTGATTCAGTTGCTTATATATGTGCAAATACACCTAATACACCCTTCACTATTATTTTCGTCTATTCAAAATACATTTGAAAATTTAAATAAAGAATTTACAGAGAAAAAGAAAAAAAAAGTTGACTTTTAACATCTGGATAATACTTTTTAGCCCTAACCCGAAAAAAAAGTAACTGAAAATTCTTCTAAATTAATTTTCTACATCCGGCTTTAGATACATGTAAGGAGCTGTTCACATCAGGTTTTTGATGTACGCCAAGAGGATATGTTTGGACATACAAATGTCTTCAATTTTGTGGTTATCTATCCTTTTTTTAACTTATATGTTTGTTGGATTTGCATATATTTCAATATGTTTGTGTATGTTTTTATGAAACCTTTCCTTTTTAAAATAAGGATTTGAAGGCATTATCTGAAAAAATGCCTTAAAATTGAATGGATGATAATATATTGTCTTACGTTTCTATCCATCTTTCTTTCACTACAATGTAAAAAAAGAGTACCGTATTTTACGCCCTATAAGACGCACATAGCTTTTAGAGAAGGACAATAAGAAAAAAATATTTTTTATTACACCTCAGGTCAGACCACCAATCAGACCCCCAATGTTAATCAGACCTCAGCTGACAGCCCCAATCAGACTACCAATGTTAATAAGACCCCAATAAGATCTCAGATCAGACCCCCAGTCAGAAGTCAGCTCAGACCCCAATGTAAATGACCCCCAGTCAGACCTCAAATAAGAGCCCCATGCCTTCCATCAGCCTCCATGCCTCTCATCAGCCCACATATCATCCCCTATGCCCCCCATTATCAGCCATTATGCCCCTCATCACTCCCATTACACTGCGCAACAATGATTTTGCTACTGAGAGAAAAACATGATGTATACTAAAATGAGCGCGCTGATTCCAAATATGAACTCAGAATTTGCCTGACACATCTAGATTTTAAGTTATACATGCAAAGCCTATTCAGTTATACAAACCGGATTCCATAAAAGTTGGGACACTAAATAAATTGTGAATAAAAACTGAATGCAATGATGTGGAGATGGCAAATGTCAATATTTTATTTGTAATAGAACGTAGATGACAGATCAAACGTTTAATCCGAGTAAATGTATCATTTTAAAGGAAAAATAAGTTGATTCAAATTTTCACGGTGTCAACAAATCCCCAAAAAGTTGGGACAAGTAGCAATAAGAGGCTGGAAAAAGTAAATTTGAGCATAACGAAGAGGTGGAAGACCAATTAACACTAATTAGGTCAATTGGCAACATGATTGGGTATAAAAAGAGCTTCTCAGAGTGGCAGTGTCTCTCAGAAGCCAAGATGGGTAGAGGATCACCAATTCCCACAATGTTGCGCAGAAAGATAGTGGAGCAATATCAGAAAGGTGTTACCCAGCGAAAAATTGCAAAGACTTTGCATCTATCATCATCAACTGTGCATAACATCATCCGAAGATTCAGAGAATCTGGAACAATCTCTGTGCGTAAGAGTCAAGGCTGTAAAACCATACTGGATGCCCGTGATCTCCGGGCCCTTAAACGACACTGCACCACAAACAGGAATGCTACTGTAAAGGAAATCACAGAATGGGCTCAGGAATACTTCCAGAAACCATTGTCAGTGAACACAATCCACCGTGCCATCCGCCGTTGCCAGCTGAAACTCTACAGTGCAAAGAAGAAGCCATTTCTAAGCAAGATCCACAAGCGCAGGCGTTTTCACTGGGCCAGAAATCATTTAAAATGGAGTGTGGCAAAATGGAAGACTGTTCTGTGGTCAGACGAGTCACGATTCGAAGTTCTTTTTGGAAATCTGGGACGCCATGTCATCCGGACCAAAGAGGACAAGGACAACCCAAGTTGTTATCAACGCTCAGTTCAGAAGCCTGCATCTCTGATGGTATGGGGTTGCATGAGTGCATGTGGCATGGGCAACTTGCATGACTGGAAAGGCACCATCAATGCAGAAAAATATATTCAGGTTCTAGAACAACATATGCTCCCATCCAGACGTCATCTTTCAGGGAAGACCCTGCATTTTTCAACAAGATAATGCCAGACCACATTCTGCATCAATCACAACATCATGGCTGCGTAGGAGAAGGATCCGGGTACTGAAATGGCCAGTCTGCAGTCCAGATCTTTCACCTATAGAGAACATTTAGCGCATCATAAAGAGGAAGGTGCAACAAAGAAGGCCCAAGACGATTGAACAGTTAGAGGCCTGTATTAGACAAGAATGGGAGCATTCCTATTTCTAAACTTGAGAAACTGGTCTCCTCGGTCCCCAGACGTCTGTTGAGTGTTGTAAGAAGAAGGGGAGATGCCACACAGTGGTGAAAATGGCCTTGTCCCAACTTTTTGGGGATTTGTTGACACCATGAAATTCTGATTCAACATATTTTTCCCTTAAAATGGTACATTTTCTCAGTTTAACCTTTTTTCCGTGATTTATGTTCTATTCTGAATAAAATATTAGAAGTTGGCACCTCCACATCATTGCATTCAGTTTTTATTCACGATTTGTATAGTGTCCCAACTTTTTGGGAATCCGGTTTGTAATATGAATGCATTATATTGGAGATATTCCAATGGACATGTCAGACCTGTCCGGACGCACTCAGGCTGATGTCAGCAGTAAGTATATAAGACAAGCTGGACACATTTTGATAAAGTGATCTGTTATAGTGCTATCAGTTTTGAAAATTAAGATGAATAAACACAAATGTGTTAAAGATCCAGACAATTTCTGCTACATATGTGGCAAATACACTACTTAAGATCAGCGCAAGAATCTGACAAAGCGAGTGCGTCTTGCAGCTTGGGATGCATTTGTGCTAGTAGCGCAGAACTTCCTTGGGAACAGACAAGCTGCAAACTATATTATGCTGAATTAGTAGACAACATGCTTACAGCATATGAATAACTTGGCTGCCGAATGTCATTGAAAGTGCATTTCTTACATTAACATCTTGACTTTTTCCCACCCAATTTGGGACACGTAAGTGACGAACATGGAGAGCGGTTCCATAAAGATATTTTTACAATGGAGAACAGGCATCAAGGACGCTGGAATCCCAACATGATGGGGGACTACTGCTGGTTTTTGCAACAGGAAAATATGACCGTTCACAAACGCAAAAGCAGATGCCTGAAGCACTTTTAACAGTACTGGGCCTTGCTCAAGTAAGACTTTTAAACTGAAAAATAAGACTTTTGGAAATTTTGTTATTCCATAACATTTTCATACACTGTTTACTACACAAACTTTGATGTAGATCAGGTAATTGTTAGAGTAAAACTCATTCTGTTCAAAATTATTCAATGCTTTCCAAGTGCTTAATTCATTTAGGCATAATTTCGTGATGTGTTACAACAATTCTGACTTCGGATTTGTAATCCGCACACTCGATTTAGTATAGGACAAATGGTTTTTGCCCAGTAGCAGACAAAAAGTTTTTTTTTGGGTTACGTGGTGTTATCAGTAGTATTAGGCGCAAATATTCGAATCGCGAATATCGGCACTTTGAGAATTCGTGAATATTTAGAATATAGTGATATATATTCGTAATTTTGAATATTCTAGATTTTTTTTTCATCAGTAACCTCCCTTCTTGCTTGTGGACCAAAGAGAAGGCTGCAATGTCTTTGTTTCAGCTTAGCAACATCCCTAGCAACCAATAGTAAAGTTGCCTACCCCTTACTATATAAGAACCTGCCCAGCAGCCATTTTCTACAGTTTTTTAAAGTTCGGAGAGAGCCAGCAGTGTCATTGCTGTGCTCTCTGCTTTCCATACTACATTAGATAGTTAGTTTATATATATATATATATATATATATATATATATATTACAGATAGTTAGTGGGAGATAGGGGAGATAGTCAGTGTAGGTTATATCCTGATATAGTGTAGCTGTTGCAGTGCAGTGTGTTAGGTAGTGTGATAGGTTCTGCTGTCCATACATGCATGCAGACCTGCTAAAAGAGTCATGTATTGCACCATAATATTTGCATCATTAGTGCCGATTAGCGCAATCGTGAATATATTGGCGCACTCTAACTGCATATAAAGCCATCTTTAATTTTTCTCCAGTCTCAGGAAACTTCTAGCAGCTTGGAAAATGTAGCAAAAGTGACCCACCCCTGTATTTTGCGCTCATTAGGCGAATATTACATTGACGATTTTTCGCAATCAACAAAAAAAAATCTCTAATTCGCGAATATGTGACGAATATTC